>NC_053163.1:100833962-101167712 GCF_016835505.1 Polypterus senegalus | reverse complement strand
AGTTGTGTGCGAATATTCTGCAAACCATTTATCAAGATGCCATCATCATGTGCAGCAACGAGCCAAATTTCCTTTTGAATTGTTATGTAAATTAGCAAACTTTTTGCTACTGGGCTGAAACCAACCCTCGTGAACTTGTGGTGGATGACTGGTTTCAACAGGATGAAGCAACAGCTGAAAACAGTGTGGAGATCCATGCAAGTTTTGCAGGAGACGTTTCTGGGGAAGCTGATCTCCCTGCACGCAGATGTCGGGTGCCATTCACATTCACTTGATCTCGCTCCGTGCGATTTCTTCTTGTGGGGCTATCTCAAGTCGAAGGTATTCACACTCCATCCTCAAAACCTTGCAGCCCTCAAGGACGCTATTCACCATAAAATTGATGCTATTCCCTTTGAAATGGCCGAATGATTCATGCGAGCGTTCACAAATTGTCTAGAAGAGTGTATCGATAATGATGGCCACCACCTTGAAGGCATCATTTTTAAAACCAAGTTTTCACACTTGTCACACCTACTGATTTTCAAAATACTTTTTTAGTAGAAATTGATGTTGTATATTTTTTTAAAAAAGATATTCTAATGAAGAAACATTATTTGTATGAAATGTGTCCTTTTTCCCTGCTTTTTAACTTTGAAGACATACAGCATATCAACATACAAGAATCAAAAGGTGTAAATAAAAAAATGCTTATTGTTGCCTACTTAAAACTAATTATATTCAAAGTTTTCGAGTACATTTTTAAAAACTTGTTTTCACTCATCTACTTCAAATATCTCAGGGGTAAGGGAAACGCCGTCTTCAAAGTCTGAATATATGATCAAATCTAAAAATTATTTCAGAGAGCGACAGGGGGTGAGGGTTAGTCCTCTTCAACGTCCAAAGATACAATTATAAACAATTCTGGACGATGGTGTGTGTGTGGGTGGGGAGAAAACGTTTATGTTGCTGTGAAAATTGCCAGCTATGTCAGAAGACAACAACACACCCACTCACCACCCAATCGCAATGTCTTTTATGATAAACAAAAGGCGTAGCTTCCTGATGTGTTCTACCACTGTAAAAATGACAAAACAAAAATTTCTGCCGGTTGACAAATGTCTCCCAGTTTTTTTTTCATACAAGCACTGGATGGAGTAGAAGCAAGAAGACAGAATGAACTGGGAAAAACAGTTGCTTTTGCGGTAGTCCTGTTAGCCTGTCGGTTCCTTTCAACTGAGTCAGAAGATCCCATAAACAGCATTTCATTGAAGGCCACCTTTGGCAGTTAGACAGCTTCCCTCACCTCTGGTGTCCATCATCAAGTCCTAGGGATGCCACCATTAAATGCCACAAATGCTTGAAGACCACAGGTTTTAACAGCCACTTCCACAATGGAGATCTAGAACAGGAACTACTCCAACACAAATTCCCTGATCAAACTCTACACATGAGACAAATTCTTTCACACATAGGAGTTAAACTCACCATAAATGGAAGTCTGAGCCAGGCATTCCCAGCAAACCCTAACTACACTTCTAGGCTTGCCCAGTGTATCCAGAAAAAGTCCCTCACCTCAAATCCAACTCACTTCCAAGTGATGTTCAATTGGAAGCTCTACCACTCCCTTGACAGGAGTGTCCAAAACATATGGCCTCAGGGTCAGATGATACAACTACAAATTCTATCATTGACCTTTGGCCAATGATGTTCCAGTACCGTGTACACTTAATAGCCTCCTTGTGTTTAAATATTGTATTTGTTATTAACGATCTATGACTAGCACAGAAATTTAATAACAGCTCACCATTCTGGTTAAGATCCGGTGTACTTGTTTCTCCCAAACATTTCCTTCCAGGTATCTTCCTCATTCCTGAAGAAAGCACTGAATTCTACCAGTAGGACTACCAAGTCAGTGGATGGCACCCTTTCAAGCATTTCACCCACTTTCTCAAAGCTAAAACTAGAAAATGGGATGAGATTGAAGAAGCCATGGAGAAAGACTTATGAATGGCTGTGTGTCCATTCTAGCAAACTCTGAC
This sequence comes from Polypterus senegalus, assembly GCF_016835505.1. NCBI lineage: Eukaryota > Metazoa > Chordata > Cladistia > Polypteriformes > Polypteridae > Polypterus > Polypterus senegalus. Next base: position 101,165,691 of record NC_053163.1, on the reverse strand, counting down.
ACCACATTAAGTGTCTAGACTGTGTTAAGCAGGGACAAAGTGCCGTGGACATCTTTTGGGGAAATTGTTGAGCAGAGGAACTCCTCACCCCAGCGAGTAAAACCTGAGCTAAGATGTTTAAAGTGCTGGAATAGCGTGGCTGACACGTCTGTTTGCAAGGAATGAGGGTAAAGCACCCTTGAAATGGCAGACTGGTATGGTGCTCCTCATATTTAAAAATGGTGACCAGTATGTGTTCCAGATACAGAGGGATCACATTCTTTGGCCTTCCAGGTAAGGCAAATGCAAGGGCTTGGAGGGAATCTATCTGATGGATGAGCCAAAGATACAGGAGGAACAATGTTGATTCCGTCCTGGCCACAGAGAAGTAAACAGGGTAATTAGTCAATTAAAGTGAAGGGGAAAAGAAGTAAATAAGCAGCAACAGCTAGTCCCTAAATAAGAAAAGGGTCAGAATGAAGACCTGCAGAAATAGCAGGGCTCTAGAACCAGAGTTGAAAACCCTTAATATAGTATATGTGTTGCCTTGATGCAGTGCAGACACACTATAGTCGGAACAACTCTGGTGTCCTATCAACACTACAATCTGCTTTTAACCGGGCAAATGCTCATCTCAGAGTTTATGTACAAGAGTCTGATGAAAGACAGTACACCATGTCCCTTCTTAATGGAGCATAGCAACAAGACAGCACCTCTTTCAGGTTACTATGTACAGTTTAAGGTGACTTCAATGTGATTCATTTTTATTTTACTTTGCTTACAATATGCACCATAAACATGTTTGTGCTGATCATAACTATAACTTATCTCCTTCAAGCTTATGGGGACTAGCTTGCGCAGTAATTCTGAACAACTTTTACTTGCCCTCATTTATTATGGATGTGCACAGCAAAAACTTTGAACATGTAATTTGCTTGCCTTGAACCACAAGATTCCCAAGACAAGTATGACACATGCTCAAAATTGTGACTGCACATGTCCACAGCAGGTATAAGAACAAGAATTCAGAACTGCTAGACTACATTAAGAGGCTACTTCAATTAAAGAACCTCCAAATTCAGTTTACTTTCAGAAGTCTGCATCTCTGGTTCTGGATGTAAATATGACACTTAGTAACCAAATATGTAGATCCTCTTTACCAATCAAAAAATAATTAGCGCTAGAGCCCACTTTCTTTATCTTGATGGAAGAAAATAATAGTTTTCATTTCAAGATATATTTCAGGTTGAAAAAATAATCAAATACATTTGCTGACCCAAATATTTATGGTTAACTATCACTTTGTTATTTACGGTCACATTTCAAAATAAATTTGCATAATTTACTTAGTCTAGAATACAGTATTCCTCCACCAATTGAAAGAATGAGACTGTGAGTACAAGCGGCGAAAATTACGTTACTCCTTAGGGTAGCTGGGCGGACACTGTGACATGGTGAGAAGCTCAGCAATTTGGGAAAGCTTCAGAGTGATTGAGAGGAACCAGTTCACATGGTTTAGGGCATGTCATGAGGATGCCCCGGGTAGCTCCTGATACAGCTGCTCTGGGCATATCCCACTGGGTTGAGACCCTTCAGCAGACGCAGGACACAGTGGAGTGAAAACACCTGGGAATTCTCCAGGAAGAGCTGGAATCTGTAGGCTGGGGACAAAGAAGTCTGAGCTGACCTCCTTGGCCTGCTGCCCCCATGATACTCTACAGGCAAAAGCAATTTATTTTTTTCATTTCTTTTTTTTTTAAACACTAGAATTACCAGGTCCTACAAGAAAACTCGCAAATCCAGCCCACCTTAAATCCATTTGCACCTCTCCGCCAGCATCTTTTGTTCTGTAAATATGCCGATTAAGACAAGCAGCCTGCTATTCCATCCCTCCCACCATCGCAAAACATTCACAAAGTTCTCCCAACTCATGCCTTCTTTGATTATCTGGGAGTGAAGTGCTGGAGTTTTAGAGTGGAAATAATAGATCGTTATTTGGAATACATGCATTTCATGTGTGTTCAGTTTCTACTGTAATCTGTGTAAACACATTGTTTAAACATAAACTTTTTCATATTTTAGTAATAAATGTTACAAAATGTAGGCATAAACTATAGAATGTGTGAAGCCTGAAGTCCAAAGATCAAATAAACACTTTCACAAAAGGTTCAAGGACGATACAACAGCTTCCGTGGCGTAGCGGTAAGATTTGCTGACTTGTAATCAAGAGTTCCCGGTTTGATCCCCACTGCCTCCTATATTTGCTATTTTCAGTTGTGAGCTGCTCATATTGTTAATATTATACAGTACACACATACATTAGGTTTGCGTCTGTAACAGACCGTGTACATTTATAGTACTGTACTGTTTTGTTTCCACTTTTAATCTCTCAGTCACGATAACGATACATACTGCTCTAAGGATCTAACGCTGTTAGTTTTTATTTGAATCTGGGAGTAACTGCAGATGTGAGTGGTGATTTGAGGCAATGGAACTGGACATTCTCTTATCTGGAGGGATAAACGTTGACACACAAACGCTGATAAATCTGCCTTATTCATATCTCACCGTCACTTTACTTTTTTTTTATTCAGTTTTATTGATTGTTCCTGCTCACGCAGAATTAGTATGCACCTTATGGTTTATGATGTCAAAAAAAAAGAGAGACATAGGTATATATGATATTTGTAATTATTCATTTTATGATCTTTTATGAGGTCAGTTCAGCGCTATATGCAATCATTAAATTCAAATGTTAACAGTTCACACACACGCAAGGACCATCCTTCCTACATGTATGACATGTGTACCTGTTGCAATGCGCACACTTCTCTCTATGCTGTGGTTTCTATTACACACCTGAAAGAAAGAGACAATATATGTGACATAGTGAAGAAATCATTTTATGACCTGAATAGTATTAATCAGAAAACATCATCGCACTAATGCAGTATGATTTGAAAATGAACAGCATTAGATCGGGTGTAAATTTATGCTGGCGCTGTTACTTAGAGTGAGATCAGGAGAGGCGGGGGGGGATGGGGGGCTAAGTGTTAGAGCATGATCGTGATTGAGAGAATAAAACTGAAAAAACCTAACTTTTACAAGTACCATAAATTTATACCCAATGTCCCACATATTTGTCTCTTTTATTTTCTCCGTGCTGTAAGTACCGTCCTTCCTACATTCACGAAGTGTGTACCTGTTGCAATGCGCACACTTCTCTCTATGCTGTGGTCTTTTTCCATTGCCTTTTCTAGTAAGATGCGACAAAGTTATTCCTCTGCAAGGTGAGCCATGAACACTCCTCTTTTCACAGTGGCCCCTGTGCATGCCTTACACAGTACAAGTATGTTGATCCTGCTGCACTGAATAAGCTCATGCCTTCTGGTGCACGATGTCAACGCAAAATGGAAAAAGAAAAAGAGGATGCAACATCGACAAGCGTCTGTTCCAAGACAGCAGCTTCCCCAGGAAAGTAAACTGAGTCAGTGTCAAGTGCCCTTTCAGTATAACAGGAATCACCACACAGAGAGAAGTGCACACATTGCAACAGGTACACACATCGTAAATGTAGGAAGGACGGTTCTTGCAGCACGGAGAAAAAAAATAAAGAGACAAATATATGGGACATTGGGTATAAATTTATGGTACTTGTAAAAGGTAGCTTTTTTCAGTTTTATTCTCTCAATCACAATCAAGCTCTAACACCTCCTCCCCCAACCGCAACTCCTGATCTGACTAAGTAACAGTGGCAGCATAAATTCATACCCGATCTGATGCTGTTCATTTTCAAATAATAATGCATTAGTGCGATGATGTTTTCTGATTGGCACAATTCAGGTCATAAAATGATTTCTTCACATATATTGTCTCTTTCTTTCAGGTGTGTATTAGAAACCACAGCATAGACAAAAGTGTGCGCATTGCAACAGGTACACATGTTGTAAATGTAGGAAGGATGGTCCTTGCGTGTGTGTGAACTGTTAACATTTGAAATTGATTATTGTATATAGCGCTGAACTGACCTCATAAAAGATCATAAAATACAAATATCATATATACCTACGTCTTTTTTTTTGACATCATAAACCATAAAGTGCATACTAATTCTGCGTGAGCAGGAACACTCAATAATACTGAACAAAAAAAATAAACTAACGGTGAGATACGAATAAGGAAGATTCACCAACGTTTGTGTGTCAGCTTTTATCCTTCCACATCAGAGAATGTCCAGTTCCATTGCCTCAAATCACCACTCACATCTACAGTTACTCCCAATTTCAAATAAAAACTAACAGTGTCAGATCCCTAGGGTGGTAGTATGTATCGTGATCGTGACTGAGAGAATAAAAGTAGAAAGAAAAAAAAAAAACACGGTAACTTTTACAAGTACAGTACTATAAATGTACACGGTCTGTTACAGATGCAAACCAAATGTATGTGTGTACTTTATAATATTAACAATAAGAGCAGCTCACTACTGAAAACGGCAAATATAGGAGGCAGTGGGGATCGAACCGGGGACTCTTGATTACAAGTCAGCAAATCTTATCGCTACGGCACGGAAGCTGTTGTATCGTCCTTGAACCTGTTGTGAAAGTGTTTATTTGATCTTTGGAGTTCAGGATTCACACATTCTATAGTTTATGCCTACATTTTGTAACATTTATTACGAAAAATATGAAAAAGTTTATATTTAAACAATGTGTTTACACAGATTACTGTAGAAACGGAACACACATGAAATGCATGTGTCTCAAATAACGATCTATTATTTCCACTCTAAAACTCCAGCACTTCACTCCCAGATAATCAAACAAGGCATGAGTTGGGAGAACTTTGTGAACGTTCTGCGACGGTGGGGGGATGGAATAGCAGGCTGCTTGCTGCTTGTCTTAATCGGCACATTTACAGGACAAAAGACGTTGGCGGAGAGGTGCGAACGGATTTAAGGTGGGCTGGATTTGCGAGTTTTCTTGTAGGACCTGGTAATTCTAGTGTTAAATGACTAAACCTTTATCTAAAGATACCATTTAAATGAAGTTCAATCTTAATGAGTCAAAACATGTTAAAATATATAGATATGTATTTTTAGCATAATTTGGACATGTCAAGATTTGAAATTCATTAAAATAGTATCTTTAGATAAAGACTTAGTAATAACAAAATAATGAAAATTTAAATATGCCATTTCCATCAGTGGTGAAAGAAACTGTACTCTTGGTTGCTTGACAGAAACAACCTCAAGTAGGTACTTCGTATTATTGTCTAATGGTCTCTAGCATCCACTTGGAAAATGTTTTTGCCACTCCTCCATACAGAATTCTTTCAGTTATGCAATGTTTGAGGGGTTTCTGGCATAAGCAACCCATTTGAAATTCCCTCTCAGCATCTCAATGGTACTAGTGGGGGGCTAGAATTGGCACGTCAAAGCCAATTCAACCTCTTTTTTTTCTGCTATTCCTTGTTGGATTTACTGGTATGTTTAGGGTCCGTGAGAGATACATACAGTATTTAGGTGTAACATGGTTTGTCCATAAGGTGTTTCGGTGTACAATACTGTGCAAAAATTTAGGCAGGTGTGGGGAAAAAATGCTGTAAACTAAGAATGCTTACACAAATAGAAGTGATAACAGTTCATTTTTATCAATTAATGCAAAGGAAATGAAAAGAATGCACACATATACTATTTATCCTATACAAGTCCAGACACCTCACACCCAGATAAACCAAACTTGAGCTTTGAGAATTTTGTGTCCAACTTCAGCTGCATCAGTGGGGGATGGGATAGGAGCCTGCGTGATGCTTTTGATGCTTGTGCTGATTGACACATTTACAAAGCAAACATGGTGGCCCGGGATTACGACTTTTTTTGTAGGCTTCTTGGACTCTAGTTTTAATGACATTGGATGTATGTTTGGGGTCGTTGTCCTGCTGCAGAATAAATTTGGGGCCAATCAGACGGCTCCCTGATAATAGTACACGATGGATTAGTATCTGCTTGTATTCTCAGCATTGAGGACATCATTAATTCTGACCAAATCCACAACACCATTATCAGAATTGTAGCCCCAAACTTGCAAGGAATCTCCACCATGCTTCACTGTTGCCTGCAGACACTTATTGTACCGATCTCCAGCCTTCTGCTACAGCCAAATATTTCACATTTTGACTCATCAGTCAAGAGCATCTGCTGCCATTTTTCTGTACCCCAGTTCTTATGTTTTAGTGCACAGTTGAGTCACTTGGCTTTGCTTCCATGTTGGAGGTATGGCTTTTTGGATGTATTCCTCCCATAAAGACATCTTCTGGCCAATAGATGGCTGTACCTGAGTCTCACAGGCTTCTGCCAGTTCTGAGCTGATGGCTCTTCTGGACATCATCTGATTTTGAAGGGAAATAAGCATGATGTGTCTTTCATCTGCCATACTAAGCTTTCTTGGCCGACCACTGCGTCTTCAGTCCTCAACGCTGCCCATTTCTTTGTGCTTCTTCAAAAGAGCTTGAAGAGCACATTTTGAAACCCCAGTATGACTTGCAATTTCTGCCTGGGAGAGACCATGATGATATAGTGTAACTACCTTGTGTCTTTTTATTGTGCTCTGTCTTCGTCAAACTCACCTTGGTAGCAGAGTTTGGCTGTTCCTCACCCAGTTTTAGCTCCAACACAGCTGTTGCTGTTTCAGTTATTGACTCTGTTTCAACCTACATATGAAAATGGTGATCATTAGCACCTGTTTGGAATAACTGGTTAATCATACACCGGACTATAATCCAACAAAATCCCCAATTTATACCTATAAGAATTGATGCTGATTTGAAGGCAAAAGGTTGTCACACCAAATACTGATTGGATTTAAATTTTTCTTCTTTTAGCTCACTTTGCATTTTGTAAATGATAAAAATAAACAATTAGAGGTAACACTTTACATTGAGTGTCCATAATTACACTGTAACTACTATGTAATTACTTGTATAAGTACAGTGTAACTACAAGTTATTACTCCATACTTATTGTGTAATACAAAGTAAAGCTATAGTTAATTACTCAGTTGTCATTGTTATTCCACAGTTTATATAATTACAATGTAACAATTTATCACTGCAATTCTCCATTATAGTTGCTCAGACTATGGAACATCTGTTACATAGTTGTAGTTACATACTCTGATGTTTTTATTACATTTTCAAAGCACAGATACAATGTAACAATGTAAGAACACTTGTTTTTTGGATCAGTGATAAATTGTTACTTTGTAGTTATATAAACTGTGGAATAACAATGACAACTGAGTAATTAAGTATAGCGTCACTTTGTATTACACAGTACGTACGGAGTAATAACTCGTAGTTACACTGTACTTTACAGGTAATAAATACATAGTAGTTACCGTGTAATTATGTATACGTAATGTAAAGTGTTCTTTGAATTTATATGTGTGAAAGCATTCTTACTTTACAGCATTTTTTTTTCACGCTTGCCTAAAATCTTTGCACAGTACGGTATGTAATAGGAAATACAGGGCATTTGTCTTAAAATATTAGTATGAAGAGTCTGCTGAAATGGTCAAGTAAACAAACAGAAGGACTCAGGCTATGGTTCAAGAAATTGGCTGGTGTCATGTTCTTTTATGTACCTAGTAAGACTTGTCAGATGTTATGTACAGATTTTTTCATAAAAGAATAAGAGCTGAACTTCATAGGTATTTTGATGGACAAGAATGTAGTAGAACATAGACTTTGATTTGGCTGTACTGCAAATGCAGTTATCTCTAAGAATGACTCTCTGTCTCTGTTGAATGACAATTTACTGATACCTCTACTGAGGGTACTATCCCTTAGTAGATGACTATAACAGGGTGCTCCCTCTTTATGATGTAAAATTAAAAATGCAATGAACAAGCTTCCTCCTATTTGGTTTCTGACTCAGAGGTCCTAGTTGAGGAAAAAAACATTTTCTTCAGTGTATTTCTAATTTATTTCTTCCACAGATCATTGTAATGCTGTAAGGTCCACTTACAGTCAAGGGTTAAATATCCAGACAGATGGTCTCACATTATGCTTAAGCACCCTATTGTACAATTAAGAATAAACGGTGGATTCTATGACGATGAGCTGCCCAGGCCCCGATGCATACAATTTCTACCATCATGCCTTACAGTTGGTATCATGTTCTTTTGGTCAAATGCTGTTGTTGGTTTTCACCAACCTTGTGTTTTAGCACTGCAGCCAAATAAGTCTATCTTTGCAACATCTGTCCAGAGCACATTGACCCAAAAGTTCCAGTATTCCACAAGGTGATCATGGGTAAACTTTAATCTTTGCCCTGATGTTCTTTCTGGACAGCAAAGGTTTTCTTCTAACACACCTACCATGTAAATCTAATTTGTGCAGCCCATTTTTATTCGTATACTTTTACACTTTGAAATCAAGTGTTATACATAAACACTCACAAATACATATACTTGTACTACATACACAATATGTTATATGTTTGTGATTTGTGAACTGCAGATTAAAGATGCATGTGAAAATTGTAGCTTTCAAATGACAGTGATAGGCTCCACTTTAAGATACATATAGAATTATGATAAACTCTGGTTTCTTCAGAGTTAAATTTTGAGAAAAATAAATGAGATTCAGATACTTCATGCTCCCTGCTTCTTCCAGTAAGGCATGTGAAATCCAGAGTAAACTTCCTGTCAATTTTTCTTTTATTTAGTTAGTCTGTTGACATTGCATCACCATCAGTCTTTTATATACAGTAAACTATAGCACCAGAAAAAAAAATACATAAAAGTTAACATGCTGTCACATGGCAATGGTCAGCAAATGTAGCCTCATTATTATTATAGTGGATTCAGAAAACATTCAGACATCTTTATTTTCTGCACTTTATTGCGTTGTAGATTTAATCATAAATGTATTCTAACCCAATCGCCCAAAAGACAAAGTGAAAACATGTTCTTAGAAAGGTTTGCAAATTTAATAAAAAATCAAAAAACTAAAATCTCTCATTCATAAGTATTCAGACCCTTAAAGTAGTACTTTGTTGAAGGCCATTTTGCAGCATTTACAGCTCTGAATTTTCTTAATGTCACTAAAAGCTTTGCTAAGTCTGGGCTTTGGACTTGGCGACTTGTCCTAAAGCCATTCCAGAGTTGTATTTGCGGTATGTGTTGGGTCACTCTCATGCGGATGGGTGAACCATCAATCCAGTTTAAGGCTGCGTGTATTCTGGAGCCAGTTTATAGCTGGCTGCATTCATTCTTCCCTAAATTTTGACTGCTGAGAAATACGTCAGAGCAGAATGCCATCACAACCATGATTCATTTAAGGGAAGTGGTAAGACAGGTGATGAACAGTGCCTGGTCTTCAAAATACATAGTGCTTGGAGTTCTACCCAAGAGATTTCTATTTTTGGCTCATCAAACCACAGAACCTGTTTCCTCAGAGTGCTTTAAATGCCATTTGACAAACTCTAAGCAGGCTGTCAAATATCTTTTACTCAAGTGTGGCTTCCATCTAGACAATCTATTATAAACACTTGATGGAGTGCCGTTGAGATGGTTGTCCTTTCAACACCTTCTTGCATCTCAGCAGAGGACTTCTGAAGCTCCGTTACAGTGGTCAAGTCCCTTCTTGTCTAGTTACTCCTTTGTGGTTCAGAAATTCTTTCATTTCACAATTACTGAGTCCACTGTGCCCCGTAAAAAAAAAAAAAAGCAAAGCTTCAGAAATGGTTTTATACCTTTTCCCTGTTGTCTACAGAGTATTTCTGGACTTCATTGATTTGTTTTTGTCCAGACATGCAATGTGAATTGTGGGAATTTATATACACAGATATATGCTTTTCTAATTCTGTCCAAGCTATTCAATTTGCCACAGCTGGAATCCAATCAAGTTATAGACACAAATTATAATTTAAGCAAACATAATGCACTTGACCACAATTTGGAATGCCACTCCAAAGGGTATAAACAGTTATACAAATAGATGTCAGTTTTTGATTTTTAATAAATTTACAAACCTTTCTAAAAACATGTTTTTACTTTGTCATTATGCTTTACTGAGTGTAAATTGATGGGAAAAAGTATCAATTTAAAATTACATCTATAACGTAATAAAGTTTGCAGAAAAAGGGGCGTGAAACCATTCTGAATCCAATGTATTTAATCAAAACACGTCTTTACTGAAAATCAAAATACAAAACTCAGTATGTATAAAATGTCTTTGCAACTATGCATATAAAGTTGAATGATACAGAATAAAAATTTAAAACAGAGCACAAAAGACTTGGTGACACACCAGCACACAGGCTCAAGCTAAGAGAAAGAATAATAACTTATGTGGAAACATTTCCTTTCCATGGCTACTGAGGTTTCAGGAGGACAGGGATAACTGAAGCTGCTCTGGGGAATAACAGCTTAGTGTGTCTATAGCAATTATAGGGAGATCCAGTGGTTCAAGTGCTTAGTCAGAATTGACGCCAGATGTGTATCTAAAGCTGCCACATACCTAGAAGAAATACTGAGTTGACTCTGTGTAGGAGAGGTGGCACAATGGATGGCTGACAGAAAGAACAGAAAAATCTCTGGGACAGAAAATAAGAAGAGAGTGTTTTACATTGCTACTAGGGAGACAAGTCAGTGTGTCAAGCATTCCTTCTGGTAGAAAAATCTCTCCTGCACAGCATGATGCAGAAAGGTACCAAGGTCTAGTTTTATTGCCGCTTCTTCACTGTTACTGGCGTTTTTTGTTGATCCCTGCCTTGTTTATTTTAATATTTAAAACAATCTCATGATATTATAGGTTGATCACTTAGTATTTTTCAAGTGTGGACAGGCACCACAAAAGTACCCTTCTCCTGTTTCTGTAAAAATCTACACAAAGAAAAGAGTGAAAGCAAACATTTACTTATGCTCCATTCAAACAATGTAAAATAAGTTAGCAGTAACAAAACTATCTACTTCTTCATGTACTATATATACATCTTTATAATGAAAACATACAGTATATTTGTAAAATAAGCACTCACCTCTCCCTTTACCATTCTAACTTTAGCCAGCCACCAACCACAAGGTTCTTTGTCATTTGCTCTGGAATACACCTATAAACAAAAAAGAAAACAATTATAAATGAAAGGAAAAAAAAAACTGTACAAGTAATAGAAGTCTCTAAAAACACATAAGCAGACACTAATATTTTCAGGACTATACTGAAAAGCTAAAAACTTCACTTTTAAAAGTCAAACGCAAAATGATGCTCATCAGAGACAACTTAAAAATAGTAATATTACGTACCAGTTTATTAATACATTTTAGTATTTAAAATTTTTGATGCATTTACTAAGGCTTAAAATGTCAAATTATTTATTCAATGCCAAACGGAAGCACCAATAATTGAAAATAAGCTATTTATTGATTTTTTTAAACCACCGTTTCCTGTTCATGGTTGAGGGGAACAATAAAATACACCAGTATCTTTTTGTGTTATTCAGAGACCAGTTCAGAAAGGGACAGTGCCTGCCTGATCTGTCATTCACAAGCTTAACACAACAGCAAATATCTTTGCATTGTAGAAGGAGCCAAGGTGTTTGTTCCAGAAATTAATCTGACATGCCATAGCAAAATACTTCAAAATGCTTCTTTTTTTTATCCCTACAAACTTTTTTAAGAACTCAGTTTCAGTCTATACCATGGGTGGGCAGCACTGGACCTGGAGGGCTGCTTTTGTTCCAACCCAGTTTTTTTAATGAGCAGTCAATTATTGCTGATGAAGTACTTATTGCTCAAGTGACTTTTTGATGCTTCATTTTAGTGGTCTCGCTTGTTAAAGTTCCCCATCGCTAATTGCTAATTTCAATCTTAAACAGTTGCATTCACTATCTTTATTGGTTCTTTATTAGCAATAAAATGCAAATTACAAATGAGCCAACAGTTCTCCATCTCATCTGCATTTACACCTATGTGGATTCATCATGTACTATTTGGCTATATAAAATAATTAAGAGAAAAATGTGACAAACTGAAAAATATCTGTTTTAGGCTTCAAACCATTTGGATGATTTCCTTGGAAAGGAAAAAAATCTATGATATAATAACATATTGTAGACTAACATGCCTTAAAATTAAATATGGTCTGAGACTGGCAAAGCAAGTGGGTTGGAACGAAAACCTACAGCCACTGTGGCCTTCCAGGACAGACACTGCTCACCCTGGTCTAGACCCTATTGCAATATGGAACCAAAAATGCAGGACTTGACATTGGCACAAACCCTAAAAGGCACCAGAAACAACCAACACATTCAGACCTATATTTTTACATTGCTAATTGTTACAAAAAGTAATATGGTTCAAAAACATTTTAAATAAGTATTACTTGATTGGGTTATTAAAAACACAAAAAACTGCATATTTTTCATAATAAATCAATCAGATACACAAGATAATCATGCCTGAAATCCAAAGAAAGAAAATTCTGAAAAAGGCCCGTTGAGCTGACAGTTTACAACCATTGTAACCCTACAACATGATTAGTTTTTTCTCAAACATACATGGATACTCAGTCACAGGGAGTCAATGAGAACAGTAATCATTTATTGTACGGTTAAGCACAGTATTCAATCCCTCCCTTGGTAGTTTAATTATTATACAAGACAGAATGAAAATGTATTTAATTAGGCTTTTTTGACACTGACCAACAAATAATCTTTAATGTCAATGTGAAAACATATCTTCAAAGTGGTCTAAAGTAATAACAAAAATAAAACACAAAACAATTGAACACATTGAGTATTCAACTCACTTTACTATGGCACACCTATTATCAACAGTCACTGAATATCTCTTGCGAGTACTGTTAAAAAATTAAGAGCAGACCATTCAAAAAATTTGAGTGATCATGCAAAAAGATAACTCTGAATTAGGGTTGTGCGGTATACCTGTACCAGAAAACTCTTGAAAACCCCAAATTTTAAAACTGTACAGGATCAGTATTTTACAGTTTTTGGTACAAAAGGTAAACATCAGCTTTCCTCCAAGACCCCCAAAACCAATTGTAACTTCAGGGAAGACCAGCATTCCTGTGATGCAATCAGGATTTTACAGTGGGAATCCTTATAGCCTACCCTTCACCTTTACAGCTGCAACACAATTGGGACTTCATGGCTATGAAGAGGGAAGCAGTACATAGTGTAAGACATGGCACAAAAGGAAGACTGGAGTAAGACCAGGGGTTTTTTGGAGTATTCTGTTATTTTCTTCTGAACAGTTCTGGTTACAAAATCGAACTGTCTGGCCTCAATTCGAAGTACTTACGCATACCATTCCAATGGTGAAGCATGGTGATGACAGCATCATGCTGTGGGATTGTTTCTTGACAATAAGGACCACAGGGATAGTTAGGGTTAAGGGAAAGATGGAGAGCAAAAAAAAAAAAAAAAACAAATCTGTAATGAAAATCTACTTCAGAGTGTTGAGAACTATGTGGTCTCAGCTATCAGTGGTTTCATCAACTACAACCTATATTTTCTTGCCACGAATCTTTCGAAGAATGACATCCATATGTTGTTCAAGAACACACAGGGCAAATGAGTTTGACAAAGATTGCTCTCATTTTCTGATAACACGTCTCCTTGTTTACAATGCTTAATAAAGAAAGGACACATCTTCATCATTTTTTCCCCCCGAGCGGTATGTCTGACTCACATGGACACAAACTGGCATCTTGCATCTGATGATTTTGTCGTTTCCTCTGTTATTACTTGAAGGGGAACACTTTTTCATCTTAATTTATCCTTGTTTATGAGGTGGGTTTTAGATTTGATGTAGTCATTGCAAGTATTTTTTCGTGTCCAGTTTATTGCATGCTGGCGAAACTTGCAGAAAAGTTGTCCAGATTTGTAAAAGTCGCTGTGATATTACTGTGCCCTCAATTTTGCAGTTAAGCTCATGTTTCTTAGTTTTTTCGATGTAATTAGGGTATCTGATACTGTTCGCTTCGACATTTCTGTTTCCTGCAGCTAGCTAATTCACATGCTTTTAACTAGAAAACAAGCACATAAACAAACAGATAGATGCACGACTTAATTTCTATGAAGAATTGTGTTTGTTTCAAAATCAACAAACTAGAAAATAACATCTGAATGATAGAACTACTGATTATTCAATCAATTATTTTTTTCAGAAGTTTTGTAACAGTCACCCCCTTCAGTCTGTGTAAGTTCTACACATTTCTGTTTTTTAAATCTAAAATCCGTTTTTAAGCGTTAATTCCGTGATTCCGTCCGCGTTTTCCACATAACGAAAATCATAGGGCCCTAGAATACTTTATGAATGCAGTGTAAATAAATGTTATGTATTCTATAACATTTCAGTAATTATTTACCATGTTGATCTTTCTGATCATATAATAAGCCGTTATAATAGCAACTGCCAAGAAGAATTCATAACTGATTACAGAATTATGGTATTTGAGGGTTCCAGTAGAGTTCCTCTTTTTCTTGCACAATGTGGCTCAAAAACTAATCAGCACATTGTCATCTCTTAAACAGGCTAAAGTTTCAAGTTTGGTACTTTTCCATCCAGCTATTTTAGCTCTAGGCCACCCTCAAGAAACTGACACACAGACAGACACACACAGATCATCAAGATATCAATGTTTTTGGTATTAGGGGATCCTAAAACATCAAGATCTGTTGAAAACCGGAGATCGAAATTTTTGATGAAGCTAATGCTTTCGCTCTTCTCCAGTAGTTGATAGGTTATGATGGAGGAGGGGACAAAGCAAAAATAATGCTCAATCAATATAATTAAAATCAGAATCCAAACATTTAACAACAGTGCAATGTGAACCATAAAACACTGAGATCATTCAGAATACTTTCATTTAAAACACTTCACTTTCAAAAGCTCTTTAAGGCTGTCTGTATAACATGGCTTTCTAAATGAAGTTATTCTACACGTTACTTTGTCAGTTATTTTAGATTTAATATTGAATAAGCAAATTTTGTATTTAAACATTAAGAAAACAATTGCTAATTAGTAACATTTAATGAAAAGTGGCTTCTGGCTTTTAATACATTTAAATAATGTTTTTGGTATTTTCTTTCTGAGGTACAAGAACAGCTATTTACATGTATGTCTGTAAACGTGTGAAGCAGCAGCTTTATAAATAAAACATATATAATTCATTGCAACTGAACTGAACTGATGTACCAGTATACTCAGGCATTATACACTTAATACTCTGAATATTCCTATCATGAAAAGCCGTCAACTAAAAAGAGTGTCATGCACAGATTTATTTTTCATGGAGGATATAGTACATGACTGTGCACATTAGAACAACTCAAGCTCTATCAGTGAACAATCTAAATACTTTTTTAAAAATTGTGTTAAAAAAAGACAATGACAACTGTATCCATTCATGTATTTTTTTTTTTTACTATTTAGTCACAGTATTTTGCTGTGGCATTATGCAAATTAACACTACAGAGAGGCAACTTTGGCTGCCTCATATATACAAAAAGGCACCTTATTTATTTGTATGCTATGGTTTTACATTTTTAATGTTTCAGTAAATAAAGTGAAAACAAAATAGTGCTATTGCATACAATTGTAATGAAGGGTAAATTGGAGTAAGTGGTAGTCAAACATGACCAAGTCTGCAGAAGAGGGTGGGTGCAGTAATAATAATAATAATGTAATACTAGTAGTAGTAATACAAATAATAGTTATGCTGCTATAGAATCACATCTCATTATTCAAAACCGTAATGATACAGCGTTGCACTGCGAGATTGCAAAGTAATTCCCAATACATCATTAATCATCTTGATTTCTAACTTTATACCACTTGCTGCTTCAAAAACTATTATTTATTATGAAAAATTACATGTTGAAATCAACTTGTTTAAAAATACAATACATAACAAACAAAGTTCCAACTCTTATGTGACAATGTGTCAGGATATTTTTTGGCATTGTAGAGAGTCTACAAAAAAAAAAAAAAAAAAGAGAAATGTGATTGTGTTGCTTGTTTTTAATTAACAAGTAAGGTCACTATGGTCTAAATCAGTGCCCCTATTACTAGTGTTTTTGTACTGCATCTTTTTCCCTGATTCTCCCTGACACTTTACCTGTGATTTTGTGATACATTGTTAATTAAAAAAGTAACATTTGGCTCTGTTTTAACACCTTATTCTATCATCTATCGTATATTTTTAATTTGTAGTGTATTCTGATATACTTTACATCTAGTACATTAACAAATGAAATGTATTCCAGTGTCTGCACTGGGGCAGGAGTGACATCACATTCAGAGGACACTCCTACCTGTGTCCATTACTCCTTTACTCTAAATTTAAAAGGGGTTGCTTGATTGTCAGTCACATTTATCAGGTCAGCACAAGGAACTGCTATTCATTTCTCACCACACCGTGTATGTCATTTGATCAATTCTGGCAACTTGAATTTACACCTTTTTTAAGCTGCTGTTGTTTTTAATGCCTACTTTATATGTTGTTCTTGAAGTCTGCTGTTCTGAGGCATTACTACATGAATGCACTGTATTTTTTTGTTCTATTAATTATTTTGGTAATGCTATATTGTTTTTTTTGTTTTTTTTTTTTTAAACCTACAATGTTTTGTAATGTACATATTTTGTAACTCATCTGGCTTAATTCAAACATTAAATATGATTGGCACCTTACGTATTTATGGTTTACCAAAATAATACATATATGAGGCAGTACAGTACAGCATTTCCATATAGAAAATGGTAATATGCTGCTCTTACTGACTTTATACTCTCTTATTTTGTCCTTGTTTTGTATTTTGCTTTGATATTACATTTTATTCTATGTTTTACTGTTCAGCACTTTGTGACTTTTATCGGCGATAGGAACTTTATAAATACATTTTTACTTATGTCATTTATACTATACAATGTCATATATCAAAGTTACACCTGATATTTGGATGTTTTTGCTCTGTGATGGGCTGCCACCCTGTCCTGTGTTTGAGTTAAATGCCACCAGAATGTTCTTCTAGGCTATGCATTCAAAAATAACATATGCAGGTTCAAGAAGCTGACAGATGAATAGAAGATTAAAGCCATCAGGTCTATGCAATTTATCAAAAGGTGGAATCAGTACAAAGAACAGATGTATTATCCAGTATACAGTAATGCTGCTTACATTATATAGCGAATTGGCCCACACACTCGTCCACACAGCAGCAACAGTAATTTACAAGTCTCAAACAATTATCCAGGACTTTGTCATTTTTCCAAAACCAAATATGCAAATACCTTGGACATGTGTTGGGTTAAATCCACTCACTAGCACAAACACTCATACTAGTACAATAATTACCATACACTGCACCAATTTTAAGTTGCCAATCATCCCAATCAACACATCTTTGGGATACTTCTGCACATCTTAGGTTTCTGGGTTCTAAACTGAACATGGACATACACGGTCATATCAAGAAATGTGCCGGCTTAATCTGACAGGTGACTTTAAAATGATTTCTTATGAATGCTTGAGTGTGTCTAGTAATAAGCTGGCCTCCCGTCTAGCACTGACTTCTGACTGTCAGCCTAGGCTGCTGTATCTCAAACTGACTGGATTATGTGGGCTAATAAAATTAGGGTTAGGATGGCCTTTTGTTAGTGTTGGATCAGTGCTAAAATTCTGCCTTCGGTATTGATACAAGCTTTCAGAGAACATTCCCCTGCTGTCACAGAATGGCCTTCCTTCTCTGCTGCAAAATTGCATTCTGCAAATCAATACAACAAGTGGGGGTTTCTCCTTGGAGTCTTTTGCACATTTGTATTATACAATATATATGTTCAAAAACCATGATGAATTGAGTTATATGTAATACACATACTTCGTTGGAAGGGGGGTTTGGAGGAAGCTGGACTGATAAATGACTCAGCATGAGGTGCTTGAAAACAAAATTTACATCTGGAACTGAATTTAAACTAAATGCCAGTACTATACTGCTTTAAAACCTGGGTTTGCTGATACTTTTTCCAATATCTGTATACTGCAAAACCCTACTTTGTATGAAGTTTGATTTAAAAAAGACTGGGTCTGTTACAACTACAAACACTTGTAAAGATTAGGGGTGACATATCAGACAAAGATTAAAGATTAAATATTTGTTTTAAAAATAAGTACATATTTGAATATACTTAAATCATAAAAAAATTGCTTGTGTTACTTTTCTTATATTTACACTATTATTACTTAATATGTTCACTTTTCCTCATGACGAGTTTGGAAAGCACTAAGTGTTTATGAATCACTGTTGCCTAAAATCCATGAAAAATTTCCATAAACGTGACACTTGAAAACACTGCCATTCACAAAAACTGGATTCTATGTGTGCACAAACTGACATGATAATACAGGTGCCGGTCATATAATTAGAATATAATGACAAAGTTGATTTATTTTAGTAACTCCATTCAAAAAGTGAAACTTGTATATTAGATTAATTCATTACACACAGACTGCTGTATTTCAAATATTTATTTCTTTTAATTTTGACGATAACTGACAACTAATGAAAGTCCCAAATTCAGTATCTCGGAAAATTAGAATATCAATTAAGACCAATGCAAAAAAAGGATTTTTAGAAATGTTGTCCAGCTAAAAGGTATGAACATGAAAAGTATGAGCATGTACAGCACTCAATATTTAGTTGGGGCTCCTTTGGCCTGGATTACTGCAGCAATGCGGCGTGGCATGGAGTCGATCAGTCTGTGGCACTGCTCAGGTGTTATGAGAGCCCATGTTGCTCTGATAGAGGCCTTCATCTCTTCTGAATTGTTGGGTCTGGCGTAGTGCATCTTCCTCTTCACAATACCCCATAGACTTTCTATGGGGTTAAGGTCAGGCAAGTTTGCTGGCCAATCAAGAACAGGGATACCATGGTCCTTATACCAGGTACTGGTAGTTTTGGCACTTTGTGCAGGTGCCAGGTCCTGTTGGAAAATAAAATCTCCATCTCCATAAAGATGGTCAGCAGCAGGAAGCATGAAGTGCTCTAAAACTTCCTGGTAGATAGCTGCGTTGACCTTGAACCTCAGAAAACACAATGGTCCAACACCAGCAGATGACATGGCACCCCAAACCATCACTGACTGTGGAAACTTCACCCTGGACCTCAAGCAACAAGGGAATGCAAAATTTACTTTCATCAGAGAACATAACTTTGGACCACTCAGCAGCAGTTTTGTCTATAGCCCAGGCGAGACGCTTCTGATGCTGTCTCTTGTTCAAGAGTGGCTTGCATACGTCTGTGTGTGGTGGTTCTTGAAGCACTGACTCCAGCTGCAGTCCACTCTTTGTGAATCTCCCCCACAGTTTTGAATGGGTTTTGTTTCACAATTCTCTCCAGGGTGCGGTTATCCCTATTGCTCGTACACTTTTTTCTACCACATATTGTTCTTCATTTTGCCTCTCTATTAATGTGCTTGGACACAGAGCTCTGAGAACAGCCAGACTCTTTAGCAATGACCTTTTGTGTCTTACCCTCCTTGTGCAAGGTGTCAATGGTCATCTTTTGGACAACTATCAAATCAGCAGTCTTCCCCATGATTGTGTAGCCTACAGAACTAGACTGAGAGACCATTTAAAGGCTTTTGCAGGTGTTTTAAGTTAATTAGCTGATTAGAGTGTGGCACCAGGTGTCTTCAATATTGAACCTTTTCACAATATTCTAATTTTCCAAGATACTGAATTTGGGACTTTCATTAGTTGTCAGTTATAATCATCAAAATTAAAAGAAATAAACATTTGAAATACATCAGTCTGTATTTAATGAATGAATCTAATATACAAGTTTCACTTTTTGAATGGAATTACTGAAATAAATCAACTTTGTCATGATATTCTAATTTTATGACCGGCACCTGTACATATACAAAACCCAAAAATCACTAAAGAACAGGATAATACTGTTTTTGCAATCTATGCTTAGTTCTCCTGGAGGTCAGAAAAGGTGGTGTAACTGCCAATCTTTCTGTGATTTCGCTGTGAGACTGTACATATTCCACAAATGAAACAATACATTTTATGTTGCATTTTACTGGTCTTTCACTATGTTCTACACATTATAATTACCAATTTTGTGGACAGCTTTGTAGTATTCCAGAAAATTCTGTAAAAATTTGTTTGAGAGTCTATTGGGAAGCCATATACAGCAAAATTCAAAGCAAAGAAAAACAAAAAACATGACTTGATGCTTCACAAGGTGGAATGCCAGTTCAGTACTTTGGGTGGTAGCAGTCAGTCAAAAAATGACATACCAAGAATAAACTAAACTGAGTTTCTTCGTTTTATCCCTGAATACATTTTTTTTTAATTATAACTCATTTTAAGAAAACGGTGTCAATTCAGCAGCATGTTCACAATGCATATGAAATGGCTTGTTAGCTAGGGTAGTAAGCTAATGAGCAATGCTGACACTGAAAATACTCTTTAAAATGGAAATTTTAAAGTCATTAGAATAATAAAAGGAAAATCAGAAATATGATAGTTATTTTCCATTGTTATTAGTATTAAAGGAAACTAGTTTTTACTTGCTGCAATGAACGCTTAACAATTCTGACATAAAGCAGCAGTAAGCCAGGAATCTCCATGTCAGGAGTGAATGGAGACAGGAGCAGAGCGATAAGAGGTAAGAGCAAGGAATCAGTCCTGAAATGTATTGTGAAGAAGAGTAGATATAAAAAGCTCATGTCTGTCCATTTTGATAATAATTAAACCAGCTAATTCAATAGTACGAAAAGATTGATCTTTAAAGTGATGTACAAAATAATGATCTGTAAAATAAAGCAATAAGACATAGTATGTCTAGAGCAACACAATGCTTAAATTCATGTGAGGTAAAGGCAATGACTATTCAAATGTAAGTTTTCGCCTTTTAGCAAGACATTAACAGAATACAGTCAAGTTCAATTTATATAGTGATACAGTAATCCCTCGCTATATCGCGCTTCGACTTTCGCTGCTTCACTCTATCGCGGATTTTAAATGTAAGCATATCTAAATATATATCACGGATTTTTCAGCTGGTTCGCGGCTTTCTGTGGACAATGGGTCTTTTAATTTATGGTACATGCTTCCTCAGTTTGTTTGTCCAGTTGGATTTCATACAAGGGACGCTACTGGCGGATGGCTTAGAAGCTACCCAATCAGAGCATGTATTACATATTAACTAAAACTCCTAAATGATATAAGATATGCTTCCCGCACAGTGCTTGATTGTTTGCTTCTCTCTATCTCTCTCTCTGCCTGACAGAGTGGGTGTGAGCAGAGAGGCTGTTTGCCTCCTGCTCCTCTACAAAATACAGCTTTATCGCGGTGCTTCTGCATACTTGAAAGCACGTATTGATTTTTTGATTGTTTGCTGTTCTTAGCGAGCGCTCTCTCTGACATTCTTTGCTCCTGACGGCACTCATTTGAAGAGAAGATATATTTGCATTCTTTTAATTGTGAGAAAGAACTGCCATCTCAGTCTTGTCATGGAACATAGTTTAAACTTTTGACTAAAGGGTGTTGTTTCATGTCTAGAGGGCTCTAATAATGTTAACAGTGTGGGAGAGTTTATAAGGGCTTAAAATATATAAAAATAACCATACAAACATATGGTTTCTACTTCGCGGATTTTCACCTATCGTGGGGGGGTCTGGAACGCAACACCCGTGATCAAGGAGGGATTACTGTATTCGATCTAAAAAAACTTTTACCACAGATGTGAATGCTTCCTAGTATGTTGATTTGGACCAAAATGACAAGGAAGTAAAACAAACTAACCCATGCATAGTTGTACATAAGTAAGCAGCCCTGAATAGCACATTGCTTATTTTTTAAAGTAAATGAATCTTGCAAAAACAAACTATTATACCCTATGTATGAAACAAGAATATATGTGGTTGTATTGCATACTCAAAAATCATATCCCAGTATACCAAATACAAAAATTGCTGTACTTCAAATATAAATCTCTGAATACAGCTTTCTAAAAAGCTGTACATTTATTTATTCCACATACCTCAACTTCATCACTTTCATTAATGTCTTTCTGAAATCCTGCAGGTGGTGGAAACCGAACATCATGGAAAGGTATTTGTCTCTCTGGCTGCCAACTACAAAGAAACAATGTACAAACAAAACAAATTTAGCACACAAAATCTATTTTTCATATTTGAATACAATTATTTTGGGGGGAAAAAAAAAAATCAGGGTAAAAAATTGATATGATGAATGACAACTTTACATTTGTTACAGAGGTACAATATCTGTGTGTGCTACATTTATATTGTATTAACTGCAATGTTCAAAAGCTTTTCCTCAGGCTTACCAATTATTATTTAAACTAAGGCATAGGAGATAAGGCGCAAGGTGAAGAGAAAGGTGGCGAAGGATAAAGAAAAGGCGTATGATGAGTTGTATGAGAGGTTGGACACTAAGGAGGGAGAAAATGACCTGTACCAACTGGCTAGACAGAGGGACAGAGCTGGGAAAGATGTGCAGCATGTTAGGGTGATAAAGGATAAAGATGGGGAGAGTGTGTTGAGCAGATGGAAAGAGTACTTTGAGAGGCTGATGAATGAAGAGAACGAGAGAGAGAGAAGAGGTTGGATGATGTGGAGATGGTGAATCAGGAAGTGCAACAGATTAGTAAAGAGGAAGTAAGGACAGCTTTGTAGAGGATGAAATACGGAAAGGACGTTGGTCTAGATGACATACCTATGGAAGTATGGAGGTGTTGGAGTTTTTAACCAGATTGTTTAATGGAATCTTGGAAAGCGAGAGGATGCCTGAGGAATGGAGAAGAAGTGTACTGGTGCCAATATTTAAGAATAAGAGGGATGTGCAGGACTGCAGTAACTACAAGGGAATAAAATTGATGAGCCACAGCTTGAAGTTATGGGAAAGACCTGGAGAAAGCATATGACAGGGTGCCTCAAGAAGAGCTGTGGTATTTTATGAGGAAGTCGGGAGTGGCAGAGAAGTGCGTAAGAGTTGTACAGGATATGTACAAGGGAAGTGTGACAGTGGTGAGGTCTGCGGTAGGAGTGACGGATGCACTCAAGTTGGAGGTGGGATTACATCAGGGATCGGCTCTGAGCCATTTCTTATTTGCAATGGTGATGGACAAGTTGACAGACGAGATTAGACAGGAGTGCCCATGGACTATGATGTTTGCTGAGGACACTGTGATCTGTAGCGATAGTAGGGAGCAGATTGAGGAGACCCTGGTGAGGTAGTGATATGATCTAGAGAGAAGATGAATGGAGGTCAGCAGGAACAAGACAGAATACATGTGTGTGAATGAGAGGGAGGTCAGTGGAATGGTGAGGATGCAGGGAGTAGAGTTGGCGAAGGTGGATGAGTTTAAATACTTGGGATGAACAGTACTGAGTAATAGGGATTGTGGAAGAGAGGTGAAAAAGAGAGTGCAGGAAGGGTGGAATGGGTGGAGAAGAGTGTCAGGAGTAATTTGTGACAGACGGGTATCAGCAAGAGTGAAAGGGAAGATCTACAGGATGGTAGTGAGACCAACTATGTTATATGGGTTGGAGATGGTGGCACTGACCAGAAAGCAGGAGACAGAGCTGGAGATGGCAGAGTTAAAGATGCTAATATTTGCATTGGGTGTGATGAGGAAGGATAGGATTAGAAATGAGTACTTTAGAAGGTCAGCTCAAGTTGGACGGTTGGGAGACAAAGTCAGAGAGGCAAGATTGCATTGGTTTGGACATTGCAGAGGAGAGATGATGGGTATATTGGGATAAAGATGCCAAGGATAGAGCTGCCAGGGAAGAGGAAAAGAGGAAGGCCTAAGTGAAGGTTTATGGATGTGGCGAGAGAGGACATGCAAGTGATGGGTGTAACAGAACAAGATGCAGAGGACAGAAAGATATGGAAGAAGATTATCCGCTGTGGAAACCCCTAACTGGAGCAGCAGAAAGAAGAAGATGATCAGTGAATTGATTACAGCTATTTGCTACTAAATTATGTAGACCACAGTGATAAAGGCAAAGAAACATAAAGGTAATCAGCATGCATAACATGAGAGATATAACTAATACATACATATAACACAAAACATGTTTTCCTATAATTTTGGCTTTTGGTATTTTTTTGCTTGTTTCTTGGTGCTGCAAGTTCTTATTGCATCTTAAAAACTTAAAATTTCTAAAACTGGTTTGCTCAAGTGTTTCTTAAACTGATTAATTTATAACAGTCACTGGTAGACCATTAAAATCATACTAATTACTTTTTTGGGGCCTCATATTCATTTGCAACTCAGAGCAAAATGTATCAAATTACTGCATAGCAAAAACAGCTACTCTACTGTCAGCTACTTAAATAGAACCAAGCCATGTCACCGCTATAATTTAACTGCCATCTATTAATGTCAGCTATGAAATTATACACTCCTGGGCTAATTATGTCTGTAAAGAAGCCACTTTATATATATATATATATATAAAAAAAAAAGATACCCGAGAGAAAATACTCTTGCACTGGCCGATGTTCAATATAAGTGAAATGTTGGCTTTTCTTATTAAAAGAAGTAAACAATGGTCAGATAAAACCAAAAACTTTTGAGTATACTGTAGATTTTTCATCCTGCCATATTTTTAATAAATAAACATAAGTGTTCGTTAAAACATTACTGCAAATTTACAACAAAAAAAAGGTCATGATACTGCATTATTGTGGTGATCAGATATTTACATGATGCTTTGCCAGTAAACCGACTCCTTCATTGAAACTGGGGGAAAAAAAAATTACATGTTTAATTTTGAAGTGTTGGTTTAATTGTTTAATTCTGAACACATAAGCTAAACAGTGAGTTTTGTTAAATTTATTGAAAACTGTTTAAAAAAGTGGTGTGTGTATTGATTACACACCCAGATCCAAAAGTGCTAAGTGTTTGATTTCTATTTATTACTATTTGTTTTAAATGTATTTTATATATGTTGTATAAACACCTATATTTTGTTTAAAATATCTATAAGTTGTTCATTTAAAAAAAAAATGTGAAAATTTTATACAAATCTGTTTATTTGGTGAAATGTTCAATTTCATACACTTTTGTGTGTTTCATTTCAAATTAAACTTTGTTTACAATCCAATTAATCAACTGATTGACAAAATAACTGGCAGCTTAACTGATTAGCAAAATCATCATTAGTTGAAGCTCTAAATTGATAAACAATTATGATGTTGAACAATTATATAACAATGTATTTAATGTATGTTGACCTGTATTGTTCTATTTCAAATCTATACTAATAAAAGGCAAAGCCCTCACTCACTCATCGCTAATTCTCCAACCTCCCGTTTAGGTAGAAGGCTGAAATTTGGCAGGCTTATTCCTTACAGCTTACTTACAAAAGTTAAGCAGGTTTCATTTCGAAATTCTACACGAAACGGTCATAACGGTTGACAATGTTCGCCATGTTGAACTTTCTTATTTATGGCCCCATCTTCACGAAATTTGGTAGGTGGCTTCCCTGCGCTAACCAAAACTGATGTACGTACTTATTTCAGTGGTATGATGCCACTGTCGGCCGCCATATTGAAGTTTCCAATGTCACTAATTCTCCAACTTCCCATGTAGTAAAAGGCTGAAATTTGGCAGGCTCATTCCTTACAGCTTACTAACAAAAGTTAAGCAGGTTTCATTTCGAAATTCTACGCGTAACGGTCGACAACGTTCACCATGTTGAACTTTCTTATTTATGGCCCCATCATCACAAAATTAGGTAGGCGGCTTTCCCTGCGCTAACCGAAACCAATGTACGTACTTATTTCGGTGGTATGATGCCACTGTTGGCCGCCATATTGAACTTTTCAACGGTCTGTTACTTATGGGCTCATGTTCAAGAAATTTGGTACGCGGGTTCCCAACGCTAACTGATTCCTACTTACGTACATATATACCTCCATAGCCTGCAGCTCGGTCACCATGTGAGGCGGCGTTGGGTCCGCCATCCCAACGCCTCCCACGTTGTTGGCTGCCTGCCTATATAAGGCCGTCCGTTGCTCCTGTCTCTACATTCCCTTCCTTGCTGCGCCACGGGATTCACGTCTCCCTGCTGATAACTACAGCATTTTAATTTAATCCACGGCTTCTCCGCTGTTTTATTGTTCATTTATTATGATTATAGTTATTGTGTAGGTATTTTAGACTTACTTTACATTGTTCAGGTACCCATTTCCTTTATCATTCCAACCGTACCCCCATTAACATGTCTATCGAGGTGATCACCATCGATCAAAGAACTGTCACTTACCGAGTGGTTTCCATGCCCGGAGATGGCACCTGCCTTTAACATTCTCTTTGTTACATATTGCACGGCCATATCAGGCTCACTCTTGATATCCGGAGGAACATTGTGTCTTACGTATTAAATGATTGGACAGGTTCAAGGTGTGGACTGATGACGGTACAGGAGATAATTATACCACACAGGAACACTATAAGAGTGAAATGCTTAAGCCCTTCACCTATGGATCTGCATTCGAGTTGATGGCTGCCGCCGAATTGTTCGGTTGTCACTTTCAAGTGTACCGAAATGGCCAAATATTTTACACCTTTCGACAACCGCCAATGCCTCTCAAACATCTTAAATTGACAGGTGATGATTTCAGTAGTGGAAACTTTGATGTTTATGAATGTTTAAACTCTCAAAAGCTGGATGTGAAGTTATCGATGAAACCGGTTGTATACTTACAACGCTTGACAGATGCCGAATGTCTCTTCAACACAAGTCCTACAAATACTGTTGTAATTGAAACAAACCATGAAACTCAAACCGATTATGACAGCAGCAATCCAAGCTGTGAGATTTGAAACAAGATTACCTTTCACATGGCCAACTGTACATTGCATGCTCAAGAGTAAGCTAGGCACACAGCTTGGTCATATTACAACCGGAGGGACAAACTCACAATGTGGTATACAAAAAGATCCATAACAAAAAATTATTGGTATATTTTCCCTCAGTTTAAAAAGGTTTAATTTTCTTCTTAATAAAAATTAAGTCAGTACTTCGCCGCTGCGAAGTGCGGGTATTTTGCTAGTACTACATAAAATAAATATTTACATTGTCTTTTGCTATGACATTGAAGGAAGCATATTTGATTTAGTAACACTCTATACTTCAGTCCAAATATAAAATATGGATTCCATAAGTTTTAATGGCTTATTAGTACTTTGAGGATCCTATGCAATTTGTTTTATTTTTTCACAGATTCAGTTTTATTTTTTGATTTTTACCATTTTTCCTTGATTCGAATATTTGGGTTTTTATGTTTTTCTTTTTTGTTTTTACTGTAAGAAAGTAGTAACAGCTACAACAAAACGAACAATAATGAAATGTCACTTTACATTCCTTTTAATGAAACAGCACACTAGCACAACTGAACCTTACTTTGAAGTTCCATTTATCAGGTAGGAACACACATCGTCCATGATGCTGTATGCTGAGACTGCAGTAAGACAGCGAGAGTTCCCTCGAGAATTACAAGAGCTGTTACTAGTTTAATGCATCCTTCTGAGATGAAAGTTAACTTCACTTTTAGGATCTAGAATATTTATTACAGCCTGAGTTGATGTGTTCTCATCCAGAAAGAACTCTTTGTAGTGGTGAATATGGTCAGTATGGTACCCTACTGATCTGAACCAGGAGGTATGCCTTGGTAAGCACAATCTCTTTCAGTGACTAGAAGGTTGCACATCTCCTTTTCGTGGCAGGCTTCTTGAAGAAGGCAAATTTTACCCACATCACTAGTGATGTAGTCTCACTGAAGTATTTATAGTGCTGCCAGGTTTCTGCCACCAAACTGTTGACATGATACAAGCAGGTTGTATGTACACCAATAGCCTTAACACCTTTTAAAACTTCCTGGTATGCTTTTAGACAGTGTGATGGATTGTCTGCAACCACTGCTAAAATGCCATTAAGATTCAGCTGGTTGTTGTGAAGGGACTAGTGCTTCCTGTGAAAAGGTGGAAAAGTTGCAGCTCTCCATAAAGATAACATCTGCCAAAAGGTACTGGAATTCAGTACCTGTATTTGTAATTATGTAAATTATTTCTAATCTATACTAATAAAAGGCAAAGCCTTCACTCACTCACTCACTACTAATTCTCCAACTTCCCGTGTAGGTAGAAGGCTGAAATTTGGCAGGTTCATTCCTTACAGCTTCCTTACAAAAGTTGGGCAGGTTTCATTTCGAAATTCTACGCGTAATGGTC
Organism: Polypterus senegalus; assembly: GCF_016835505.1. Taxonomy (NCBI): domain Eukaryota; kingdom Metazoa; phylum Chordata; class Cladistia; order Polypteriformes; family Polypteridae; genus Polypterus; species Polypterus senegalus. The sequence continues at coordinate 101,137,406 of NC_053163.1, read as the reverse complement.
ATAACTGGAAGCTGTTTTTCTCCATTTACTGTAATGGAGATGAGCTTGAACGCCGTGGGGGCGGAGTTTCGTGTGACATCATCACACCTCCCACGTAATCACACAGTACATAGAAAACCAGGAAGACCTCCAAAAAGCGCTGAAGAAAACATGCATTATATAATTGAGAAGGCAGTGAAACAATAAGAAGCGAGCGAGTGACATATACAACCATATTCATGAGTTCTGCTACTTCAGAAACAAAGCACGATGTAAACCTACACTTTAAATTAAGTTCATAGACAGGCTGCCGCTGGCGTTTGTAATTTAGTGCCTGCCCATATAAGGCCGTCCGTCAGCGCAATCCAATAGCAAACTCCCACTAAATATTCACGGGTGAAGGACTGTGCTTATGGAGAGGAAGATGAGATGGTCAGGGTGGTGTTTGACACAAACTCAGCTAAACTGCGAGAGAAAGTTTTAAGTGCCAGGACTAAGGTAACATTAAATACAGCCATGGACATAGCACGAGATGGCACCAGCACAGCTGGGAACCTTCGATGCATGTACACCGAGCGGCTCACGTGAACTGACGCAGTGCACAGATAAAAGCAACAGTTCCAAAGAGCGCTGAACAAAACCAATTACACAATTGAAAAGGCAGCAAAAATATGAAGCGCCTGATACATACAAGCATATTCATAAATCCAGCTACTGCGGAAACAAAGCACACGTGGAAAAGTCAATGTCCCGCTAAAGGAAGACAGTGTAAAAAACCCGTGCATGCAGTGTGTCAGGTCTCAGATAAAGAAGAAGACGAGCTGTTTATTGATGCAGTAAGAAACGAATCGATGAATGAAACCTGTCATCTTTACAACGATTGACAAACACGGAATGTAACTTGAACACAACACATCCTACAAATACGAACCTGATTGAAAGAAATAATGATAATCAAATCCTTGATGACAGCAACACTCAGTAACACTCACAAAACAAATACTGTATATTGACAGTCATGTTACGTTATTTTTAAAATGTTCCCTTTTCTTTTCTAGCTTTTTAACACACTACTTCTCTGCGATACGCTGGTATATATATATATATATATATATATATATATATATATATATATCCCGATCTACATACTCAATAATGGATACTTTATTCGCCATCAATGATTGTTTTGGTAAAGCCATACTCAGTGTATTCATTAGATGAACGGTAAAAAGTAAGAGCGAGGGAGGATGACTTATTGAGGCATGCAGGCTGTAGTGCGCCAACTCTATCTGAATTGCGATCACATTTGAAAAATATATCTTTTCAAGTTCTATTTAGTCCATATGTGTCAAACTCAAGGGCGGGCCACATCCGCCCGCGTAATTATATCCGCCCGAGATCATTTTATATACTGTATTATTGTTATTAATGGCCCGGTATATGAAGCGCTGGTAACACAATAAACTACAGATCCCATAATGCAGCGCTTCAGCTGCCTTGCCAACACTTACCACGTTAATCAAGTCTAGCTTATGATGCTGCAAGTTATTGCGAAGCTAGCTCACACGATGCTGAAGAGAAAAGTTGATTCTGAAAATAGAGCCTTTAAAACCGATGGGAGGCTGAGTATATGTTTACTGAACCCGTGTGTCTCATTTGTGGAGCTAATGTGGCTGTAATTACAGAATTTAATCTAAGACGGCACTATGAGACAAAACATCAGGGTAACCTGAATGCAATGCAGAAGATACAGAAAGCAGAAGAATTAAATAAGAATCTGACACTTCAGCGGACGCTTTACCGTGCACAATCACAAAGTGATTTCAAGTGAAGCTGCTTTTATGGGAGACACAAATGCACCAGTGCAACTTGCCCCACTTTCCCTGTTGCCAAGTAATGTTAAACCAAGTCGTCACTACGGTGTTCCCAAATCGCACTTTGCTGATAAACTGAGCGCACTGAGTTTGCACGGCGCTTTGGTGACTTTGAAGAACAAAAAAAGTCCGTCTACATGGCTCGAACCTTGTGCATGTTTGGTAGCACATATCTGTGTGAGAAGCTCTTCTCAGTGATAAAGACTAACAAAACAGCACACAGGAGTCGCCTCACTGATGAGCACCTGCAATCCATCCTGAGAATCTCCACAACACAGAACCTCACACCAAACATAAACGAACCTGTTGCCAAAAAAAGATGCCAGGCGTCCAGCTCTAAAATGACATATGAGCAAAGACAACTGAATGATTTGATTTGTTATTGCTGAAAGGAACACATTTTATTTATATTTCCAGGTTTTGTTATGCAGCATGTTCATATTTGAATTTGTATAATTTTGACAGGATATATTTTTATGGAGAGCAAAATTTAAAATCTAAGTTTATTTTTATATAAAATTACATAAGAGTAAAGAAATTTGAATGTTTGTTCTTTTAACGCTTACTTTATTTCTAACTTGTATAATTTAGACAGGATATATTTTTATGGAGAGCAAAATATTATAAGTTGTTTAAGGTTTGAGTTGATTTATTCAGGAATAATATTCCTGTCTGTTTTACCATTCCTACCAAAGATATTTCTGTCGACTAAATAAAAATTCCTTCTATTTAAAATTTAAATAGAACTTGAACAAATACTATAGTTCATAATATCCACGCAGACTTGCACGTAAGAGCGGAGTTATCCGTTTTAACAAGCAGCGTATTGCACTGATACGAAATAGCTGTGTGTGTGTGTATGTATATATATATATATATATATATATATGTGTGTGTGTGTATATATGTGTATATGTATAGATATGTATATATATATATATATATATGTTTGTGTGTGTGTGTAAATATATATATATGACAGCAACACTCATCACTCACAACAGTGACAAAACATTGACAATCATGTTACGTTATTTTCAAAATGTTTCCTTTTCTTTTTCATTGTTTCTTTAACACACTACTTCTCCGCTGCGAAGCGCAGGTATTTTGCTAGTGATTCTTAAACCTTAAATGTTTACAGATTGAAAAGGTGCATCATTACATCTGTAGCTTCACCTACTGCATATCTTAAAATAATTAAATACAAAACAAAAGCTAACTAATCTGGAAGACGCTAAATCTGGGTATTAAACAGAAAAAAGAAAGACCAACCCACTTTTAAAGGCTCATTGCATCCGAGGAGAAGGCTCCTCTTCTGCCCAGGTACGTAGGTGTTGTGTTTATAACAGAAGAGTCATATATGGTTCTTGCATGCCTCGTCACCACAAGGCAAAACATTTATTAAATCCAGAAACAAAATTTTTTATTTTGAAAAGGGAACCCGATAACAACCAGTGCCGTTCACTAATAACATTTTCCTATGGAAAAGACAGTTAATGTTGGTTAAATATGATTTAATTGGTTAAATGATTCACAGTAAATACTTTATGTACAATTAGAACTGCCTACATTAAAAAATTACCACACAACCAAACGTTTACTGACCTATAACTATGTTGAGAACTATGTGGTCTCAGCTATCAGTGGTTTCATCAACTACAACATAAATTTTCTTGCCATGAATCTTTTGAAGAACGGCAACCATATGTTGTTCTAAGACACGGGGCAAATGAGTTTGACAAAGACTTATTTTCTGGCAGCACGGCTCCGTGCTTACAATGCTTAATAAAAAAAGGGCACATCTTCGTCATTTTTTCGAGTGTTATATCTGACTCACATGGCCACAAACTGGCGTCTTGTATCTGACAATTTTATTGTTTCCTCCATTGTTACCTGAAGGGGAACACTTTTTGATATTAATTTCTCCTTGTTCTTGAGATGGGTTTTATATTTGATGTGATCATTGCAAGTATCTTTTCATGTTCAGTATATGGAATGCTGGCAAAACTTGCAGAAGAGTTGTCCAGATTCATAAAAGTATCAGGGATATTGTTGTGCCATCAATTTTGCAGTTAACCTCGTGTTTTAGTTTTTTTTATGTTGTTAGGGTATCTGATACTGCTCACTTTGACATTTCTGTCTCATGCACATAGCTAATTCACATGTCTTTAACGAGAAAACATACAGGAAACATGCACACAAACAGAGGCACAACTGGATTTCTACAAAGAATTGCGTTTGTTTGAAAAGCAACAAACTAGAAAAAATAGTATCTGAATGATAAAACTACAGACAATTCAGTCATTTAAGTTATTAGAAAGTTAGAAAGAAACAGTCACCCTTTTAGTCTCAAAATAACGTACATTTCTGTTTTTAAATCTAAATTTAGTTTTTATGCATTAATTCCGTGATTCCGTCCCGTGTTTTTCACAATTGCAGAACTCATAGGGCTCTACTTTTCCATATTCATAACAATCTGTCTGATGTGTACATCCAAGTCTGTTAAACCTTCTCACAAGGTGGTTTTGTGTTAGTATGTAACTATGTGCCGATTTCCTGACTGTAAGAAGCATATTGCAACTGCAATACCTCTGGGGTACACTACTACAGCACTAAACCCAAAAGTCAGTCTTAACACTGTCAATATGTACTAAGACCAGAACAGCTGACAGTACACTGCAAAAGACCCAAACTGTTGTCTCTCAGTCTGAATAAAAACGTTGGCAGAATAATCTTTAAATGGGCTGGAATGATACCAGCCACAGAATTTATGACAAAACTGTAGCAACCGGTAAATGTGCCTTTTGCAAACTGTACAAAATGCAACTTAGATGCATACTGATAAGCAATGTAGAAAGCAACTCTTCTATATCTACTATGTTAGGAAAAGGCTTTCTTCCTTGAAGGATGACCAATCAAAGAAGGGCTACGTAATAAACATAAGCAAATCACAGTGTGAATAGAGTCTGCATTTTCAAAAAACTGCATTTTCACCTCACCTGCATTACAATGCTTTGGCCATGTTTTCAGAAGTACAATGGGTCACGAACGTCTCAGACCACGTACAAATTGGGTTACGACCAAGAAGTTCGCCAAACTTTTGCATCTGTTCATGACCACACACTCGGGTGACGAACAAACCAGTTTCCCTTCCGGTTTGTACGTGCCGAAGATATCTGCACGTGTTCAGGCTCTCCCAGTGCATTCCCTGTGCAGCGAGTGAACGAGAGAGAGAGCACGAGAAGGCAGTTAAAGAAGGCAGTAAGGCCGAGAAGGCAGTTAAAGAATGCACTGGGCATGTTTATAAAGAGACTGCTTCGAGCATTGTTTTAATCTCGTATTTAATGAAGATTTTTTTTCAATTGGATTTTAACCTCCACTTCACTTCTGTTTTTATGGGATCATTTATTTATTGAAGGATACTGAAAGCACTGCACTTTAATTTGGACTCTGTTTTTGATTGTTGTTTCGTGATTTTAATAAAAGCACTTGGTACTTTTTGCACCATCTGATTGCTCCATTGCAGTGCCTCACTGTCGTGCTCATCGGTAACATTACCGACGGCGATGGGTTTAAGGGCTCCCAGAAGCAAGATAGGAGCATGCAGAGAACCCGCATCTTCACCGACTTTACCTCAAAACTGTAATCTCCTCTCCATCCAGTTCCTCCTCACTTCCTTCATGCCAGAACTTGACTCATGCAAGGTTAGTTTACTTGGTTGTTTATGGTTAGTTTTTGTATAAATTACGGATTTTTCAAATGTTAATTTTTTTCCCTGTGCTTAAAACTCATTAAAAAAGTGTTTAAAGAGAGTGGTTCATAAGGCTATAGCGTGAACTCTTGCAATGTTAGTTTTCTCTGTTCAAGGTTTTCTCAGTGTTATTCAATGTTTTTACATTTAGTTTACTATGACACTGTGCATTCTATGGTATAATTAACTATTTTTGTGCTTAAAAATCTTTTAAAAAAATATATTTACATACAGCTCATACGGTCAGGAACGGATTAATTGTATTTACATACAATCCTATGGGGGAAATTACTTTGGGTCACAGTTTTGGAACGAATTACGGTCGTGACCCAAGGTTCCACTGTATACAGCTCTGGAAACTATTTTCAAACGTCTTCATTTTCAGGGGTTGAAAATGCCATGGAACCATGGACTAAATGCAAAAACTGAGACTAACGCCTGCATTTTAAAAAACAAAAAATATATTTGTGGCTGAGGCCTTAAAGAGCTATGGAGAGCAATCCAAATGCTAGAGATAAGAACTGGTAATACAGGTTTGCATTACCCAAGGTCTAGAGGCTGGCATCATCAATAAAGAAATAGAAAATATGGTCAAGATTTAGATTCTGAAAAAAAGCAAACCAAGCATTGAAGCTTAATGAATAATGAAGGAGAGAGGTGAAGAGGAGATCTTATTTTATTGTATGTGTGAAGAAAGGAAGGATCTCATCCATGGCATAAAGTTTCAATATTTCTTAAACAGCTATAGTAGAAAGTATAGTAGTGTATCTATCTATCTATTAAAATAAACAATCTCAAAAATTAAATAAGTATGTCTAATTGTAATAGTCATCATATGATACACATTTATGATTGTGCTGTGAAGTCGGCACTGGAATATTCAATGGATAATAATCGAGAACAGTAATAAATTCGGTCTGGTTTAATCACATTACCACGAAATACAAAGAAGTGGCAGTAGCGCCAACCAATTAACTTTCTTTTTATGTTTGCAAAGTAAAAACCCTTTAGGTATCTAACCAATATCCCACTCTTCACACACTGATAGCAACACCGCAGGAGAAATACTAGCACAGGCTTCCAGTATAAGTAGTTTCAGGTGCTGCACATCTCGTATCTTCACAGCATAGACAATTGCCTTCAGATGACCCCAAAGATAAAAGTCTAAGAGGGTCAGATCGGGAGACCTTGGGGGCCATTCAACTGGCCCACGACAGCCAATCCACTTTCCAGGAAACTGTTCATCTAGGAAGGCTCGGACCTGACACCCATAATGTGGTGGTGCACCATCTTGCTGGAAAAACTCGGGGAACATGCCAGCTTCAGTGCATAAAGAGGGAAACACATCATCATGTAGCAATTTCGCATATCCAGTGGCCTTGAGGTTTCCATTGATGAAGAATGGCCCCACTATCTTTGTACCCCATATACCACACCATACCATCAATTTTTTTGTTCCAACAGTCTTGGAGGGATCTATCCAATGTGGGTTAGTGTCAGACCAATAGCGGTGGTTTTGTTTGTTAACTTCACCATTCACATAAAAGTTTGCCTCATCACTGAACAAAATCTTCTGCGTAAACCGAGGGTCCTGTTCCAATTTTTCTTTTGTCCATTCTGCAAATTCAGTGCGCCGATCTGGGTCATCCTCGTTGAGATGCTGCAGTAGCTGGAGTTTGTAAGGGTGCCATTTGTGAGTAGCTAATATCCGCCGAAGGGATGTTCGACTAATGCCTCTCTCCAGTGACATGCGGGGAGTGCTACGCGGTGGGCTCTTGCTGAATGAAGCTAGGACAGCCACTGATGTTTCTTCATTAGTGACAGTTTTCATGCGTCCACATTTTGGCAAATCCAACACTGAACCAGTTTCACGAAACTTAGCAAGCAGTTTGCTAACTGCAGCATGGGAGATGGGTGGTCTCGTAGGGTGTCTTGCATTGAAATCAGCTGCAATGACCTGGTTACTGCGTTCACCAGACATCAACACAATTTCTATCCGCTCCTCATGTGTTAACCTCTGCGACATGTCAACGGCTGTAAACAAAGAGTAACTTGTAAATAACTCATGAAAGAATAAAGTTACATTAAAACCAAGCACACCATTGTTTTTCTTCTGAAATTCCCAATAAGTTTGATGTGTCACATGACCCTCTTCCTATTGAAAAACACAAAAGGTGGATCCAAAATGGCCGACTTCAAAATAGCCACCATGGTCACCACCCATCTTGAAAGGTTTTCCCCCTCACATATACTAATTTACCACAAACAGGAAGTTAATATCACCAACCATTCCCATTTTATTAAGGTGTATCCATATAAATGGCCCACCCTGTATATATATAACTAGCAAAATACCCGCGCTTCGCAGCGGAGAAGTAGTGTGTTGAAGAAGCAATGAAAAAGAAAAGGAAACATTTTGAAAATAACGTAACATGATTATCAATGTAATTGTTTTGTCACTGTTGTGAGTGATGAGTGTTGCCGTCATATATATATATATATATATATATATATATATATTACACACACACATATATATATATATATATATATATATATATATATATATATATATATATATATATATATATATATATATATATATATACATACATACATACATACATACACACACATATATATAAACATATATATACATATACATACATATCTACATATATACACACACAGCTATTTCAGTATCAGTGCAATACGCTGCTTGTTAAAACGGATAACTCCGCTCTTACGCAAGTCTGCGTGGATATTATGAACTATCGTATTTGTTCAAGTTCTATTTAAATTTTAAATAGAAGGAATTTTTATTTAGTCGACAGAAATATCTTTGGTAGGAATGGTAAAACAGACAGGAATATTATTCGTGAATAAATCAACTCAAACCTTAAATAACTTAAAAGAACAAACATTCAAATTTCTTTACTCTTATGTAAATTTATATAAAAATAAACTTAGATTTTAAATATCCCAAAAGACTTTGCTCTCCATAAAAATATATCCTTTCAAAATTATACAAATTCAAATATGAACATGCTGCATAACAAAACCTGGAAATATAAATAAAATGTGTTCCTTTCAGCAATAACAAATCAAATCATTAAGTTGTCTTTGCTCATATGTCATTTTAGAGCTGGACGCCTGGCATCTATTTTTGGCAACAGGTTCGTTTATGTTTGGTGTGAGGTTCTGTGTTGTGGAGATTCTCAGGATGGATTGCAGGTGCTCATCAGTGAGGCGACTCCTGTGTGCTGTTTTGTTATTCTTTATCACTGAGAAGAGCTTCTCACACAGATATGTGCTACCAAACATGCACAAGGTTCGAGCCGCATGTAGACGGACTTTTTTTGTTCTTCAAAGTCACCAAAGCGCGTGCAAACTCAGTGCGCCAGTTTATCAGCAAAGTGCGATTTGGGAACACCGTAGTGACGACTTGGTTTAACATTACTTGGCAACAGGGAAAGTTGCACTGGTGCATTTGTGTCTCCCATAAAAGCAACTTCACTTGAAATCACTTTGTGATTGTGCACGGGTAAAACGTCCGCTGAAGTGTCAGATTCTTATTTAATTCTTCTGCTTTCTGTATCTTCTGCATTGCATTCAGGTCTTTCAGCCTCACTGATGAGCACCTGCAATCCATCCTGAGAATCTCCACAACACAGAACTCCCTGATGTTTTGTCTCATAGTGCCGTCTTAGATTAAATTCTGTAATTACAGCCACATTAGCTCCACAAATGAGACACACGGGTTCAGTAAACATATACTCAGCCTCCCATCGGTTTTTAAAGGCTCTATTTTCAGAATCAACTTTTCTCTTCAGCATCGTGTGAGCTAGCTTCGCAATAACTTGCAGCATCATAAGCTAGACTTGATTAACGTGGTAAGTGTTCGGCCAAGGCAGCTGAAGCGCTGCATTATGGGATCTGTAGTTTATTGTGTTACCAGCGCTTCATATACCCGGGCCATTAATAACAATAATACAGTATATAAAATGATCTCGCGGGCTGGATATAATTACACGCCGGGCCGGATGTGGCCCGCGGCCCTTGAGTTTGACACATATGGACTAAATAGAACTTGAAAAGATATATTTTTCAAATGTGATCGCGCAATTCAGATAGAGTTGACGCACACTACAGCCTGCATGCCTCAATAAGTCATCCTCCCCTCGCTCTTACTTTTTTACCGTTCATCTAATGAATACACTGAGTATGGCTTTACCAAAACAATCATTGATGGCGAATAAAGTATCCATTATTCGAGTATGTAGATCGGGATATATATATACATATATATATATACCCGCGTGTCGCAGCGGAGACGTAGTGTGTTAAAAAGCTAGAAAAGAAAAGGGAACATTTTAAAAATAACGTAACATGACTGTCAATATACAGTATTTGTTTTGTGAGTGTTACTGAGTGTTGCTGTCATCAATGATTTGATTATCATTATTTCTTTCAATCAGGTTTGTATTTGTAGGATGTGTTGTGTTCAAGTTACATTCCGTGTTTGTCAATCGCTGTAAAGATGACAGGTTTCATTCATCGATTCGTTTCTTACTGCATCAATAAACAGCTCGTCTTCTTCTTTATCTGAGACCTGACACACTGCATGCACGGGTTTTTTACACTGTCTTCCTTTAGCGGGACATTGACTTTTTCCACCGTGTGCTTTGTTTCCGCAGTAGCTGGATTTATGAATATGCTTGTATGTATCAGACGCTTCATATTTTTGCTGCCTTTTCAATTGTGTAATCGGTTTTGTTCAGCGCTTTGGAACTGTTGCTTTTATCTGTGCACTGCGCCAGTTCACGTGAGCCGCTCGGTGTACATGCATCGAAGTTCCCAGCTGTGCTGGTGCCATCTCGCTATGTCCATGGCTGTATTTAATGTTACCTTAGTCCTGGCACTTAAAACTTTCTCTCGCAGTTTCGCTGAGTTTGTGCCAAACACCACCCTGACCATCTCATCTTCCTCTGCATAAGCACAGTCCTTAACCCGTGAATATTTAGTGGGAGTTTGCTATTGGATTGCCGCTGACGGACGGCCTTATATGGGCAGGCACTAAATTACAAACGCCAGCGGCAGCCTGTCTATGAACTTAATTTAAAGTGTAGGTTTACATCGTGCTTTGTTTCCGAAGTAGCAGAACTCATGAATATGGTTGTATATGTCACTCGCTCGGTTCTTATTGTTTCGCTGCCTTCTCAATTATATAATGCATGTTTTCTTCAGCGCTTTTGGAGGTCTTCCTGGTTTTCTATGTACTGCGTGATTACGTGTGAGGCGTAATGATGTCACACGAAACTCCGCCCCCACGGCGTTCAAGCTCATCTCCATTACAGTAAATGGAGAAAAACAGCTTCCAGTTATGACCATTACACATAGAATTTCGAAATGAAACCTGCCCAACTTTTGTAAGGAAGCTGTAAGGAATGAACCTGCCAAATTTCAGCCTTCCACCCACACGGGAAGTTGGAGAATTAGTGATGAGTCAGTGAGTGAGTGAGTGAGTGAGTGAGTGAGTGAGTGAGGGCTTTGCCTTTTATTAGTATAGATTCACTAAGGCAAGACAACCATGGAAAGCACGCCGGAAGGGGCGTGGATTCACTAAGCCGCCGACAAGTGAGACACCTATGGCGCACGCAGGAAGAAGCCACGCCCACCAATTCCAAGACCATTGGATACGACAACTCACAGAGCCACACCCACCAACTCGGATGCAACGACACAGAAAAACCGGCGTCATTTATATTCGTCTGTCGTAGAGGTCACATGCAGGTCCGACCAACGTTGACTGTTAATAGAGGCATGTTTCTTGCGGAGGTGAATCGCCATATGCGGCGTGTAAAACTGTTAGCGAGGGGTATCCCATGGGATCCTTAAAACGTTCCTTTACAACTGAGGTTAAAACACAATGAAGTGAGCAGTCTTTAAAAACGAGTTTTCGGTTACGACGCACGACCGCGTGCACTATAGCAAACTGTTTGACACGCTACATACAGCAATTCGCATCCGCGACAAACATGCGTCTTCTTTGATACTCCTGCACTTTGTACACACCCCCCTCCCACCGTGGTCGGGTGTCTTGGTGGATTATATACAGAAAGGCAGCCAAAACCGTACAGAGCAATGAAAAGTCTACATGAGTCACAGGTGCATCTGGACTGTACAAAGACGACAACGACTCGAGTGACGAGTTGGAGGTGGGCACATGAGCAGGCAGTGTATACTGAATGAGAAATCAGCAGACTAGCATAACGGAGGGAGCAGAGTGGATGTCCTCCTCTCCTCCCGTTCCACCCTGAGCGCCGCACGGACGATTGTGTGTTGGTTCGTTCCGTGCACTGGTTAAAACCCAATGAAGGGAGCAGTCTTTAAAAACCAATAAGCCCTGTGCCTCTGTTTCATTACCGTCTCACCTGCTTCACCAATGCAGGCCCCGCAACAGGCGATCCGGCAGCGTCATTCCCATGACCCGCCGAGCAGCCAACCGGGTAACCAAAGTCTTTGGGTTCCGGGGGGAGTATGGTTACAAAGCTGAAACTTAAAGGAATTGACGGAAGGGCACCACCAGGTGTGGAGCCTTTCACTTATTTTGACTCAACACAGGAAACCTCACCCGGCCCGGACACGGACAGGACTGACAGATTGATAGCTCTTTCTCGATTCTGTGGGTGGTGGTGCATGGCAGTTCTTAGTTGGTGGAGCGATTTGGCTGGTTATTTCCGAAAACGAACGAGACTCCCGCCTGCTAAATAGTTACACGACCCAACAGCGGTCGGCGTCCAAAATCTTAGAGGGACAAGTGGCTTTCAGTCACGTGAGATTGAGCATTAACAGGTCTGTGATGCACTTGTATGTCCGGTACTGCACGCGCGCTACACTAAATGGATCGACGTGCGTCTACCCGGCCTGGGGAGGCGTGGGTAAGCCGTTGAACCCCATTCGTGATGGAGAACGTGGCTTCTAATTGTTCCCCACGAACGAGAGACTCCCAGTATGTGCAGGTCATACGCTCGCACTGATTACGTCCCTGCCCTTTGTAAAGCCCCCCATGGTCGGGTGACTTGGTGGATTATATATAAAAAAAAAAGCAGCCGGAACGGCAAAGAACAATTAAAAATCAACGTGGAAACCGACTGAGGCGGTGTTTGGAAAATTAACAGTTAACGTGACTCACAGGTGCGTGTGGACTGTACACAGACAAAAGCGACTCAGGTAGGGAGTTGGGGCGGGCGCATAAGCGGGCAGTGCGTACTGAACGAGCGCCGTTCAACCCCGTCCTTCGCTTTGGGAGGAGAAAGCGTGACGGTGCTCCTCCGGTTTTCAGTCACGGACAATTGTATGTTGGTTCGTAGAGTGCATTGTTGCAATGTTACTTTTCTTGGTGATTTATTAAATTACGGATTTTTCAAATGTTAATTTTTTCCTCTGTGCTTAAAAATCATTTAAAAAGCAGCCTGATTATGCAGCGCATGCTACGCCGCGGGTTGGCTAGTTTGTTAAATTTTATGGGTATTTTTGATAATTTTTTGTAGTACAATGTAGGTCACTATAGTCTCCCATGTTATTAGAAAAGTTATTCATTTAAAAATATTACATTTTTCTCCTGGCCATATCTACTAACCACATGGGTAAACTAGCATGTAAAAATATTTCTGAGTGCAGTATTCCTTTAAACTTAGAAACAGAGACTATTCTAAGAAAACATGCTAGCTACAGCCAACTTAATATGCAGCTCCTTTAAGTTTGCTGGTCCTCTACTATTAAGTGTGTAATAGTAGTAATTAAAAACAATGTATTTACAAGCATTACAAGGTAAAACATGACCAGTTTGCTGAGACACCAGTCAAGCATGGTTTTTACCTTATTTTTCCAAACAGCAATATTTACTGTTTTTAATCAATTAATTTTATATACACTGTACATGCATAATGCCTATTCAAGCTATGGCACACATTATTAAAAAATGTCCAGATATAAAAATCAGTACAAGTGATATAATGAATTCTAATGCAACAAAAAATTTACTTCACTGAAATAATAAATCAACCAAAGCATTTGTTATATGTAAAACATTCAAATTTTAAGGCTCCAAGGGAACCATACACAACAAAGGTCAAAGCAGCTTTATTTTAACAATGTTATTATTTTATACATTGCAACACTTTTCCTGTATTGTACTCACTTTACATTTTTTGACACACACATAATATATGGAACGTTTGACTTACTTATTCTCAAATGCCACAGTCACTGAATCTTCATGAACATCTTTGACATAGGCCTATAAAGAAAACAATATAACGAGTAAATAAAAAACACAATTCATTCTTAAACAACAAAACATTTGAAATAACCACAGAAACTGGGAAACAACTATTAGTTCTTAAACACCGAAGGTTTAAGTATGGTTAAGTTGGAAGATACTTATTAGAATTAAAATACTGTATAAATCCTCCACAAGATACGGAAAGGCAAACACTATAAAAGCTGAATAATACCAACTATTTATCACCTCATATTGTCACAATACATTTATCTCAACCTAGGCTTAGGTAAGTTTTGCAGTACTAAGAAGTAACCACGCTGATGAGCAGATGCTTGAATGATAAAGTATTTCAAAATGCTATTCTTGTTTGTGAAAAAAGTATAAATATGCTTTAACTATTAAACCAATAAAAATGTAGGTAAACTTTCTCTGACTGCTGCTTTTAAAGGCAGCTGAATGTACTAGATTGAAAACAGATGTGCTTCAACTCTCAAACAAACAAAAAAAAATATTTTAATATAGGTCAACTATAAAGGATCTCATTAACAGTAGCACCAACTCTGATATACTGTCTTTAAAATGTACAGAAACAGATTTTAATTTCATTGGTAAATATGCAGGGCTTGACACGAAAAAAAAAATGCATTTTCAACAGAATCACTTAAATTCCCTCTGATTAAAGGTTAAAGTAATTTCAAACAAAAGTAAAATACAAAAAAATATTCAATAGAATTTAATCTCCAAAAACTTAACACACTGTAGTTTTCACAAATTAATGCTTTACCACTGAATTCACATTAAAAATTTGCTAAAAGAGCCAAACATAATATGATGACAAGGTATGACGATTTTACTGTATAATTCTAGGCAGTGAAATTGAACTACAGCTTACAGCTGAAAAATAGAATGTTACATAATTCCAGGTTTGACAATTACTTAAAAATGAAATTATTCAAATGAATTATACAAAATATAGGGAAAACTCTTCACTTAACACTTTAGTTTGATAACTGTCCATGACACATGAAATGGGAAGCCACTAATCAGTTCCAGGTATGCTTCTACAAAACACTGCCAGAACCAAAATTAGTTTTGTGGCGCTTGGGGTTATAACCATTCATTGAAATTAGACGTGATAAAAGCAAACATTTTCAAGAAATAAATCCAATAAATGAAACGCTACATTAAACTTTATATTTGCATCAAAAACTAAAGTTGACAATTGACTTACAACTGTAAAGTAAAAGATATAATGTAAAGACATAATGAGGATTTCACGGAAAAAACTGGTGATAGTGTAGCCAACATGAACTGTAACTTTAAGCATTATACAATATTTAGACAATTAACAAAGCATACAAAGAAGAAAGGCTTTTTTAAGAAAAAAAATCCGATCAAACATACTAATTCAAAAATAGTGGGTACTTAAGTACCTTACAAGAGTTCAGAAAACAAAACTGCAATAATGTACAAATAGCACGGCTGTTATACCCATCGTTCTACAGCACTGATAATTTGCATTTAAGCCATTTAACAAAAAAAAAAATCATTAGGCAGTATAACGGCAAGACACAACGAGAGATGTCGTTAACTCTAGAAAATGTACAGGTAAAAAAAGTATATACAGAGCGATGAAATATGATTCAAGTGTTTCGTATGCATAACGCTGTATGATTTTAATACAGTGACATTTTATTGAACGAATCAAGATGTGAGCCGACCTGTGATCTTAAGCACAAAATTTGAACTACAGTATCCCGTTTACAGGTGGCGCGGCAGCGAAATACTTAGATTCAAACTATGTAAGCAACCCTTCATACATCAGGCGGAATGCGCATATACGTCAATCATAAAGAATAAGACCCTTATTATATGGTTTTAAATGAAGAACAAAAATAAAATTGCCAGTCAAAATGAACAGAAAGATGCTAGGCCTCGGTTCATTTCCATAACAACAGCGGCTCTTCTCGCCAGGGGCCTGCACAGCGCTCACAGTGGTTTAAAAAACCCCGCACTGGAAATCCTAAACAACTTGCGAACTCGCCCGTTACATACAGTGAAACGCCAATGAACACAGCATAATCAAGGTCTACATTAATTTCTACCTTATAAAATGCTCCACTCGTGCCCCGGACTTCAACGACTAACTCTTCCATGTTTGTTGCAAATAAATGCAAAAACTAAAATAAAAAGTGGGTCGCCGATAACCCTGCAAACACCCCCCTCCCACTAAGCAATACACTCCAGCTTCTCTTCTCAACGGTGCCCCTCTCAAAGCAGAAATCGTGCGTTCCCTTTTGCTTCGGTTTTCTACAGAATTGAAAGTGAAACACTCATATCACGTCTCTACACAGTTTACACCCGAGGATGCAAGAGAAGGAAGCAATGATGTAAACACAAGCGCCCTCTCGTGGCACTCGTGTCACGTGACGGGGTGGGAAGCCGGAATGTTAGATATTTCCGGTTCCTTTCCTTTAACGTCCATAAACATGCGGCTGTATTTGAAATAAGAGGTCCTAGATCGGATGGTTTCACACCTAGTTGGGATATTTTTAAGTTAGTCGTGCGTAAAAAAATGGTTTGGGTGTTACTCTTCACTTTGGGCTATTTTTCTTGAAATTGTATATTGCATACTGTAAGTAGAAAATTTGCATTTGCCCGCCCCTGTATCCTATGATACTGCCTTTTTTGCAACCTACGACAGTAATCACATAATCGTCCTCAGTTAAAGTTTAAAACCTGTATATTTCACACACAGTTGCTGTTGATTTTTTTAGATATAACTACTGCAACACCGTTTTTAATAAAATTGCGCAATGCAGTAGGGATTAACCCGTTGTGTCTTAAAATTGCTTAATAAGGAAGCACAAATAGGTGCTCAAAATAGGAATGCAGGGATGGGACAACTGTATACTAAGTATTTTCGCGGTAACTCTTACTAGTGTAAAATATAAAAATACTGTTCGCTTCTGTTCTTTGAGACACCATGAACAAGGTTAAAGACTAGTGTAGTGGGCATGTAATCTTTTTTGTCTGTAATCTGTAAGAAATATTAATTTATAACAGTTGTACCTTGACTTTTGCAGTTGTCCTTTTTTGTTTTGGCGGTGTCATACGTTTACCTTTGGGGATAAAAGTTAAAATATTATTAAAGCTGAAAAAGAAAGAAGAAACGTTGGGTCTTCTCTTCAACGTTGGAATAATCTTTTAACTTTTAAGGTAGACACTGACAGCCTTTCATTTCACATTATTTAATCTGGAAGAAACAAAATGCAACATATAGTCAACTAATCATTGTTTTCTTTTTTTCCACTGTTCATCATTCATATTGAAATAAGTTCACTTTGGTTTTATTGGCTGTACCTTCTAGTGAACATCACCAGGCGTTACCCTAGAAATGTAAGTAAAAATCCCCGACCTTCGATGCAAATTAAGTACTAATTCGCCAATCAGAGTACTCGCGCTCACTATGTTCTACAGAAATGCTGCTTGGATGTGGTGGAGGGTGTTTTAATCGAAATTCCATCCATCCATTTTCCAACCCGCTGAATCTGATCACAGGGTCGCGGGGGGTCTGCTGGAGCCAATCCCAGCCAACACAGGGCACAAGGCGGGGACCAATCCCGGTCAGGGTGCCAACCCACCGCAGTAATCGAAATTCGCTTCTTTGAAATGGATTAACCAATTGTAGGGGTCGCATTTGTAAGATTAGACGGGATTTTAACTATGGTTGGGCTGTAAGTGTCTGTCTAGCAACCTTATATGAAATGAGTCAGATGATTGATGAAAAAGGTTGCCAGATATGCGGGTTTCTCCAAATTGGCTAGGTCGAAAACAGTTTAGTGGGTAAAATTACTGACTGGTGGTATGCTGTTTTTTTGGATTTATGAAAAATACATTATTGCTGCAAAAATGTAGAAACTTAAAACACATTTAATGCCGAATAAATTTAATGTGAATGTTACCTGCTTTAAAAACTGAGTATGGAGTTTAGAGAGTGGAGGCTACAACAGAAACAGAACGTTGGGGTGGGCGTGTTATAGGACTGCCCCGGGCTTCCGTCCTTTAGCGCTTGCGGTCAGATTGGAGAAAAGGTCGAACACATCTCCTTTGTGGTACTGGGTGACTCAATGCACATGTCAAATAAAGGTATTCTTCCCATCCTGAACTGGCTTTGTGAATTTGACTTTGAAGTAATTTTATTATTCATACACTATGAATAATATTCCATCTCTGCAAAATTTATATCTTTTTTAATAAGTCCATTGTTGTCTAGCATTTCCAAAACATTCAGCCTTTCCTGGAATGTGCATGCTAATCTCAGCCTGAATGCCATCTTTCTCACTTTAAAGACTTTTTTCAGTTGATCAGTGTCAAAAAAGCTAAATTAAATCCACAGTGATTCAGTGTTTTGTAATAATAAGATATAACTTTCAAGGGGAAGTTCATAGTTTTCTATAGGCTCTGTATACTTAAGAGCTGTCCCTTTCGTGGTGCATTGCAAAATTACAGTATAGTAGAACTGTGGGAAAGATAGAAAGAGAGTTTAGATCATTTCTCGTTAATAGTGTACATAATTATACAAGATTTCTTCAGTCTTTTTAAAATTAAGTTTATCTTTTAAAGTGTTTAGATTTTTGGGAGATCTAGCAGTAACACTAATAAAATCCATAAACAGTTGTATAAAGTAAAAAGTGTAAAGTTTTTTCATTTTAATTTGATTTTATTTGTTCTACTGCACCAGAGCCAATTTGGTACAGAGCAGTAGTCTAATCACTTTGAGTCACAATGGGCCAATTGAGTGTCACCAATAATTCTTTAAGCATGCTTTTGGAATTATGTGGAAACTTAAAAAAGTGCATGTATCACACTCAAATTACTTACAAGGCTCCAGCACTGAGTTGGGAACCAGTCACTGTGAAGAAGAAGCATTACTCATTTTTCTCTGGGAAACACTACAGTATTTTTTTTATGTTTATGCTTGAAACAGAGGTGGCACAACATTTTTTAATTAGTGTTTTATGGTGGAAAGGCTTTTGGGGATATCCCTCCTCAAACATAAATCCTTTTTTAAATGTGAAGATTCTTTTTAGTGTGGGGCCCATAGTTAAATGACATATGTCTATTACTACTCTTGTTTACCTATTCTCACATTTACCAACCTTTGGTTACATTAGATTTGTACCTAGGACTACAATCCACTGCATTCCGTCATTACTTCCTCCAGACTTCACCTGGTTATGACGGTCACTTTGGCTTTGCTGTACAGAGTGTCTTCTCTTCCTCATTCTGATTGACCTAACTGAGGAAAGAACTTGGTGAACATGCAGGCAGGAAAACAGGCTTGAATACATTTTAATCTTTGAGTATCATTCAAATAGACAGTGCCCAAAAGCAAAATAAAGTGTGGCAATAAACACCAGTATGACCTGGAATTGCTAGATGTTTAGTTTTTCCAGGCTCCCTGTTTCCTGCATTGCATGATGCTTCAGTAGTATGTCAGAAGATTCTTTGCATGATTTTCTCCTCCTTTTTTCTTCTTTCTGATCAGCTCTTTTACTAATCTTATAAAGCTAATCTAGGTATGATCTTGACATTCTGTCTCAAAGACAGCTTTGCCATTTTTTAAATTAAATTTCTTGTCTCTGAAAAGTGCTATGGGGCTATAGTGAGGCATGCTTTTGCAACTTAGAAACAGGGGTTATAAGAAGCAATCTTGTGTCATCATCCAAAGGTCATAAAACTAAAAATCATCCTGCAAAATTACCTTCTTTAGCTCATGCTTCTCACATCATAAATGGGAGGCAACAAAAACTCTACCTACATTATGGTAACAGTTATCAACAAAACATGAATAGCTAAGCAATACTGTACTTACAAAATAGCAGAGCTAATTACACATTCTACTTAAACTAATTCTTAAAACAACTAATCCTCAAAACAATTCTTAAGCAAACATCAAAGCATTAATGGACAAGGTGTATATCTAGTAGCCAAGTAACATGACAAGATGTTTATTACATAACAGGCTATTTTAGCATAGAAAAGAATAAAGCATCATAAGCAAAATAAAGTGTCTTTGTAAACGACCATGACAAAAGGCCAGAAAAGTTGATTTCTTTCCAGAAAATTACTGCTCATTTCTCCAACATCTAGTTAGATAGGTATTTCAGAGTGGCAGTTGCATTTTCTTACAGTTACTGGTCCAGAGAATCTTTAGCAAAAGTTTAATTTCATAATTGGTTATAATATCATCTTGTGATATTTAAACACCAGTTCTTTCTGAATTTCTTCAAATCTTGACTCTTAGCAGCTCCTGAAAACATTCAGATGCATGTAGTAACAACAACAGGCAAATTGACACTTTTTTCAGTAATTAATTTACTTAATCTCAATGAAAATAATTGCTTCATTTATTTTTTCTCTTATGTTAAACACTGCCATTGATTAACGTCTAGACTTGATCCTAATAGTAACCCTGGAGCAAATGAACTGAAGAATCTCTGAATTAAATTGAGTCGCACTGTAGTGTACCAGACTTGGTCTCAAGTTGTTTGTCATTTATCAGTTAATTAGAACCTGTCTCTGTGAACAATATAAAAAACAGTGACAGGGTTCCTATAGGGAGAACACAGAGCAGAACTAGCACAGCATATAAAAAAATAACATGAGTGGTACTACTGCTTGCCTCATGTTGATTATTAACAATTAGATAGATAGATAGATATGAGTTTAAGACATTATAAAGGTTTGGGGCAGCCACCCGTATATAGTTTTTCCCAGCTGCAAAAAGGGTTTTATGAATCAAAAACAGAACTAGCTATAGTAGCCCAAGATGGAGGCTTTAAAGGTCTGGAGAGGAACTGATTTCAGCAAAGGGGCTGGAACCAGAAGTGACATCATCAAAGGGGCCGGCTTTGGAAGTGACGACATCAAAGGGGGCGGCTTCGGAAGTGACGTCATCAAAGGGGCCGGCTTCAGAAGTGACGTCTTCTGAGGCGCCAGAACCTTGCAGGATTTCCCAGGAAAGGTCTGTAGGGAACTGAGAAAGACAGTCACCGCACTCCCCCGCCCCCAGTCGGATGTTTTATTACAATTACTCTGGCCCTTTAGCTGCCTCCTACTCGCACGTGTATGACAATAGATAGATAGATACTTTATTAATCCCAAGGGGAAATTCACATACTCCAGCAGCAGCATACTGATAAAAAACAATATTAAATTAAAGAGTGATAAAAATGCAGGTAAAACAAACAATAACTTTGTATAATATTAACGTTTATCCCCCCCCGAGTGGAATTGAAGAGTCGCATAGTGTGGGGGAGGAATGATCTCCTCAATCTGTCACTGAAGCTCCACCTCTGTCTGAAGCTCCACCTCTGTCTGGAGATGATACTGTTTAGTGGATGCAGTGGATTCTCCATGATTGACAGAAGCCTGTTCAGTGCCCGTCGCTCTGCCACAGATGTCAAACCAGGAGGGGCCTGGGTCTCCTAAAATCCACCAACAGTCTCCTTGGTTTTGCTGGTGTTACATTACATGTAACAATCTAATGTAACATAATCTAATGTCTAATCAAAAGACAACAGATCGAGCCAGTCAATCAGTCTTAATTTTATCATATACTGTATAGTAACTTTCACAGTGATCACCATTACTGAACACTTTATAAACAAGAATACAGCAAAAGAGCTTGCAAATATTAAGTTAGTATAGAATATAACAAAACAATATACACAGAGTAGGATGGTAGTCCAATCTGGCAGACCCACAGCAGGCAGTCAATTAAGCAAGCAGATCTAAAATTCAAGACAAAAAAAGGATGGCTTTGAGACTTGAACATTATGATCAATTGAGCCCAATGGAGAGACCTGGAAGAGAGTTTGTCAGAAGTATGAGCCACAAGGATGAATGAACATTCACAAAAAGCTGCTCAGGAGGGATTCTAGCAGAAGGCTTCGGGTGTCTCTGAGGTTTATATGTGGTAAGCAGCAGCAGAAGTATTTTGGACTGTAGGGATTGATAACATAATAAGAAAGTAGTAGAGTTCTGAATATTATTCTATATGGAACAGTAAGTCAAAGGACTAGAAATGAACAATACCAAAAATAGCACTTAAAATTAGTTATAAAAAACAAAACTTTTCCCTTTGTTCCTTTCTTGGTTGTTGATGAAGATGATATTATACTTTACATGTGTAGGTCTATCTAGTTGCAGGGCTTGAATATTAAATGTAAAGCTTTTTTTCATTCTGCCTCTTGCTTCAGAGATTTTTTCCAAGTGAAGACATCCATTATAAATGAAAAGTACAGCTGCATGATACCGTAGCTAATAAGAGGGAAGGAAAATGAATTTTAGAACCTTGGGGACTTCAACTTTGAAGTGAAAGACTTTCACCATACACCTCTACTAGCGACTAATGCTCTGCTGTGATATGCACTTATTAGATTTTGCAAGAAAAGAATTAACCCAGTTTGGCAGATTTCAGCTCTGGGAATAACACATTTCTTTTTATTCAGTACATCTCAATCACTCAAATGTTTTAGAAAGTTGAGTTTAATGCTGAGTCTTTATTAATCAGTAATAAAAAATAAAACTAGATAAGCCTTTAAAAGTTTAATGCATTTATGATCCATGAACAACTGCACAGCAGCACTGCCTTGTGAATTCTGAAAACAGAAATCACATTTATACTTGTTCTACTTTTTGTTCTCTGTTATCTTACAAGAAAAATAAAGGATAATTGTATCTGTTGTCTGAACAGAAAGATATCTTGCCTCTATTATTCAAAATTTGATTGACAAACTATTCTAGCATTAATTGAAGCTAGATGAAAGACAGACCTTATGGTAAAATTGATCAGGTCAGTTCTGGAAGGCAATCGCAATTTAGGATAACCAACTGCATTAATTAATTCATTTACTTTTTTATTCCATGGAATCAATAAATCACCATTTTAAAAAAAAGTTTTGATGCTTACAAAAATAATTACAACATCTTAATGTATACATCTAGATTTATTTTTCTACAAAATCTCAATCTCTTTAGAAACATTTTTCCCATCGTTTTAAAAGTTTAAAGATGCCTTTATGGAAAAACTCTGTTCCAGCTGTCCAAAGACACTCGACAGCTTCCTGGGTTGTCTCTGTGCTCTTGTGGTGTCACCGTCGCATTTGGTTCTTTACTGTTCCAAGGGTGGTGGAAAACTTCCCAACCTATTCTCTCAATTTCTTCCACAGTCAAATAGTCAGTGTAGCTCCATGCATTGTTGTGCTGCAGTATGTTCTTTCTTTTCAGGGTGTTTATCATTCAATGCACAACAGCGCTTTCTTTAGACATAACAAGCAGCATTTATGGTTTATCCAAGCTGCAGAAATTTGATACAAACATACCTCTCTCCATCCCAAAAGATGGTTACCATATTCTTTGCAGCTCATGACACTGTCTTTTTCTTCTTTTTCCTTGGTGAATTCAGATGATGCCATTCCATGTTCTGATGTTTTGTCTCAAGTTCAAAATAGTGAAACCAACTTTCATCACCTGTCGCAAAAATGAGCACAAAATCTTCTACTTCATTTCGATATTGCTCAAGAAAGTTGTGATGAGATCTCTTTTTTTGCTGACATTTGTGATCTTCAGTGAGTAAATATGGGATATTTCCATTATCCAAAACTTTCAATCATCTCCTGAACTGCATTGCATTTTATTTCTATCTGTATACATGATGAAACCTACAGTTAATATCAAACGGAGGAATGTCCTCTTTAACAAAAAATCTATATCAGCATGCTGACAGAACAATACATCAAAGTGAGCCATTTTGTCTAACGTCTCTGTGGTCATGTGATTTAAGCTAATGATATCAGTTGTAACTCAAGCACATGACAAAAGATGGCACAACCTCTAAAATAACATTAATTATTCTGTTGGTAAAAGTGTATGCGTAATACAACTTTGCTCATCAATATTGATATGACCTTTGTATATTCTGTGTGGATAATTGCTAATAAATATTTGTGATTAGTAACACAAATATTTTAACAGGTAACAAAATATTACAATCTAATAATCAGTTTTGCTATGGTTAGTTTTGTTGCCTCACAGCTTCAGACACTTGGCTAAGATTCTCAACCAAGTCATTGTCAGTGTGTAGTTGGAAAGTTTTTCCAGTTCTTCTTTTGTTTATTTTATTTTCTTTAGGTGATCAATTTGGGTTGTTAACATCAAGATGAAGCATCTGTTCGAGCCTGAAATGAGTTAAGGGTAATCTTATTAATGTTTTACAAGTTCCGTAAGTTGTTAGAAGGCAGTATGTTGTGGCCTTGCATTGCTACAAGTGAGATTGGCCAGTCTATGGTGGGTGGAAAAGTACAGGAACAGCCATCCCTTTGGTTAGAGACCTTGGATTGGGAAAGTGGCACTTTGCATGAACTCAACTAACTGGGAAGGAAGGTGAATTTGGTGGAAAGTGGTCATTTGTGGAGACAAGAATGAGACTGGGTGTGGTATTTTACTCTATAGCAGGGCTTTCTGAATTGGATATTGCAACAATTTGGGGTTTAGATATGAGGGATATCATGAAGCCAATGATCTAATTTTTATCTTTCTATAAAAAAAGTATGGAAGCTTATTCCTGCCACTCCAAAAAAAAAAACAATTTTTTTTCAATAATTATTGTGGAATTATTTTGCAAAAGTGTTGTGTTATTTTGCAAAGATATATGTCTGGTTCTATTGATATCATGCAAGTGCCTGGCCCATTTGTACAGTTACAACTGATGAGAAAGAGGTTAAGCACATGTGTACCATGAATTCAAGTGTCAAGAACTAAACAAGAGTTACTATGGCAGAGTGCCAGCTCAGAGTTTTTTATTAATAATTTTACTTTATTGTTCATAGTGAATTATCTATGCATGAACTGTGACTCATACACAACTGCTTAAATAATTAAAAATA
Source organism: Polypterus senegalus (assembly GCF_016835505.1). Classification (NCBI taxonomy): domain Eukaryota; kingdom Metazoa; phylum Chordata; class Cladistia; order Polypteriformes; family Polypteridae; genus Polypterus; species Polypterus senegalus. The sequence continues at coordinate 101,112,560 of NC_053163.1, read as the reverse complement.
AAACTACAGCCTTCAGACAAATAAGGCTAAAAAAATACAACCACTGAATGATAGATTTGGTGTGTGGGATCCGACTTGAAATTTCCAACTGTGGGCACAAGCCGGTGATCAATAAATAGCATATTGAATTAAACTAGACTATTTCTTTATTCTTCCTTCAGACCATAAATGTAATACAGGTGACCTATATTGTTTTAGGCAGTGTTTTAAACTCAGTGCGATAGCATGTCAAACTTGATCCTGTTGCCTTGAGAAAGTCAGATTACATGACTAGGAATTGCAAGGGGATGGCAGATAACTTAACTGCTTTGTGGCTTCTCCCCCAGTTCAAATTTCCAAAACATTGCCAGCTCACCTCATTCTGAAAGCTAATCGATAGCAGCAGCGGCTATACAAATATTTTCCAAGTATGTTGAGTTCAACCACAGACCCTATGTGTCATGTGTTTTTTTTTTTTTTTCATTATATCGTGGTATGACAAACATGAGACATCAGAACCCATGAGCCATTCCACTTCTTTTGCAGACCAAAACACCCATTTTCCTGTTTTCTGTGTAACTTTATTATATTTATTATAATTCCAACTGAGCACTTATTTGTTGTCAGCTCTCATACACAGAATTCAACCCTACTACTTAAGGCAAAATCAAGCCTGTTACAAACCATTATGCCTGAGATGCAGGGGATGTCACACTGCACAGCCGAAAGTCACAGACACTCACCAAACTTGTCACAACTCACTAAATGAATAATCCAACTGAGTATTACTGGTACAGTCATATAGTATGACAGGGTTTGATATGAGCATTGCTTACACTGAAATTACCCCAATTCTGGCTATGTCATTATAATAATAAAAAGGAAATAAAAATCTGGTATGAAAACAACAATACATGTACCTTACATTCAAACTTACATCAATGAAGTTTGTTTATCTCACCAGCCATATATGAGTCACAAACTGTAAAAAGTCTTTCATTGAAGAAACTGTTTGTAAATGTTAAAAAAAAGTCTGAATTAGCATAAGTCATCCTAATTTGGGGTGTTCATAGGAAATAGAATACTGAGGTAGAAGTACATAAAGTCAGAGAGGCGAGATTGCATTGGTTTGGACATGTGCAGAGGAGAGATGCTGGATATATTGGGAGAAGGATGCTAAGGATAGAGCTGCCAGGGAAGAGGAAAAGAGGAAGGCCTAAGAGAAGGTTTATGGATGTGGTGAGAGAGGACATGCATGTGATGGGTGTAACAGAACAAGATGCAGAGGACAGAAAGATATGGAAGAAGATGATCTGTGGCAACCCATAACGGGAGCAGCCGAAAGAAGAAGAAGAAGTTGCATCAGATACTTGACATATTAAAATGTGCGCTTCAATGTACAGTGCATCCGGAAAGTATTCACAGCGCATCACTTGTTCCACATTTTGTTATGTTACAACCTTATTCCAAAATGGATTAAATAATTTTTTTCCCTCAGAATTCGACACACAACAACCCATAATGACAATGTAAAAAAAGTTTACTTGAGATTTTTGCAAATTTATTAAAAATAAAAAAATTGAGAAAGCACATGTACATAAGTATTCACAGCCTTTTCCATGAAGCTTAAAATTGAGCTCAGGTGCATCCTGTTTCCCCTGATCATCCTTGAGATGTTTCTGCAGCTTAATAGGAGTCCACCTGTGGTAAATTCAGTTGATTGGTCATGATTTGGAAAGGCACACACCTGTCTATATAAGGTCCCACAGTTGACAGTTCATGTCAGAGCACAAACCAAGCATGAAGTCAAAGGAATTGTCTGTAAACCTCCGAGACAGGATTGTCTCAAGGCACAAATCTGGGGAAAGTTGCAGAAAAATTTCTGCTGCTTTGAAGGTCCCAATGAGCACAGTGGCCTCCATCATCCGTAAGTGGAAGAAGTTTGAAACCACCAGGACTCTTCCTAGAGCTGGCCGGCCATCTAATCTGAGCGATTGGAGGATGGTCACTCTGTCAGAGCTCCAGAGGTCCTCTGTGGAGAGAGGAGAACCTTCCAGAAAGACAGCCATCTCTGCAGCAATCCACCAATCAGGCCTGTATGGTACAGTGGACAGACAGAAGCCACTTCTTAGTAAAAGGCACATGGCAGCCTGCCTGGAGTTTGCCAAAAGGCACCTGAAGGATTCTCAGACCATGAGAAACAAAATTCTCTGGTCTGATGAGACAAAGATTGAACTCTTTGGTGTGAATGCCAGGTGTCACATTTGGATGAAACCAGGCACCGCTCATCACCAGGCCAATACCATCCTTACAGTGAAGCATGGTGGTGGCAGCATCATGCTGTGGGGATGTTTTTCAGCGGCAGGAACTGGGAGACTAGTCAGGATAAAGAGAAAGATGACTGCAGCAATGTACAGAGACATCCTGGATAAAAACCTGCTCCAGAGCGCTCTTGACCTCAGACTGGGGCGACGGTTCATCTTTCAGCAGGACCACGACCCTAAGCACACAGCCAAGATATCAAAGGAGTGGCTTCAGGACAACTCTGTGAATGTCCTTAAGTGGCCTAGCCAGAGCCCAGACTTGAATCCGATTGAACATCTCTGGAGAGATCTTAAGATGGCTGTGGACCAACGCTTCCCATCCAACCAGATGGAGCTTGAGAGGTGCTGCAAAGAGGAATGGGCGAGACTGGCCAAGGAAAGGTGTGCCAAGCTTATGGCATCATGTTCAAAAAGACTGTAAGGCTGTAATTGCTGCCAAAGGTGCATCAACAAAGTATTGAGCAAAGGCTGTGAATACTTAAGTACATGTGATTTTTCAGTTTTTTTATTTTTAATAAATTTGCAAAAACCTCAAGTAAACTTTTTTCACGTTGTCATTATGGGGTGTTGTGTGTAGAATTCTGAGGAAAAACAATTAATTTAATCCATTTTGGAATAAGGCTATAACATAACAAAATGTGGAAAAAGTGATGCGCTGTGAATACTTTCCGGATGCACTGTAAATGTTTAAAGCCTAAATATTTATGATTGAAATAGAAATTTGTCATTTTTTACACTTCGATAGTGGTCCTTAGTAGTCTAGATCCCCAGTAATGAATCAAATATCAAAAATATTTGTGATCAGCAACCTTGAAATAGCATTAAATGACTCCCCATGTACTGTATCTATATTACTGATCTCCATTTTTGCAAAGTCTCATGAAAAGGAGTAAGTTTGTCCCCTTGTATCCCATTAAACATCGGGTTTATAGACAACTGGGATCTTTTTTAGGAAAGGCCGCCCTTCTTCAAACGGGATGGACTGCATCCGAATAGATTTGGCACCCGGGTCCTCTCCGAAAACATCGCTAAGGTAATTCGTCTATCTTGACTGTCTACTTCTACTTTTAACCCCTTACGTAATGCTACTGCTTTGATAGGACATAATGGCTTAACAGAGTCTTCCGTTAAAGTGCACAACATTAATAATCTAATAACAAATCTTAATGCACATAAAAAAATCTAGGCAGTGCGGCATAAACACCAATAATTTAATTGAAATTACAACTTCAGATCAACACTGCATTAAGACTATGAAAACGGATTGTAGATTACATACAAAAAGTACACACAGAGCGGCGTTAACAAAAATAACTTAATTTTTGTTCCGATTACCAATAACACGCATAAAATTCAGCTCTGCCCTTCAGAAACATTAAATATGGCACTATTAAATGTTAGAGCTTTAACTAACAAGACATTTTTTATAAACGATCTTATTAGTGATAGAAAGATTGATTTTATTGCACTAAATGAAACATGGCTTAACTGCGGCTGTTTTAATCGAATCTGCGCCTCCGGATTACAGTTTTACTCGTGCAGACCGCCAGGGGAAAAAGGGGGGCAGATTGGCAAACATTTACTCGAGCGATTAAAATGTAAAGATGTTAGTTTTGGTAAATTTAAGTCCTTTGAGTATCTTGCCGTTGTTATTCATGGAGATTCTCACGTTCTAGTATTATCCGTGTATAGACCTCCTAAATATAACGCGTCTTTCCTTGAGGAATTCTCTGACTTAATGTCAATTTTAGTTACAAACTATGACGCACTCTTAATAGTCGGCACTTTAACTTTCATGTCGACAATCAGTGTGACCAAAAGGTAAAGGAATTCATGAACCTCCTGGACTCTTTTGATTTGAGACAGCTCGTTAATCAGCCTACACATAAAGCAGGTCATACGTTAGACTTAGTGATTACTAAAGGACTTAAAGTTGATATAAAGCAGGTCATTGATATTGGTCTATCAGACCATTTCCTTCTACTATTTAATATAGAAATAAAGATAGAAAACACTCATGAGAAGCATTTTGTTAAAAAACGCTTCTTTGACTCATCAGCAGCTTTAAAGCTTACAACTATTCTAAGCAATCAGTCCGTTTATAATGCCAACTATAATAGCGAGGATAATGTAAATAGTAAAGTGGAAAACTTTAATTCTAAAGTAAGAACTGCTGTTGACATAGTTGCACCTGAAAAGACAGTTAAAAAATCTTCTAGTATTGTTATTCCATGGAAGACCCAAAGAGTGTCTGATTTAAAAGAACATGTCGTAGAGCTGAGCGTAAATGGAGGAAAACTAAACTAACCATTATGAGATATTGAAGGTTAAAATAACAGAATACAATAACACTGTCCGTCTTGAGAGGCGCTGCTATTTCTCTAATATTATAAATAACAATGCTAGTAATCCCAGAGTCTTATTTTCTACAGTTGATCGTCTGTTAAACCCAGGTAACACAAAGGAATGCCCCAGAATACTTCCAGTGAAACCTGTGAGAACATTGCTGTATTTTTCAATCAAAAAATTAATGATATTAGAGATAACATAGTATATCTCCCCAACACTGCAGAACCTCCAAAGCCCCGGTACTCCATTATAAACAAATTAAATGCTTTCACCAGGATAGATTTACCTGAATTACATAGTATAATCTCTCAACTGAAACCCTCCACCTGCGTCCTTGACCCAATACCAACAAGGTTTTTCAAAGAAATATCAGGCGTGCTAATTGACAATATTCTGGACATAGTTAATTCGTCATTAGATACGGGGGTCTTTCCAGACTGTCTTAAGACTGCTGTAGAAAAATAATCTTGACCCCTCTGCCTTTGAAAATTTTAGACCCATCTCTAACCTGCCCTTCTTAAGTAAAATTCTAGAGAAGGCAGTCATTATGCAGTTAAATGACCACCTCAATAAACATGCTATTCTTGATAAATTTCAGTCAGGTTTCAGAACAAATCACAGCACAGAAACTGCACTTGTTAAAGTAGTAAATGACTTGCGGTAAATGCAGACAGAGGCCATTTATCTGTTCTCATCCTCTTAGATCTGAGTGCTGCATTTGACACCATTGATCACAATATTCTTAGAAATCGCCTTAGTCAATGGGTGGGCCTCTCTGGCAGTGTCTTAAATTGGTTTGAATCCTACCTGGCAGGTAGAAAATTCTTTGTGAGTTGTGGTAATCACATCTCAAAGACACATGATATTCTATATGGTGTTCCACAAGGCTCTATCCTGGGTCCGCTGCTTTTCTCAATCTATATGCTTCCGTTAGGTCAGATTATCTCAGGTTACAACGTGAGCTACCACAGCTATGCTGATGACACACAGCTGTACTTATCAATAGCACCTGATGACTCCGACTCTCTCGATTCACTAACACAATGTCTTACTGGTATTTCTGAATGGATGAATAGTAATTTTCTCAAACTAAATAAAGAGAAAACTGAAATTTTAGTAATTGGCAATAATGGATTCAATGAGGTTATCAGAAATAAACTTGATGTACTAGGATTGAGATTTAAGACGGAAGTAAAAAATTTAGGAGTAACCGTTGACTGTAATCTGAATTTTAAATCGCATATTCATCAGACCACTAGGACAGCATTTTTCACTTAAGAAACATAGCAAAAGTTAGACCTCTTATATCATTGAAAGATGCTGAGAAATTAATTCACGCTTTTGTTTTCAGTAGACTAGATTACTGTAACGCACTCCTCTCAGGACTACCCAAAAAGACATAAATCACTTGCAACGAGTGCAGAATGCAGCTGCTAGAATCCTAACTGGGAAAAGAAAATCCGAACACATTTCTCCAGTTTTGATGTCACTACACTGGTTGCCTGTGTCATTCAGGATTGACTTTAAAATACTGCTTATGGTTTATAAAGCCTTAAATAATCTCGCTCCATCTTATATATCGGAATGCCTGACACGTTATATTCCAAATCGTAACCTTAGATCTTCAAATGAGTGTCTCCTTATAATTCCAAAAGCTAAACTTAAAAGAAGTGGTGAGGCGGCCTTCTGCTGTTATGCACCTAAAATCTGGAATAGCCTGCCAATAGGAATTTGCCAGGCAAATACAGTAGAGCACTTTAAAACACTGCTGAAAACACATTACTTTGACATGGCCTTCTCATAACTTCACTTTAACTTAATACTGATACTCTGTATGTTCAATTCATCATAATAACTATTCATAGTGGCTCTACAATCCGTACTGACCCCAACACTGTCTTCTGTTTCTTTTTCCGGTTTCTTTGTGGTGGCGGCCTGCACCACCACCACCTACTCAAAGCATCATGATGCACCAACATTGATGGACTGAAAGCCAGAAGTCTACGTGACCATCATCATCAGGTCCTTCCATGAAAACCCTAAATACAAAGAGGACTGTTTGACTTATGTTAGGTAGATTGCCCAGAGGGGACTGGGTGGTCTCGTGGTCTGGAACCCTACAGATTTTATTTTTTCTCCAGCCTTTGGAGTTTTTTTTGTTTTTCTGTCCACCCTGGCCATCGGACCTTACTTATTCTATGTTAATTAATGTTGACTTATGTTTATTTTTATTGTGTCTTCTATTTTTCTATTCATTTTGTAAAGCACTTTGAGCTACATTTTTTGTAGAATATGTGCTATATAAATAAATGTTGATTGATTGATTGATTGATTGATTAGGGGTACAAAGGGCTAAAAATAGGAGTTAACCTCAAAATGCTTGACATCTAACAAAAGTAGACATAAAGACAAATCAGTATGTCATATTTCATATAAATTCATATTTTATTTCTCATACAGGTGAGTCAGAAGGCAGCAGCCAAATCGTTAATAAGTAATTGTTATAAACACAAAATGTTTTTTTTTTCTCAACTCTCTTTTCAAAATCTAGCTGTATATTTAAATACATGGACTTCTTCTGTTGGGGTGTTGAGCAGAACCATAGAAAAAGTTTGGAAAGCCCTACTCTAGTGAATATCATTACTTCTATTATTTTGATTGTTACCTTAAGGTTCCTTTATGTAATTATTGCTTCATTTTTATTAAGGCAATCATTCTCTTTCACTAGGGTTTGGGATCTGCACAATCACAAATGTACTACAAAATATTTATTATAAGTAATTAAAGTTGCCAATTGTCTAAATTAAAACAGTTTACACTGAGAGTGATGAAGTTACAGGTTAAGGTAATATAGCTAGCCAGTCACGCTTTGTAACTCTTTTCAGGAGCATAAATATTTGAGAAACGAACTGTCTCAGTTGATTTATCTAAATTTTATATAATCCAACTTGTTTCTTTGATAATGAAGGCTTCAGTGTGCATGAACTATTAACCACTGAGATTTTTTGAAGCTGTTTGTCTCACTGTTTCTAATTCTTATCTTGCCTATGCTCAATGGGGTTTGTGGCACCCAATCTGGATTTTTCCCTTGATACTTGCATGTAATGCTCTATTTAAAAATAAAAAGAGAAATCTCAGCTATTTTCTGTTGTATTCAAAAAGTGACACTCTCATCTTTCATCTGTGATTCCGCTTACAATGTACATTATCTTTGGCTAACCCTGTTTCCATCCCTTCCATTGTGTTGCTTTCTCATAATTGCTGTACTGGCATCTTTTACTTCCCTCTACATGTTTCACTGTATTGATTGTTTACTATTCATAAAAGTAGTCAAGTGCAATGTGTGCTAGATCTCTATTCATTTGTTTTTTTCACTTCTTGTTACATTAAGAATTTGGCCTAATAGAAAAATATGGACAATGTCTCTATGAAAACTGAGTGAATATATACAAAAGGATCATAATTGTTTAATGGGTTCTTTAACGTGAGTTTTCTCAATGTGTCCATCCATTGTACATCACTGTGGCAGATAATTTGCTTCTGCTAGTGAACATGCACTACTTTTCACTCAGTAAACACCATACTGGCAATAAATCTTAAGGAAATGAATCTTCTAAGATAACAAGAATTTTAGTCAAAAAACATTAATCGTTTTCCTTTATGAAGTGCTCCATTCATCCATTTTCTTCATATGCGTATTCAAGTGCAAGACCTGAAGAAGTCAGAGGCTGCACTGAAAACCCTGAGCAGGAACCAACCCTAGATTTGACAGTTGTATCCCAGGGCATGCTCACTCATTCACATCACAGCAGTTTAGAAACATCAACTAACCTAGCACTCATGTCTTTAGAATGTGTTTGGAGGGTGCAGTTACAGAGTAAACCACATGGAAATGTGGAGAGCATACAACTCAACACAACAAAGACTGGACTGGGGGTTGAACATAGTCTACTGGAGCTGTGAGGTAACTACCAGCATCTTAAAATTACAAGGCAAGAATCAACACTGAACAGGGCACCAGTGCAATACGCACAGAGTCAGTTTCAGAATCACCAGTCAACCTGAGATGAAACGTAACAACTTTGCCACCATGCTGCCCAAAATAAAAAAAAAAATAGAATGTTGGGAACCTCTAGCCATGACTTAACTGAGTCTCAAATAGTGCTTTTTTGTTCATTCCTTCGCCCAATAAAGAGCTAAACTAATTACCAACAACAAACTAAGAATCACAAAGTTGGAACACAGCCATTGATTGCAAGTTTTTAAGTATGGTTTGTCTGACATTATATCTTATGTGGTAATTTTTATAGAATGCTCAGCAATTATAAATAAATAATTCCTCTAAACACAAATGCAGATAATTGGAAATTTAGTCCACTTTCTAGTTTTATGATGTAAAAAGATTTGTTCAAACAGAAAACCACAGTAGTCACTTTGGAAAATGACAAAATATATAACTTCAACAACATGTCTAAAACTGTATGTTTGATCAGGCAGAAACTTTCCTGGCATATGATATGAATTTTTTTATATAATTTTTGGGTTTAGAGGTTTTAATAATATACAAATCTAATATGTAAAAAATGAATAATGCCCTAAATGCTTTGTTTTATATATTTAAGTACTATATGGAATAATGTAGTTTACCTGTACCCTGTTAAAAATGTTATGATGTATATCAACTAAGGATTAATTGCTTAAATACCTTTAATAGGTAAGTGGAAAAGTGTACTGTAAAAATACACAGAATGTATTGTGCTTTTTTGTGAATTGTTATTTCCTCCATACTGAGTAACACAGTTACTGGATATAAAGTTATGATAACTTGCCTTTGTAGATGTTGTATTACCCTAAACACAGTCTTTTGCACAGTTACAAATACTTTCCAATCAGTATTTTGATTCACTTAAAACACAGGTGGAAGCAAATATGGGTTCAAGGTATTTTCTTACTTTCACTTCCCAATATTTTCTTGACACTTTTTATTATATGAAGTAAATTAGCCAAGTAGTTAAGAATTGAAGTTTTTTTTAATTTTAGTTATTTATTAAACTCTATTCAAGTAAAGAAATTTCTTTGCATTTTCTCATTTGGAGGGGAAGTACTACTAATGAGTACTGACACAAAATAGCCACTGGATGTCACCAGAAACCCATCAAATGAGAAGTTCACAGGGTGCCACCCACAAAGACTCCTATAATTGATGGAAAGGAAGCAATGTTATTCAAATCGTATAAGACTATACTGCAGGAAGAGGGTTTTAAAGCCTTTACAAATTCCCATTAAAAAATATAACCTGGTACGTGTATTTTTTTTAAGAATTTTTTTAGAGATTAATGAATTTATCTGAAGGTAAGGCCTAAGGCTGGCCATTATTGCTTTATCTGTTTTATACTTAAACAAATACATTTATGTAATTTGTGAAAAATGGCCACAGACCAGAGAACAAAAAGCTTCAGTTTTTGGTTTGAAGTACATACAGCAGCCAGGTGATGTCCTGTCCCTTTTAGTTATGTTTGTAATAGAAATTGGTAGTCACTGATGTGTGACAAAACAAGGCACTTAATCTGCACTGTGCAGATATGTAAATAAGTATACTGTATCATTAACTTGTAATTATATTATATTAGATAAACTTTATTGACCTTCAATCAGCAATAACAATAACAACAACAATAAATTAATGAATTACTTTAGAATGGGGTCACTTTAAAATAGCATACAGCCAAAACATAATGTCAATAGTTGAGAATAACCTAAATCAGAGGCGTAGTAAGGAGTTCAGGACGGTCTTATGCACGTCTAAAGAATAGAGATAAATCTTTTTGGATTAATTATTGGCAAAGTTTAAATCAGACAAGTTCCTTCCATTTCTAAGAGTCCAGACTCTTTGGCTTTTTAATGAATTAGCTGAGGACCACTGCTGAAAAACATTCAGGGAATGCCGAGAAGATTTATGGATCCATGGACATATGTGCTTTTTATAAAAGAAATCCGAAGATATTACAGAATTAGAAAAAGTGAATGAGCATCACTGGCACAAATATCTTATGCCTACCTGATGGAAGATGAGCTAACAATGGACAGATAGCAAATGAGAAATTGAGAGGAATATGGGGCTAGTGTGGAGTCATAGACAAGTTAGCAACAGAAAGTTTTACAGTTAATGGCAACTGTTAAAGTAGATGACTTTAAGGCTGCTACTGTATATGTTTATTCTATTGTTGTAAACTCCAAATAAAATGTGTGTGCTGAGTGTATCAGTAGATGACCAGGATAGAAGATAATCTTTACTCTCACTCACTTTTCAATGGAATTTAGAGGAGTTTTTAAAAAAAAGTAAATTGCAACATACAGTATTTGATTTACATATGGTGTGGCTGGAAAATTGATATTTGATTGTCCCCATCGTTATGAGTGCATTGTTATTCACTTAACCAATGCAAAAAACTACATTTTGGATGGCCTAAAATATCATTTTTGATTATATTTTGATTTGATCATATTTGATTGAATATTCAATTTTCGATTTTATTTTCAAGAAACATTTTGCCTTCTGCTGTTATGGTACTACCTTGTGTTGACAAGTTGTTAGTTGTTTTGTTGTGGAATAGCTGTACATAATCTACTTGAAAAATAATGTGCTTTTCCTAGTTTCCTAGGTTTTTAGGTAAGCAAATCAGTTGCATGCTGTTGGGAACTAGTGTGCAAAACAGGTCAAGAAGAAAACTAAATTAACTAAAAGATTTAAATAAAGGCAAAAGTCAACTTCAGAAATAGAAACTGGCTGCAATGAAAGTATACAGACATAATTAATCATGAACCAAACACAGCTCTTCAAAATTTTTAAAAGCATAAACAATTGTAAGATTATAAGGAGATAGTTACTCTACCAAGAACATCTCCAAGCTTGGCTGAAAAATAAGGAAAGCTGGGCTGGGGGTTAACAACCCCACCTCATTGAAAACTTACTTGCTATAGGCTCCTGGTAGAATGCTACAATGCCAAAATTATTTCCAAAGTTGCTAATTATAAAGAAGTAACTGCAAATTACGGATTAAGTGAAATGAATGAGAACAAGGTGAGATTGACCACATCCATATTTCACTGAGGTTCAGATGACCAATACTGAATATGCAAGTCAAAAGACAGAGGAACATTACATCTTAACCACCATATTGTAACAGGAAAGCTTCAGTTAAAAAGAGTTGGATACTGTAAATCAGAAGAGAATAACAGAACAGGCTAACTTCAAATTCCTGAAGTTCAACAAAACAAAGGAATACTATAAGACAAGTCCAGAAGATTCCAAGTTCACCAAGAGCTATGCAACAAAAGCAATTTAGACCTACAGAGGCACTGACAAATCATCAGAGAAATAGATAATGATGTTTGTGAAGATGTCATAAGTGTAAGAAAGCCAAAGTAAACATACTGGATAAGAGCAGAAACCTACATGAGAAAGAGAAAGTAGAAAAAGCAAAAGTCTGGGAATTCTACTTTTTCTCCCAGTCTACCACAAGGCTACACTCACACACTCTAAGCAATTTAGAGTCAGAAATTATTCAAAAAAACATGTCTTTGGAATGTAGAAGGAAAACCAAAGTGCCCAGATGTAATCCATGCAGACATGGAAGAACATTGAAACTCCACATAAACAATAAATAGGCACAGGTCTTGGAGCAGATGTAGCAAATAAGGTGACTCACCTACTTGACCACCTGGAAGTACACAAAGCACTCCATTTGTAGCCTCATTTCCCATGTCTCACTATCTCTTTCTTAATTTTAAGGTTGCCAGTTCACTCTGCTGTAACACTTTGAAAAGTATTTTTAAATGATTATCAGTTACAAACAGAATGCAAGACTCTGTATTCTGACTTCTGCCTTAATAGTTGTAGAATGTGAAGTTAAAACAAGGTTTAAAAACTGACTTAAAACACTAATTTATTACATCTATTAATTCTTTTTTCAATATAGTACAGTATTTACCTGTTTTTCCTATATAAGGACTGCCCATAAAAGTGTCCCCTTTAAAATCTTTCCTTTTGCTCTCACAACACCTTCTAAAAATGATGGATGTTGCTGATTTTTTATGCTATGAATACTAGCCATTTTCTCCATAATACTTTTAAAGTCCTCTTGGGGTCAATATTCATGATCCATTTCTCAGTGCATTCATAAAATGATTCAGCTGACACAAATCAAAAATACAGATATTGAGATGAATAGAAGGAGCCAGTGGAATACTGAAAGCATTGGTTTAAAAAACTGACACAGTAAGTCCTGAAAAAGCTTTGTCTAATCTACTGTATTGTATACGTCTCATGTATTTTGGAATTCCTAATTGCAGCAACATATGCAGACTCTCAGTGTATGATTTTATAAATAGTACTATTGTAACACCAGGTCATATTCACTTGCAGAAATTTCAGAAATTCTCCAATGATTCTACAGTAATGGGGCCTACTGATACGGGGGATAAGACAAAGTATATGAGTCAGATATGGTCCTTTATTTCTTTGTGCAAAGAGAATTGTCTGCAACTAAACATCAGCAATGTCAAGAAACCGGTTAATGACTTTTGTTACATTATGTCCATTCACTCTTCTGAGAGTGGATGTGGAGGTGATGCACTGCTACAAGTATTTTGGGGTCCACTTCAGTGACTGGCTGGACTGATCTAGCAGCACAGAGTAACTAACTCAGAACATACTTTTTTTAGGAGGCTAGTTTGATTTATTGTGAGTAGTGACATACTTTAAAACTCAGAGATGGCCAGTGTTATTTTTTACACTGTTGTATGCTGAACCAGTAGCTTCACTTCAACAGAGGCCAATTGAATCAACAAGCTAATTAAGAATGCAAGCTCAGTTATGGGATGCAGGGTAGTAGCAAAGGAGAGAATAAAAACAAAAATTATGTCCATTATGTATAATCCTGTTCATCCTCTCTGATCATGAAGTACTTTTGAGTTAATGAACTATTTCATAGAAGTCTGTCAAGAAATGCTACTGGGGCTCCATCATGCTTATGGCAATAGATATGTCTTAATCTTTATAATGCCTCACTGTGACTGCTCTCTTATCTTTAGCAAAATCAGAAGTGTTTTCATCATTTTTTGTAATTCTTGTGTATCTAATGGGGGTTGTTGTTATTTGTTATAATAGCAGTATATTTCTTGGCACAAATAAATACTATCTATCTATCTATCTATCTATCTATCTATCTATCTATCTATCTATCTATCTATCTATCTATCTATCTATCTATCTATGTCTTGACAGTTTGTTTTAGACTCCTTCAATTCTTTACATAAGGAAGTGCTTCCGTGATTTGCTGTTTAGTTGAAAGAATTATACTGATTCTGCTTTATCAATGTCTTTGAGAAAATGGGATAAAATCCAGTGCATCCAGGAACACTACAAAGACAACATATAAATTTCACAAAGACAGTGATCTGAAACTAGTCTTCTGGACAAGTGAGGTAATGCCACCAAGCGACCCAAATAGAATGGTACTGCTAACCCTTTCTACATGTTCTCTATGCAGTACACAAGCACTACAGCCTGCCTATGTTTAAAAACTATCAGGGTTACAATATTATATTTTAACAAATTGGGTTTTCATGGAGTAGATAGATAGATAGATAGATAGATAGATAGATAGATAGATAGATAGATAGATAGATAGATAGATAGATAGATAGATAGATAGATAGATAGATAGTTACTTTATTAATCCCAAGGGGAAATTTTCAGTAAATATTCAATATGTTTCAGCAATGGTCAAGATAATACAAAACGTTCTTTGAGAAGAGTATGATATCAAGACCTAAGCAAAACACATCATACATCTATTCCTGACTTGGCTTATTGAAATATACAGTCATGGGGTCCTACTTTGACAAAGCAGGATACAATGCCGAAACAAAACCTGTTTATAGCATGGCATATACACACATCTTATCTGAGCCAGATTAGATTGCCAAATAGCATTACATTGATGTCTCAGCTATTTGGGAGGAGACAAGATTCCCAGAATAAATCCATGAAAATATGTGGACTTCACACAGGCAATGACCAACTTTGACTACATGATTCATCTGTAAATAACATGCATTAAATCCAAAATTTTGGAAATAAGTTATATATATATCTTTCTTACAGTTGAGAATATTCCAAAAAGCAACTACCATTTATTACATCTTGTAAGCTCTCTTAGGTGGGTTGCCAATGGATCACTTCATAGGCAAGAAATAATGTTTACTAAAACTACATTGTCTTTGTTACTGATGTCATAAGAGACACAATTACACCATCTAAGGCAAGAAATTGTTACTGTCTGTTAGTGGTTTCTGATGAAATGCAAAATAATAAATATTTGATAGTCAGCAAAATCCATAGTTAAGGCCACTGAGACTAATGAGATATTGTACAATTTGAAAAAATGCTTTCCATCTCTCTCAATAAATTTAAATTCCATGAACCATAATTTGAAATGTTTATAGACGGCAAATCTTTGCACTTTAGTGACATAGAGACTTCAAACGCAGTGCCATAAATACACTTTATCTACATATCTATGATGCATTCAGAAAGTATTCAAACCCCTTCATTTTTTCACATTTTGCTATGCTGTAGCCTTGTACTAAAATAATTTAAATTCATTTTTGCTACACATTAGTAACACACAATACTCCAGAATGAGAAAGTGAAAACAGGATTTTTTAAATTCTTGCAGCAACAAAGGTTCCAAAGAGCATAGCTGTCTTCATAATTCTTAAATGGAAGACATTTGGAACAAATATGACTCTTCCTGCAGCTGGACACCTGGTCAAGCTGAGCAATTATCGGCCATGGTAAGAGAGGTGACCAAAAACCTGATTACCACTCTTGAGTGGAGATGGGAGAAACTTCCAGAAGGACAACCATCACTGCAACAATCCTATGATCTGAGTTTTATGACAAAGTGGGCAGACAGAAGGCTCTCCTCTGCAAAAGACACTTCAATGCTAGCTTGGAATCTGCAAAAAGGCACCTAAAGGACTCTCAAACAAGATTCTCTAGTCTGATTAAACCAAGATTAGCACCATGCCTTGAGGAAACCACTCATCACCTGTGCAATACCATTCTAATGGTTAAGTAAAGTGATGGCAGCATCATGTTGCTAGGTTGTTTTTTAGCAGCAGAGGCTTAGATAAAGTTGAATAAAGCAAAGTCCTTAATGAAACATTTTGTTGATGTGGGGAAAATGAATTTAAATGATTTTAGCATAATGTTGCAACATTGCCAAATATAAAAAATGTGACATTGTTTAAATACTTTCTGACTCCACTGTATCTATTCTACTTTAGGTACCCTACCTTTATTCATCACTGTTGTTTTCTTGCTCAAAACAGACAAGATTTCATTATTTAGATATCCTGAGATTGCATAGTTCATGCCAGCGTTGTCATGTGTGATGGACAAATAACTTGCAATGATCAAGTATACTATCCATGAAGGATTGCTTCAAGTCAGAAACACAGCCCTAAGGCATAGAACAAGGAGCCTACTACCTGTAAATAATAAAAGTCTTTTTTAAAATGTAATTTTGCAAATTAGAGCATAACTGTTACTGATGCTGTAAACAACAACTCTCACTAGTTTTGATCAGTAAATGTAGGTTCTGCAGGGTTGTCTGCTATCTTTTTTTGCTGTTGTTAGCTTGATAAAAGAAAACATTGTCTACAGTAGTCTAATGAAGCAGCCTATGTGATTTAACTGGTGAAATAGAGTCCCTTCTAGTTTTTTATAGCTGTCATATGTCCAGAATTAACCTGTGTGAGCCTCTGAACTTCAAAAAATCATTTGGTTTATATATTTTGATCTGGCTTTTTCAATTTTTGTTAGCATTTCATTTTGTAAATATTTGCTATGCTGTCATGTTTTCATGCCAGTGCAGGAGGGCAGCCTGCATAACTGGAGCATTCTGACAAAAAAGAAAGAAGCCTGATCAAGATGAAAATAGCAATGCTTTGTAGGGTACCATAAGATTGGATACCCAGCAGGTACCAAAAACACCTGACCTCCATGCCAACAAAATGCAACATGTAGTACCAGGGTGTGACATGAAGCACCATATTGCCCACCAAGGAGGAAAGTTAGTGAGAGAGCTTCTCTGGAAATGCAGCCTTCTTAAGAGAAGTGAAGCTCATACAGTGCGTGTAGGGAGCAACACAGGCCACTAGAGTGAACTCTACTCTGTTGGAAAAATAATGCCATTCTGATTCCCAGAAGTGACTTCTCTGGGTTTCGTTTTTAAAGGATGGGAAATTGGATTTAAAGAAACCTTGAGCCCATAGGCTGAATGAGCTTAGAGTCAGGAGGTGAACTGCTGGAGGAGTTCATGTAGTGGGACAATAAGAGGTCAGCGTATAGTGAGACTGAGACAGAGGGCAATGATGTGAGGAATGGAGTATTCTTTTACGGTGGGCAAGGGGGTGAGTCATCCCAGGTGTTACTCAGTGTACAAGACCTGTATAGTCAAACTATAAAGGGTAGCAAGGTTTGTTGCTGTATTTGCTGTTTTGTTTATTTTTCTTCATCCCTCTTTTGTGTTTAGTTATTTAATAAATTTACATTATTTGCATATATTAGACTCTTATTAAAGAGGGTTACTCCAGTAGTTTTCTTTCTGTGTAACATCTTAAATTTCAGACCTTGAGAAAAATTCTTTAATGCTGCATTCTCATTAGAACTGTGCAATCACTATATCATGAGTTTATCTTAGACAGTATGTGGAAGTGTGACATTATATACTGTCAATGTTTTAAAGTTGTATTTGGAAAATAAAAAAAGAAGAAATCACAGGAAAAGAATAGGCAAGGCTTTTACTTACAACGGCTGATAGAGCAGATAAACTGAATATATGATGAAAGGAGCTCCCAGAAGGCAGGGCTAAAGTCAGTTTTGTTGGAAGTTTAAGCATCTTTCCTGAAGGCAGTGTCTCTATGAATAAGCTTTGATTAAAACATGTTAAACCAAAGATCACAAAACATGCTTTTGCTATCTTAAGCAATTTACCAAACTGCAAAGAAGATAAATGTCCTCATATAACTATTAAAAAAATTCTTACAAAGAAGTAAAAAGATATTTAGAAAAAAACTGTTCTAACATCCAGTTGCACAACACCCCATGGCTACGAAACCCCCAAGCTGGCTACATTGTCTTGTTTAAAAGTGGAGCTGTAGATTTAAAATTCCCTAAGTTCCTGTTTCTTCTGTGTGTCCCATATAAGCCTAATAGACAAACCACTTCAATCAGAGCCAAAATTTTCACTCTATCAAAGCTGGCCTTTTCACTTTTCAGCTTCAGTGGTAACCACTCACTTGAAATTTTTTTCTCACCTAAGAACATTCTATAAGTAACAGTAATTCTGCTCTACATTTGCCATTATGCACATTCAGTTAATTAATTTATTTCTGTAATGTGATGATACTATGAAATATACTGAAATAAACACTGATTCATTTTGTGCCTGACAAGTGGAAAATGTGGTTAAGTCTAGTAAGTATGTTCATTTGTCTTGTGTAATTGAACAGTTGCTGTGAAACTGTTCAGTTGGTGATACTATTTCAATTTAGTCAGTTTATCTTATTTTTAAATGTTCAGCTTTGATATGCAAAGGAAGAGTGGAATGTTGAGGACTGCAGCAAGAAAAGATCAATAATGAATGAAAAGTATTTATAGTCTCAGACATACTACTCCAGTGAACTCACTCAAACAGATAAGTGCCTGTCTATCTGTGCCACCTTGCTAAATGGGTAATCAGACTTGATATCCACACTTGATGGATACAAAAAGTACTGTCCTCATTTGGATAATGCACACAAGAGAAATGCTCACTGTTCCTTGCTCCTTAAATAAAAGTGTCTGGATTCTCTATTAAAGCATCTTGTAAAATGTATAAAGTTGATCAAACACATTTAATTCAATGAAGATTTATTATGGTACACCATTTTACAGGAAATTATTACTGACCCTTGTAGTATAGGTATGCAACTGATCTCTTGAAAAAGCAAATTCAGAAATATTCTTGAACACAGTGTGGGGTGTGAAACATTTCCATCCCGTACCAAATGACTACTGCCTATTGATTTAGAAAAGAGCTCTCCCTTGGCTTGCTATTTTTTCCTTTTATGTGTCCAAACATTCATTATAGTGTGCAAGTGCGACAGGTGTCTGGTCACACTTACAGGTAATCTTACCTAGACACAGTTAAAATATCCGACTACACCCCCAGTTTTATTAAGAGACTGGGAACTCTTGAAATTTACCAATAATAGCGCACAGGTTTGTTTAAATTGGGCGGTGAGTAAACACACAATGAAAGACACAATTCAGGAAAGGCAACACTAACTTCTATTACACAAGACAATATAAATTACATCAAAAAGATAAACGAACATAACAAAATCTAAAAATATCAGGAATAAATTTCCTTTTTTAAAAGGAAAACGCACAGTCCATACTCTAAAAGTCTGTTAAAAACAAGAATTGGAGGATACAACCTTTAGTGATGCAGAGTCCAGTTTGCGCACTGTTACCCCAACAATTAATTATCCAACTGTCCACCGATGCACTCTGTTCACAGGACACTCGATTCCCAACAGAAGTTTTGTAAAATCGTGGAATCCCTGTCAGCATCTCCTCGTCATTCTTTTTTTTCACTCTTGGCTCCTTGTGTTGCTGAGACCTAGGCACGCCTTACTTCTCATCTGCCAGCTTTGCTCGGTCCTTTCATTCAGCTTCCCTCTCTCGCTGGACCCATAACCGTCTTCTTGTGGAGCTGTCTCTTCCTCCCTTGGGATAAGTGTTGCTGTCTGTGTCCCTCACGTCGCACCAGCCACGTACCCCAGTCTACCAGCAAGCCCCTGTGCTCTCTACGAGTATCTTGGCAGCCTTCTCAGTGGACTCTGCCTTCTCCTGCCCAGAAGTTTAAATCTCCTTCAGTCCCTGCCAGTCCTGGACAATTGGTTTAAACAATGGCACATCTAAATGTCCTGGGTTTAACAATTAATGAAAACACAACTTAACAAAATGTATTGTTACCAACCATGAATGAGTACAGATATGCTGATTAGAAACCAATATTGTCAGACATGTACTCTCCAAGTCAGGTAAATACAAACATCCTCCAAGGAAGGAGCAGGTGTGTTATCACAACTTTGTATTGTTTGTATACTCAACCAGCCAAAACTTCAAAGCGGTGACTCCTTTGCAAGACAGTAAATACCTACATCCTGCAGAAAGCCATGACAACAATCAGTAATGGGATTACCCAGGAAATCAAAAAAATGTCCCTGACATAAGTGTATTCAGAAACTACTTGCAGATGTTTACTATGAAATATACTAAAATAAAGACTGATTAATTTTGTGCCTGACAGGTGGAAAATGTGGTTACGTTTAGTAAGTATGCTCATTTGTCTTGTGTAATTGAACAGTCGCTGTGAAACTGTTCAGTTGGTGAAGAAGGTGGAAGAGGAGTGTTCTATAAAAAGATGAGCAGTTTGCATTAGCCAACTTCAGATTTCTTTCCAATGTGGAGAACCATTTTATTTTGGACTGAGAGATGTGGTAAATTATTACTTCTATTTTTCAGAAAGATAGGTAGATAGATGCATCTTGTTGTGAACAGGGGAGTTCCTCCAAAAGAAGTAGTTAAGGAGCAGACTCTCAAAATGGGTAATCGGTCAGTATACTTTCAGTCCCAAAAATGTACCAAATGCAGGATCTTTATAAAATAAAAGTGTAATTTCACAAAATTCTCTCAAGCAAAAGAAGCTCCGAGGAACTTGAAAGGCACAGAAGTAGTTGCCCTTAGAATAGGCATTCCAGAGTCAAACAAGTCCCAAGTAAACAATTCCAAAGAGAGGTCAAACAAACAAAGCAAAATAGGTCAATATCCAGAAATAGAGTACAAATCAAAGCAATAATCACAGAGAACTCACTAACCCCCAGCGCATACAATGTACTGCAAGCAAACATTATGTTCCCTCAACCTTTATAAGACTGATGGAAGTCCCATAACAGTGATGGTCAGGTAACCCCAACCCCTTGGGGATCCACCTACAAAATGCAAAGAGCACAGTAACACAAGCATGGAAACATTGAAATAAAATAATACACAAAATTAATGTAAACATTGACAGCATTATTGGAATTAAAAAAGAATCAAACATAAACAAAAAAAAAGCAAAAAAAATTTGAACACGGGCAAGGGGAGGAACCTTGGCTGAAACATAACAGATAGATGGTATTCTTTATATTCTAATTTACATTGGTAAAAAAATGAATGGGTGATGCAATGCAATTATTTTCATATACACAATTGAAACATTAGTTATATAAAATAAAATGTTAGCTTTGTATATAACATTTCACTGTTGTGGCTCAACAGTAAGGAAACCCAGGTTCAAGGAAGAAATGTTGGGACACTAACGGGGTGCCCCATTTAATTCTTCCAAACAGATACGTAATAAAGTAACATGCAATGGTGCTGCAAACAGAAAATACACACAGTTGTTTTTCTCTTAAGGTAATCTTTGCTCATCTGAGCTGGTCCTTCTCATTCGAGGAGATCTGTCTCTCCAGTTAGCTCACATGACAGTCAGATGGTTCCCTCTGGGGTTGCACAGCTTTACAGGAATTTCTTGGAAGGGGCGGAGTCGATTGCACTCAGTGGCCATTTTCTTGGAGCTGTGGAGGCAGAAACAGGTGACAAGGTTAGCAACCACACACCCTTTTGCTTTGGGCTGGTACTACATACCTCGGCAGAACCTGGAAGGCAACCCACTGATGTGCATCCATGACACGGTGCATATCAAACACTTAAATCTGTAAAATTCATTGTATATTTTAAAAATAAAATATCCTTATGTCTGCGGTGGGCTGGCACCCTGCCTGGGGTTTGTTTCCTGCCTTGTGCCCTGTGTTGGTTGGGATTGGCTCCAGCAGACCCCCGTGACCCTGTAGTTAGGATATAGCGGGTTGGATAATGGATGGATGGATATTGTTATGTTAGGTTCTGTAATCCTAATCGTAAAAGAGAGTGCAGGAAGGGTGGAGAAGAGTGTCAGGAGTGATTTGTGATAGATGGGTACCAGGAAGAATAAAAGGGAAGGTCTCGAGGACAGTACTGAGACCAGCTATGTTATATGGGTTGCAGACGGTGACACTGACCACAAAGCGGGAGCTAGCAGGTAGCATCGTTAAAGATGATAAGATTTGCATTGGGTGTGACGAGAATGAACAGGGTTAGAAATGAGTACATTAGAGGGTCAGCTCAATTTGGACAGCTGGGAGACAAAGTCAGAGAGGCGAGATTGCATTGGTTTCGACATGTGCAGAGGAGAGATGCTGAGTATATTGGGAGAAGGATGTTAAGGATAGAGCTGCCAGGCAAGAGATAAAGAGGAAGGCCTAAAATAAGGTTTATGGATGTGGTGAGAGAGGACATGCAGATGGTTGGGTGTAACAGAACAAGATGCAGAGGACAGGAAGATATGGAAAAAGAAGATCCGCTGTGGCATCCCCTAACTGGAGCAGCCGAAAGAAAAAGAAGGTGGTTTTGTAATCCTAATCATAAAGGTTACTCACATACATGCTATGTCTGAATTTCTCTGTGCAGGTTTTTTTTGTGATTACAGTATTCTTTCCATGTCCTCAACTTTACGTTAGGTTAAATGGTGACTCAAAAATTACTGTGGTGTTAGTGTGTGTGTGTTAGTGGGCCCTCTAATGGACTGGCACCTGGTCCAGAATTGTTTTGTGCTGTGAGCCCAGTATTGCCAGGGTTGGCTTTGATTCCCACAACACTGAATTAGAGTAAGCAATAATATTGTACGTGTGTGT
Organism: Polypterus senegalus; assembly: GCF_016835505.1. Taxonomy (NCBI): domain Eukaryota; kingdom Metazoa; phylum Chordata; class Cladistia; order Polypteriformes; family Polypteridae; genus Polypterus; species Polypterus senegalus. Next base: position 101,090,010 of record NC_053163.1, on the reverse strand, counting down.
GCCATACCACACACACTTCAGAACAGGTCATCCACCTAAAGCTAAGAAAATTCGGGCCCGGCCAGTACTTGGATGGGAGATCGGCCAGGAAAAACTTGGGTTGCTGAAGGACATCATGTTGGTGAGGACATCAGGGGATGCTTACCCTGTGATCTGAATGTGGATCCCAATGGACCCGTACAGAGACAAGGACACTGTGCTGTAAAAATGGTGCTGTCCTTCAGATGAGACATAAAACTGAGGTCCTGACTTTCCGGGGTCATTAAAGATCCCTGGGCATCCTTGGTAATGATTAAGATATATCCTGATGACCTGGCTAAAATTCCCACCATGGCCTTGTCATTCTGGCCAACTAATTATCCCCTATCTCTAACTGGCTAACTATCTCTCACCCCTTCACCATCTAATAGCTAATGTGTAGTGAGCGCAACTGTGCAAAATGGCTGCACATTAGTTGTGGTTGAAGTGGCTCCCCACTCACTATGTAAAGTGATCTGAGAAATGAGAAAAGCTCTATACAGATGTATAGAATTATTATTATTATTTAGTTTTGTAGACATTATATCATTGACAGAGGATTTATAGTATTTAATAGAACAGTTGTGAAAAATTGCTGCTGCCTTGCAGTTAGGAGACCCGGGTTCGCTTCCCGGGACCTCCCTGCATGGAGTTTGCATGTTCTCCCCGTGTCTGTGTGGGATTCCTCCAGGTACTTTGGTTTCCTCCAACAGTTCAAAGACATGCAGGTTAGGTGCATTGACGATCCTAAATAGTCCCTAGTGTATTGTGGGTGTGTGTCCCCTGCGGTGGGCTGGTGTCCTGCCCAGGGTTTGTTTCCTGCCTTGCGCCCTGTGTTGGCTGGGATTGGCTCCAGCAGATCCCTGTGACCCTGTAGTTAGGATATAGCGGGTTGGATAATGGATGGATGATCCTGGAAAAATAAGTGTATTTAAGAGTATATAAAAACAACATGCTGTATTTGTGTAAAGTATACTGTATACATGTATACTGCTGATAGCACTATATATTAAAAAGCCTTTCTAGTAAAAATGTATATAAACTTGGTGATTTGAAATGCCAATAATATGCCTAGAAGTAAAAAAAAAATCAGCCACAATCATTGTTTGATTTTACTCCTAATACCATCTGTGAAAAAATGTAATGCAATCTGTTTTATCACAATCATCAAAGACATTATTGGGACTTTTAACTCAAAGCTAATCATCTGCTTCACATTCTTGGGGAGCATCTGCTGGATGGGTTTAGATTACATTTGGTGTGTGTGTGCATGTTTGTCTTTTGAACAATGTAATGTCAGTTCAGAATTGAGTTTCAGTCCAGAGGGACTTTTTTTTGTATCTCTCTTTCGGTAACCTGCACAAATTTGATTTGTCTCTCAGATATGTTTCCATCAAGAGTTATTTTCCTAGGTGGCTTACTCAGGGCTGTAGCATATAGCTTTTTCTTTTGCCTGACCACCGGATGTTGAAATAAGTATCTTAGAAAAAGAGAATAAAAATAAAAAAGTCGATAAATTAGTTTAACCCAATAACGATATTTTGAAATAAGATTTCCCTCCCTTCTATTCTATTGCCTTTCATTAGATGTTGAGGCGCTTGTGAATACTGCTGAAGCTAGCAAATCAGCCAAGCTCTAATATTATTGACAAAAACATATGAAAACAGAGCCTCCCAAGACTCATAAATCTGATATTATCTGCTCTTTTACTGTTATGAGATCTATCTTATTTCAATAATGTCCCTGAGTTTCATTTTTTCCCCCAGCTTGAAGATTTCCAGGGAAATCAGCAACTAAATAAAAGGTACAAAGTGGAAAATCATTACAACAATTTGAAAATTACTCTGTTAATCAGTGATTATTTATCTGGGGGTATGTTGTATTTGATTTTTTAATTTCAGTTTTTACGTTACTCAGTCTTATTTTCCCTCTCTTTCTGTTTGCTTTACTAGCACTACTGTATTCTTTTCCTCCCGACAGTAATCACAGTGGTCAGTGTTACAATACCACTGGGAAGCAGTTTTCAATTAGAGTTGTCAGATGCAAAATGCAGTATATTAACGGAGTTTCTTTGCTCAATGAAGGGCATTGTCTGATGATATAAAATTTATAACAGATCAGTGATTATAGGTAATGGAACTTCAACATCAGGAAACAGCCATTCAGTGGAACCAAACTGTATGTAGAATGACTGACAGAAGAAATCCCAGTGCTAAAGGCAAAATAATAATTTTATTTTGAAAAATGCAGGCTGACCTAAGTAAATAAGATATTTAATCAAGGACATTATCCATTTCTTAAAATATTGTACAGTGTCTTGGTACATGATGATCTGTATAGAAGATTATAAGCAGAAGCTAAAGAGGTAGAGCCGTCCTGAAATTGTTCTATCTCTTTGGTGCTGTGGTCACAGAGCAGGGTGCTGCTAAGAATGCAGTAATTAGCTTGAATATTTTTTTAAGTTCTACTGGTTTATTATTGTAGGGGCCATATAATATAATATAGTATAATTGAATACTAACCCTCACCTATTTTGTTTCTTTTCTCGGTACCCAAATATGGCAATTGGTGCCACGGCCCACCTGCCAAGTTGTTTGCCTGCCTATGGTAAAGTCATCCCTGATGGAGGATCACAGGAATCATGGGAAAGAGGGGTCCTTTCATCGGAGCAACATTTCAGCCGTGGCATGGCCAAATGGGGAGGCAGCTAGATGAATGAGGTCTCCAGGACTCTAAAAATATCCAAACTTAAATATGTCATATCATCTACCGTTAAACCGTACTTCTAAAATTTTTATTATTATGCTGTATTAAGGAATTGTTCTGTTCTGTGTATTGTATTGTATTGACCCCCTACTTTTGACACCCACTGCACGCCCAACCTACCTGGAAAGGGGTCTCTCTTTGAACTGCCTTTCCTGAGGTTTCTTCCATTTTCCCTACAAGGTTTTTATTGGGAGTTTTTCCTTGTCTTCTCAGAGAGTCAAGGCTGGGGGGCTGTCAAGAGGCAGGGCCTGTTAAAGCCCATTGCGGCACTTCCTGTGTGATTTTGGGCTATACAAAAATAAACTGCATTGTATTGTATTGTATCTCCTGGATCATGGCCCATACAAAACATGACCTGCCAGAGGATGCCGTCCAAGAACTAACTTGATTATTAAACTTAGGCATTTTGGAAAAAACCTAAACTTTTGTTTCACTTGGAATGAAGACAGGTATGTGAAAGATTCAGGTTTCATCAAGGCAAAATGCATTGAACATGGAAGACAGAAATGAAGGTGGAGGAAAAATGACCAAGGGACAGAAAGAGATTGATGGAGGTAACAAGGAAGCATGGAAGTGGCGCTATGGATTTCAGCATGCATGATGAGATCCAAATAAGGATTGTGTTCTTACTACATACATTTTTGATCATCACCTTCAGAAAATATTTATGCTGCATGATTTGATGACATTTTGTTTTGTATCAAATTCTGCCTTGTCACACACGTGCTCATGGGAGGCAGCTAAAGGGCTTGAATGAGAGTAATTCCGAGCCAGAGGTGGAGGTAGCTCAGTGCCCTGACTCATTCTCTCGTTTTTCTATAGACTGTTCATGGGAAATTTCACCTGGCCCCGATGATGTCATTCCTGATTCCAGCCCCTTTGACGTCACTTCCGGGTGCGAGCCTTTGGATGAAGACCCTTCCAGTTCATACCCCTTTGATGTCACTTCCTATACTGACCTTTAAAACTGCCACCTTTCCTCCATCCCCTCAGTTCTGTTCTGGTCTCCAATCTGTACACATCAGTACAAACCTTTAAACCATTTTTGCAGCCAGGGAATAATATACGATTGGCTGCTCCAAACCTTTTTGTGGTTTATTTGATTTTGTTACAGCCTATATGCATCTAAATAATAAATGGAATCATTAAAAATACTGGTTTAGAGATGGGAGTAAAATCTGTGCTGAAATGCTCCTCAGACAGCTGCTCAGTGCTACTTTGCATTGGGAGATTATTATTTATTACACTTATTACACTAAGTTGATTTACTACATTGTGTAATAAATAAGTGTGTTCTTTCATTGGTAATATTGTGGTGATACAATCTTGTAATATGCTACTATGGTTGTTCATTTGTCTGTCCAGGATTTTAAATCACCTGTATCTCGCAAACCATTTGACCTGAAATTTGCTACACATATACTACGTGACCTCTACTGTCCACTTTCGGGGTGATGATTGACCTCCAAGGTTATTCCTCTTTTTATTTTAAATGTATTTTATTATAGAATCAGTTCTCAGCAGCAACCAGCAGGGTGGCCGTGTAGCGCATGCGTACAGGCGCCGTTCTCATCCCTACCACCTTCGCGGTCACTTCCCCTACCTCTTCATATCTTAAATCATTCTTGAGGAAGATTGAAAAATGAATCAATTTATCAGCTAAACTTCAATCAGAAATGGATTGCAAATATAAACAATTATACGTTACGATGAAGAACATAAAGGATTTACAACAAAATGAATTTAACTGTGACAAAGTAGAACTGATTTTCAAAGATCAGCTCCTCAATCTGAGAATGGAAAATAAAAGGTTAACCGACAAACTTTTATCCTTCCAGAGTAACAAAGATGCACGGAAAATGATACGAAAGGATTTTGACTCTAAAATGGAAACTTTTAATACATTTTTGGACTATACGATGAATTGGGTTTTTTAGGCAAAACAAAATAAAAGCCTCAATCAACAGCCCGACTTTTCAGCTAACCAATTCAGGGATTACAGAACGACGAATGACATTCCTAACGTTTCTCCAGAAGACAGTATCTCTCAGATTTCCATTCAAAGTAAAAGTCATGAAAGCTTAATGGCTACTTCAGTTAAATCTCTGCAAAATCTAAACACAGCACAAGTTCAGCAGCTACTTCAGTTAGCTGTTGGCTAAAGCAGAGAACCAAAGAAGGCTACAGTCTCTAAAGTTTGCAGAAGCACAGCTGATAGCTAAAAGAAAGACTGAAGAAGCACAGCGACAAGCACAGTGGGAATCTGAGGAATTACAGTTAAAGGCTAAGAGAGATCAATTCGAGTTGGAGGCAGCCATAGCAGACTCCGATGCAAAACTGAGAGTGCTTAAAGGGCGCGATTGCAGCCCAAATAGACTGGATCTTTATAATGTGCCTACGAAACCAGATGTGAGAAGCAATAAACCACATAATACAAATATTTGTGACATTCCGTATAACAACGAAAATAAAAACAATCCTCAGCAACCACTTTATGATCAACAAAATAAAGCACCTGCACCACTTCAATAACCGCTTTATGATAAGTGTTACGATCAACAGAAAGAACAACAGTATAAGACTCAAGTGCCTTATGTGCCATACAGTAAGATCCCAATATTTGACGGCGATCCCTTGAAACATGTGGATTTTAGAATAAAAAACTGAACCAGTAAAAAGACTTGTAGAGTACTACTCAGAATGGTTCAATTTAAAGAAAGCAATAGCTTGGTTCTTTAGGTTCAAAGAAGTACAACTGCGTCTGAAGGGAGAGAAAAAGGCAATTCAATATACAGTCAGTCAATCTGGACACAGCCCACAGAAACAAAAGACATTAATCTCAGAACGTATGAAGGAATATAAATCAACAATGAGGCAAAAGCCATTGTCTCTAAATGACTTTTCTAAAGCAGAAGACAAACTTATTTTCCTCAGTCAACTATAAGCCTACCCAGAGGAGGTTAAAGCCTTGCACAAAAATCAAATTGTAAAGAAAGGTAGCAAAATCAACAAACTGGACCCAGTCCTGCAAGAAGGAATACTGAGAATTGGAGGAAGACTCAGCTATGCCAGAAGAGGCAAAACACCCTGCAATTTTTCAGAAGAATTCACATATTGCTACCCTCATTATGCAACAAGTTCATAAAGAAATTGGACATTGTGGGCGTTAATTACAAGATGCTACACCCTGTAACTCCTGGGTGAAGGGTCAAGTCGTCAAGACAGTGCCAGATGAAAAAGGGGCAGTCAGAAGAGTTTGTGTGCAGACCTAGACCAGCACATTGTACAGACCTATGAACAAACTGTGCCTGCTCCAGGAAGCAGCAAATGATTGAAATGATTCATTTTTCTTTTTGCATGCCTAATTTTAAGTTTCTTAAGTTTAGTGTTTGTGTTTTTATAATAAACCAAATTTTAGAAACTTAAAACTTAGATTCTAAGTTCTGTAAAGTAGTGAAGACTCTTAGTAAGTAAAGTTAAAGTAATTGATTTCTGCCCTAGCATAAACAATTAGGGGCCAGATGTGTAGGAGCCATTTTCCTAGTTCTATAAGATTCATGAATATTTTACTAGATGACAATGTATGGGAGGTTGCTATAAACCCCCATAAGTAGAATTGTATTGGTATATTCTTGCCATTTCTAACAGCTTTGAGTAAACATTATAGTTCAGTTAGTGACAGCCATGCCATGAGTAAGGTGTGGAGGCATACGGTTTTAAACCGTGCTCATGCTTGTACACGTGACCTTGCCTGGGCACGCGCTTGTGCCCGCGCCACTGACTTTTTAAGTGGGTAAAGTAAATCCATATTTACATATTTAAGTGTTGAACCATACGCTTAAGGTGTACAGAAGAAGAATTTAAGAACCTTTAAGTATAGAAAGAAGAATTAAGGAATTTTTAAGTACAGAAGTAACTAAAGTTTCTCAAGAAAAGCTAAGGTTAGAGAAGATACATTTTTTCCTAATTTTTTGCCTTTTTTATTCTACGTGTGTAACTATTTTTTCTTTTATTCTTGTGTGGATTATTTGCTTTTAACTTTCACTAAATATTTTTAAAACAAACTTTTAGACTGAGAGATTTCTTTTGACACGCGTTTTACCCGTGCTTGACTTCGCCTTAAGCTTCAGCGGCTACACTAAGTCATTGCAACCCAAACACTGACTTAATCACTTGCCGATGAAAGAAGGGAAGAAGTGGGCCACTAGGGTGGAGAAAAGAAGAGCTGCTCAGGAAGCAGCAAGCAGTTCAACCGCTGAGCAAACAAATGCTAAACGTACAGAGAAAGAATATGAAAACGATGAATGCTCAAGTCAAGTGTATTCACTGCACGTTATTGTGCAGTGCACCGTTACTGTTATATATCATATTGAAATGGTGGTTAGGCATTACTGCATCCCATTCCCATAATCCTAGTTTCGGACCCAGGCAGTAGCTCTGTTGATACTGGGCAGTGTCTCTGTGTCTGCATGGATTTTCTCTGAATGCTTTAGTTTCTTTTAACATCCCAACGTTTTGTATGTGAGGTTAATTTGTGACTCTGAACTCATCCAGTATGAGTGCATTATCTCCTAAGTTATGTCCAATACTGCTACTGAAATTGACCCTAGCTACACTATGTAGTTGTGTTGGAATAGAGTGTTTGGATAATAATTTAATGCGACAGTGAAAATGAAACAGCCCTTGTTAGAATGAGAAAGGCATATCCTTTCTGTTTAACATAACATTTTTTATCCTGGCAGCCATGGGTGCAAGGCAGGAAACGGCACTAGACTTAGCACCAGTCTTACACAGGGCCCACTTACACACCCATACTCAGCCTAGTTTAGAAATGCTAATTAACTTAATCTGCATGATTTGGATGATATGGTATGAAAACCCACACATATGGAGAACAGGCAACCTCCTCAATGTTGGGCATGAGATTCAAACCTAGAATGCTGGATCCATAAGGCTGAAATGCTGTTGTTTGTGACCACATGCCATGCTTCCTTTTTATATACTTAAAAAATATTGTGAGAAATTCTAATTTCAAGGCTTTTAATGAACTGTCATTTCCTAGGTAGTTTTATTCTTCTGTTGAAGAATTGCATACCCTTAATGCATTGTGTGATGAAATATAAAACATTAATTCACTTAAAATGTAATTAGGAAATGTTTGTATGAGGAGAGGTTACAATACTGGATGATTCAGTATACTGAATGAAATTCTACTTTTGGTATGGATTTCATAAAAAACATTCAACCAGTATGCTAAACATTAGTGGAAAACTGAACACATTTAAATATACAACAAAAATATGCATTCAATAGGAAAACTGTAAATGTAATTTTGTATTAGCATCATTGTGAATATGTGCCATCATAGTGTAACTGCATTAACTATGAGGTCAGTCATGTAACACTTGAACATCTTGAAACTTCCACGTCAGTCATGAAACGCCCATCACATACCTGGATACACTATGGTTATTTGACTCATGGTGTTTCATGACTGACTTTGTGGGTATTACCTGACCTACATCAAAGGTTTTGCAGGCTGCAATTAGACAAATCTACTGTGTACACAACGGGAAGTGAGCTGAACCCTTTAAAAATATTACCCAGAATGCGCTGTGGTTCAGCCTGATTGGTGATTGGTGAGTCAATGCAAGCAGTAAGCTAGGACAGAAGGTGAAAGGAAGTCTCACCTTGTTGTATGTTTGCTTGGCAGTGGCGACATTGCTTTTGTTGGTTCAGGAATGGTTAAATTTGCAATTACATCTTTTTGAGAATATGAGTGTTAACAAGAATTTAAATTGAGTCATGGCAGTGTGTGCAGTTAAACAGTATCACATTTGTTATTTGTTATTAAATAAGTTTCAGTCTTAACAGTATATACAAATACATTATACTGGTATCTATGGAAACTGTTAGAATTTTGAATTTTATTGTAATGTTGGATTTTTGACCATACTGTGCACTACTAGTCTACATACAGGAGTGAAGTAACAGAACCAGTTAAAATGTGTTGCCTTAATAATCAGGAATTAAATACCAAGAAAAAATATGAACTGGTGATGGATTTTAAGCAAGGCAACTCTCTCTCTATACTCTCTATATATAAAAGCCTAAGCCTAAAAGTGAAACGGTGACGTTTTTATGTCACGTTTTTGTTACGCTTTAATTCAGGCTTATTTTAAAATCTACATATATATGTTTGGTATCATTCTTTTCATAATTTATTGAACTTTAATGTGATGTTGTTAGATTTTCAGATTTTTATTCTGTTTTTAAATTATAAACTAAAAAATATCAAGAACTCACATCTCGCAAGACGGGACTTTGTGCCAAGAGATTTAACCACACCCAGGGCCGGAAATTAAACGCAAAGATTAGGACAACTGCTGTACAGGCTTTTAAATGTTCGAAGCGCTGCATGAGATGCAGATCACACAGCACGGTAGCAGCAGCAAGCCAACAGCTGATCAAGCAAAGAGGAGGTAAAAAAACCCTATTTGTTTCCCATTGTATCACCATTTCAGAGGGCGTTTCAGAGGAGCGGCTGCGTCTCATTGGGGTGCGTGCAGCCCCCCTCTTTACAATGCAAGCAGCAGAGAAACGAAGTGCCTAGCTATACAATAATGGCCAAATTGTAGAGAAAGTGTGGAATTCCCTGGCACCATCATTTACAGCACTCTGGAGTGGGTTCAAGGCAACTGTTTTTTCTGACACAGATAAAGAAATTTAGAGCAACAAAGGATGTAATTTCCTAGAGGTTCACTAATGAAATTCTTTCACCTTTTCCTTTAGGTTCATATGGCAATCTCTTTGTAGAGGACAGAAAGCAGCTAGAAAGAGTGGTGTGACCACTTCTAAAATCATGTGTGACACTCTCCTTACTGTGGACTCACTTTACATTTACAGGCTGAAATGTAAGGTCATTATAATCTTTTCTGACACCCATCCATTCTATGTTCACTTTCCTTCTGTCTCTTAAAAGGCTTAGGTAAGTCAAAAGCAAGATAACTAAAGTTTATAATAGCACATATCCACAAACAGTTTCATGCATGAACCTGATATATAACATAATAATACTGTATATCAAAGTGTATTTGAGTTAAACTGATTGTTTCTTTTGGGGGGCTGTGTGGTAATGATGATTACTGTTGTTCCTGTTTTGCATGTTTGTACAACTGTTTTATTTGCATCAGCTTTACCATATCAAATTAAGTACAACTCACGTTTTAAGGTACTTTACATTGCTTAACACAAACCATATTTTTTTTTTTTTTTAACCAGCCTGTCAGTAACACAGATGACACATGCATATGTAATGTATGTGTAGTTGTGCTGTCATCATTCATGGCTTTTTTTTTTTTTAAATATATATATATTTATTTTTCTTTTAAATAGGTTTGTTATAGTCACAGACAGGACCGGGGGAAAACAAAAACAAAAGAAAAAGGAAGAAAGTGGGGAAAAAGGAAGAAAGTGGGGAAAGAGTCAGATGGTGGACAATGGAAGAAAAGATAAAAAGGAGGATAGAGAGAGAGGGGGAGACAAAACAAAACACCGACAATCTGCTTCAATACCTGTTGAGAGGAGAAAAAAAAAAACAGGCAAAAACACAGCAACCAACATCTGTATCAATCACAGTGATTAATAAATATTAAATGTTATTGAACAGCACATAGTACTAATATTACAGGATAGGATTAGAGGGAGCCACTAGGCAAGACAGTGTGTGTCTGTGATTACCTGATTATACACACGTGTTCACCTGTGTGCACACCCGTATATGTGAGCGCACTTGTATTCATAAGGTTCTTCCATGTAAATGTCTAATAGTGTAATAGTGTGTGTGGGGAACAGCAGCCCCGCTCCCCAGGACCCGAAGCAGATATGACCCGTGCCCCAGACATCCAGAGAAACTCCCAGACACAGGAGTCCTAGGTGGATCCACGCAGGGATGACTGCAGCCCCCACTCAGAAAAGAGCAGAGGAGAGCCCCGGAGGAAGGTCATCCAGCAGCCACTGTGCCAAAGCCCTGGGGGGCCATGGTGGCGAGCCCGGGCCCCGTCGGCAGTCGGCCGCACCAGGGAGGACCGGGCCCTGTGCCCCGGGATCCAAGAGCCCCCCGCCCACCAGCAGGGGCCTGACACAGCTGTGAGGTCCAGGTCCCGCCAAGCAATCGCCGGGAGTGAGCCAGCACCCACCCGAGTATCCAGCCCAGGACATCGAGAACCGCCAACACAACAGCGGTAGGGGGGATCATCCACCGGCAGGGAGTGTGGGGGATGGGAGAGTAAGGCCCCCTCCCCTGAGGGAGCTGGCGATGTTTTGAGTGAGGTGGAGTCTAAGATCTGACCTGACACAAAGACATAGACATACAGGCACACGTATACACAAGCATACGTTCCCACCTTCATGTGCACGTATACAATCGCTCACACACTCATCCAACATGGAGACATACAAAAATGAACACTGTACACACACTCCCACTCTCCATGTATACTTTACCTCTGGGGTGTAGACCAGGAGGACCGCCCCAGCTCCCGCAGTAGTCCGGAGGCCCACCAGCCCAGAACCTGACTCGACGGCCAGCTCCTCCTCTCCGCCCCCAGCCCCAGCCGGCGAACAGAAAGAGCGGGGCCCCGCCTCTCCCGCTCTAATATGATGTTGGTGAGTGTTGTTCTGAAGTGCTTTTAAAACAGGAGGAGGGTATGGCTCTGAACACCTCTCCTCCCGAGAACCCTCACTGTCTATGTGTGATTTAAAATTGAGAAGTAGACACTGGCGCCAGAGGTAAGGATGAATGAACAGACCGCCCTCTTGACACCATTCAGTGTGTCCACCCCCAAGGCCCTATATGTATGTGTCATGAAAGGGTAGGTAATGGGAATGTCTAATTTGTGGATTAAAATAGAGATACAGGTGGTCACTAGGGGACAAAGGAGGAATACCTTCCCTGCACCCCAGCAACTCACCTGCACCTCCAGGCCCTACATGAGTGTTGGTGTGATGGAGCGGGAGAAGGGGAGCATTAAGGGATGGGAAGGAAAGGAAGAATGGGGGGGAAAGCCACCCCCACCCCGGTGCCAGCTCCCTGCTGACCCCCATAGGCACCCCCGCTCCCCAGAAACCATCCAGGGCAGGGGGCCCAGGCCCAACGAGACCAGGGCCCACGCCAGCAGTACCACCAGGCGACCCGGAGAACGGCGCAGCCCTCCGGCCCCCACCACCATGCAAAAACTATGCCCATCCCAACATTCAGTCAACTCCCAAACTACATATGACAATAGAAACCCAGGCCGAGTCCATCCTCCACCTCTGTTGGCTCCCCCCGCCTGCAGAGTGGGCACCTCATAAGCAGGGACCACCTGCAGACAGATGGCAACAACTTCCTCGCCAGCTAACGAGGCCCCCAGTTCCGCCGATGTGCTGAGAGCCCCCGCGTCAGGGCCGGGCCCAAGTATATTCACTGACCCACAACCCCGGCGACACACCCCACAGGACCCAAGCCCCCCAGACCCAGCCAGAACCCCATCCCAGAGGCGGAGTAGCCCCAGAACCCCAGGCCCGCCCGGAGCCTCCCGGGCGCGGCACGGCTACCAGGCTGGCAGCCCACGTCCACCAGCACAGGCTCCGCCAGTAGCGAAGCATGCAGCTACCAGAGACGCACCATCCAAGAGCCCCCTATGCCCCGTCCAGGCCAGGACCACAGCCCCAGCGCTGACACCCCCAAGAAACCTGCCACAAACCATATTTTTAAAATGAATTATTTTAGATCTATTTTGAGTAAGGCAGGAAAATTCTGCTTTTTTATATATCATGTCTACACAGTGCCACAAGGTGATAAATGTTGGTAGTCCAACCAGAATCTCATTAGAGACCTCTAGGTTTTTTGTTAGAGGTGGGCCATAGGAAGACAAGGGAAAGGGCTTTGTAGTTATTTGGATATGGAACGACTCTAGGGGTGAACTTTGTCTTTGGGCAGTCAGAAATTAGACCCTTTAAAGAGCCAAGCAAAGCAGGAACAAGTGGCATTTCTAGTATCTTCCTCTTTGCTCAAAAATAGTTACAAGTAGTCTGTCCACAAAACAGAGCAATGTCTCTCAATTCCATAATCCTGGTTTGGTGGAAATGTTGATTGTGCTGCATTAAAAAAAGGAGGAAGTAGGGGTGCATAGAACAATTGAACTAATCTTCAAACTACAATCCTACAAATTAAAAGATGTTAAGATAAATCTGTTGCTTTTTGAAGCATTTTTTGAGAATTATAAATATTTTAGCTAAGAAATCAATTTTTTAAATTACAAATGGACTATAATATACTTAATTTATCACTGTTCATTATAATAGTATTTCAGGGTTGTATCAATCAAGGGGAAGGTTTTCATGCCTCTTATATCAAAACAGAGTTTAAAGCTGTAAATGGATCTATGTGAGCTACAAGGATTGCACCATGCTGAGTTGGCCTGCCACTTTGGTCTATCCCTCATTCCCCCCTACAGTGAGAGCCATAGCACAGACTCTCAATGGTATTGATCATTCAAGTGACAAGTGAGTCATTTAAGAAAGTGATTGAACTGAAATTAACCCATTGATAACATTTTCCTGGTATAAAAGTCCTGCTTTGTGCTGTACTTAGAGCTCCTCACATTCAACAAGAATTATTAATATTAAATGGTAACAGTTGAAAGTGCCTCATTGATGCTGTTCAGACGATATGACAAATTACCTCACCAAATTCCACTCACACACAGATCTTATGCTGTTGCCTTTCTAATGTGCCTGTGCCTCTAAGTCAAATTTGGAAATCATTGTGCTTACATAGCAGAAGTGCCCACCAGTTAATCAGATACCAACAATCTTACAGCTGTCCCCACCACTTAGGTCTTAAACAGGTTTGATTCAAAATCCATGACTATCACTACCTGTTTGTAGAGAACAAATGACCCCTCAAAACCTCTCTTCACCAGAAAGAATGGCCTCAGATCAGATGGCATGACTTCAAAGTGGATTACTGAGCAACCATGTATTCTAACATGTCGCTTAAATGGACAGCCCATGTCCAGTCCATAAACCCAATTGCTGTAGATGTATATATATTATGAACAACAACTTTACGGAAAGAAGGTTATTTATTGCCCTATTTTATCTTACAAACAGTAATGAAGCTGAATTTTCACATTTATGAAGATCAAGTTTAGAACAATTTTAGAAATGCATGCCATTAGCACTATCCTAATCATCTTTGCAGTGATTCTAAATACACAATACTGTCTGTCACCAAAATCCAGCCCCACCTCAAACATCCAGCTCCATCTCATTCTGCAGGCCACAGCATGGAGTACTTGAAGAGCGGGGCTGGATGAGTGACACTCCTTCACAGACTCTGGTTTGCAGCTAAGTGCAGTAAAATTTCAAGTATGTTTCTCACTTGTCTTCTTGCACTACCTTGAGCATCAAGGCTTCAAAAAGATTGTGGAAGAAGGATTAAGATAGATTGAAAGGTCATTCATTTAAATGCAAAATTTGAAGGAATAAGGTGCAGGTAAATACTCTTCTTCTATTAACATCTACTATGGATTCAGAAACTATCCAGAGCCTACACTTTCTATACTCTTTATTGTGTTGTCAATTTAATTTTAAAGGAAAAAATTTGCCATTTTTACCCATCAATCTGCACTTAATAACTCAAAATGGCAAAAATAACAAGTTTTTGAATGGTTTGCAAATTTATTAAAAATCAATAACCAAAATCTCTCTATTCTCTATCACAATCTATTTCTTACCAACTTTGAATGTAGCCTGTGTGATTTACCCCTGAGGTTTTTAATGTGGTCAAGTGTCATCTGATCAGAACACATGTTAATATACATCAAATATAAATGGATATTGTTTGCTTTAGATGCAAATTCTTGCATAGCTGTATTTCCAGACTACTGCTCTTACTCAACTTCATGTGCTGATGTAATTTATTTCAGTTAATATGGTTGTCAGTCCTCTGGCTCTTGATAACTGGTATGTGGCATTGACCAAGTAAAGAAAAACTGATAAAAAGGAAAACAATTTCAAGAGAAGTGTCAGGCAGAATATAAAACTGTGATGAGCAGAGAGGCACCTATGCATCTTGTTTGATATATTCTGCCCTGTGTAAAGTGTATTTATGGCACTCAGTAAAATTGCGTTTGAAGTCTCTATGTCACTAAAGTGCAAAGATTTTCAGCTATAAACATTTCAAATTATGGTTCATGAAATTTATCTTTATTGGGAGAGATGGAAAGCATTTTTTCAAATTGTACAATATCTCACTAGTCTCAGTGGCCTTAACTATGGATTTTGCTGACTATCATATATTTATTTTTTTACATTTCATCAGAAACCACTGACAGACAACAACAATTTCTTGCTTTAGATGGTGTAATTGTGTCTCTTATGAGATCAGTAACAAAGACAATATAGTTTTAGTAAACATGCCTCACTGCGTAGTAAATATCAGGGGGGTTCAAAAGGGCGACCTCAATATAGAAAAAAAGTTTAAATTTCATCACAAAAATAACAGAAACTACGAGTATTAAAGTAATACCGCTCAAATGCAATATAACCAAATTAATGAGTTTGTATAAAATATCAAATTGATCTACATATTGAATTGCCTTAAGAAGTGGTCAACTTAAAAGTCGGTCGCCTTAAAAGGCGGGTCAGCCTAGTTTGTATGAAAATGTGATATATAAATAAATGTTGTTGATGAATATGCGCTCTGACAAAACCTAGTAGAATTTATTATATTATGATTAATGCATCCTAATATTTCAATTACCTCTGCCTCCTGTATTTTATGCTGGTTATTATTTTTTAAACAAGACTTTTAATATTTAATGTGTGTTTTATTTTAGGTAAGATTTAGCTTTTAAGAGAATAAACTGTGTGATGAAAACTTAGCTATATTATAGTAATTCTTGCCTATGAAGTGATCCATTGGCAACCCACCTAAGAGAGCTTACAAGATGTAAAAAAAATGGTAGTTGCTTTTTGGAATATTCTCAACTGTAAGAAAGATATACCTGGATATATAACTTATTTCTAAAATTTTAGATTTGATGCATGTTATTTGCAGATGAATCATGTAGTCAAAGTTGGTCATTGCCTGTGTGAAGTCCACATATTTTCACGGATTTATTCTGGGAATCTTGTCTCCTCCCAAATAGCACAGACATCAATGTTATGCTAATTGGCAATCTAATCTGGTTCAGATAAGCTGTGTGTATATGCCATGCTATAAACAGGTTTTGTTTCGGCATTGTATCCTGCTTTGTCAAAGTAGGACCCCATGACTGTATAATGCAATAAGCCGTCAGGAATAGATGTAGGATGTGTTTTGCTTAGGTCTTGATATTATACTCTCCTCAAAGAACGTTTTGTATTATCTTGACCATTGCTGACACATATTGAATATTTACTAGGAATTTTCCCTTGGGATTAATAAAGTATCTATCTATCTATCTATCTATCTATCTATCTATCTATCTATCTATCTATCTATCTATCTATCTATCTATCTATCTATCTATCTATCTATCTAAAAGCAGAATCAGCTAAATTCTTTCAACTAAACAGCGAATCACGGAAGCACTTCCTTATGCAAAGAATTAAAGGAGTCTAAAACAAACTGTCAAGACATAGATAGATAGATAGATAGATAGATAGATAGATAGATAGATAGATAGATAGATAGATAGATAGATAGATAGATAGATAGATAGATAGATAGATCCTTTATTAATGCCAAGGGGAAGTTCACATACTCCAGCAGCAGCATACTGATAAAAAAAATAATAAAAATGCAGGTATAACAGACAATAATGTTGTATAATGTTAACGTTTATCACCCCGGGTGGAATTGAAGAGTTGCATAATGTGGGGGAGGAACGATCTCCACAGTCTGTTAGTGGAGAAGGACAGTGACAGTAGTCTGTTGCTGAAGCTGCTCCTCTGTCTGGAGATGATACTGTTTAGTAGATGCAGTGAATTCTCTATGATTGACAGGAGCCTGCTCAGCGCCCGTCGCTCTGCCACGGATGTCAAACTGTCCAGATCCATGCCTACAATAGAGCCTGCTTTCCTCACCAGTTTGTCCAGGCGTGAGGCGTCCCTCTTCTTTATGCTACCTCCCCAGCACACCACCGCGTAGAAGAGGGCATTCACCACAACTGTCATTTAGAACATCTGCAGCATCTTATTGCAAATGTTGAAGAATGCCAGCCTTCTATGGAAGTATAGTCGGCTCTGCCCTCTGTTGCACAGAGCATCAGTATTGGCAGTCCAGTCCAATTTATCATCCAGCTGCACTCCCAGGTATTTGTAGGTTAAATACCTAGGATTAAAGTACTGTAGTTAAAGCTGAAACCTTAACAACTTTTAAGACGTATGTGGATGAGATATTGGGACAGCTTCTTTTAACTAAACAAATGAGTGTGATGGACTGAATGGTGTCCACTCATTTGTCAAATTTCCCAAGGGCATACATTTTAGGTAAACTACAAAACTAGTCACTGGTCTTTGAATGATTTAGTGCATATGTAAGTAAGTGTCTCGTCCAATGGATTATAAGGTGATTCATTTCACCTCCCTCCAGGTTTTGCTTGTAAGGGCTTTGACAATGTGAGACTGTACTAATTTTACAGGGTAAATATTGGTTTTCAAGTTTTCCTCCATGAACAGATTTAAATATACTCCATAACATACTGTGTAATGCCTGTATAGCAAAGGAGGTAAAAAGATTACAAGGTTCTTATCTGACCTATAAGAACAGTTGGCACAGGTAAACACCATTTCAGCATTTGCTTCATTAACAGTTGTTTTGTTTACTAGAGGATGATATCTGTAAACTGAAAATAGTGTAATCTGTATGCCCCAAAAATCTAAATAATTGCCCTGTTCCTTAGACTTTGCAAGGCACCTTGTGAACACTGAGTTATGAAATTCAGCCTATAAAAATAAATCTCATTTTCAAAGTAAAAAAAGGAAAGTGTATAACAAAATATCTTAAAGTATTATTGTCTGTGACAATAAAAAAATAGTAAAACTACTGTAGAACTAGATATTCTTATTACACTTCCATCTTTAATGGTTTGATAACATTAGATTAGGCCAAACTATTATATTTGATTACCAAAATATCTTAGCAGAAGATAAAGAGTGTAGATTATGTGAAAGTTAGAACCCCAGTATTCTCAAAAGTAAAAGATATATTTAAGCAGAGTTTACAGCCTAAGCATAGGAGTAGTTCCACCTAGCCTAAAAAATTCTTTATTAGTACATGTTATCAGACTAGTCGCCCAAACCAAACCTTAAGGCAGGCCTTTGAATTTCAGTAGGTGGGCACTTGTCAATACGAATCTCCAATTTAAATCAATCCTTAATTAAGTCACGATTATGAGAACCATTTCAATAAAGCATTAACGTCAAGAGAATTTAAATGAAATGAACTCTAGAGAAACTGACAAGCTAATTACTTAATTATGAAAGAGATGGTTTGCAACAATAGGTTAGTGCTACTGTGAGCACAGATCCTATACTCCACCAGACAAACTAATATTAAAAGAACAGACCCTTTACTCAGAAGTCAAATGATGAAAAATACAGCTAGACAATAAACATATGAAAGAGTTTAAACACAAAAAGAATTTATAGCATTAAACACCAAGATGACAGAGGCATACAGACACACAGAGAGGACACAACAAATGGTTTACAGTTTGAGCCTTTAGACAGTTTGATATATTTATTGTTTTACTTGAGCCCTAGCACACCTATGGAAACTACACTAACATTACAGGGTAAAATAACAAAAACAAACACCAGGACGAGGGGCAATGGTCTCACCTTGTCTTGTTCACTTTCCATGCCCACTTGGGCATGATCATAGGCAGTACTCTGTTGCATACCCATCGACCTGTGACCAGCTCTTCATGATTATGTCTCCCTCAGGTCTTCTGAATCCTCAGTCTTTCTGCTGCAAGCAGTACGTCAGCTCATCTGTTCAGCTCATGTCACCCTCTGGAGGTCCATCTCACATATACTGCTCTTCATGTTCACCATCAGACTACTAGGTAATGACAGGGCTCGTTTTTGAAGTATCCACCTGGCTTGGTGCCCGGGCCCTGGACAGATGTGATGCTTTTAGTGAGTTTGATGGCTCCACTCCATCTATCATTATTCTCCAGTAAACACTGAAGTAGGTACTTGATAGGTACTTCTGCTACAATAAAATCAAAGGTCATATTAATTAAATACTACAAACTATATTAATTACACACTCACTAACCAAAATAGAGCATCAACAATGAGGACAGTTGTATAACCAATACAAACACTGTGGCGGGTGAAGGATGCACATGCACACAGCAAAACTAAGAGAAAAGTAAATAGTAACTCACCACATGTGAAACCTACTGTGTAAGAATTCATTATAACTTGTTTAGGATTGTCTGTGGCCACATCTACCACGGTAAACAAACTTCCCACTTGTGATTCTGTCTGACTCAGTTAGGTACCTTCATCGTAGGAAACACTACTGCAAGCCCTGTTACTATAACATGTTAAATGCATTCTGTTGCCATCAATGTGGTCTTCACTTCAACTGAGAGGCAGAGTCCTTTTTCATCTTGCCTGTAGTAAATGTAGCAGATACGATTTCATGCACGTTCTAATATTCACATTTTAATTTTTTGAAATTAATGCACTCTTCTGTGTAATTATCAATGATCTACGTTAATGACTTTGCATGCACCCGCAAGCTCCCACCTAATGTAATGCAGAATTACTGCCAGAAGCTGAATAACCAATCTGAGCATGAAATATAATTGTGACTGCTAAAAGGGTGCATATCAATCAAAACATAAAATCAACTTTTTAATTCTTTGAGAAATTCACAAGTGTTGTAAATATATAATTTGATTATTATGAAAGAGTGTTTTTTTCCCTGAAACATATGGATGAGCCTGACAGTCTGATGAGGGTTTCATGTCCCCCTGAGCACATCTCAGCATGATGGATTTTAATATTATTATTATTTATCATTATTATTATTATGCATATGATACATGTAAATTGTCCATTTTTAATATTCATTCATTTAATAAACCCTCACATGGTTCAGTTGTTTAGGGATGTGGTGAGAAGGAGCAATGTGCATAAGGAAAGAAGGAGTCAGTTAATATAATGCACATTTACTCCTAAGTTAATGCTCACTCACATCATAATATTTAGATTTGCCATTTAACTAACATGAATGTCTTTTGGATTTGGGAGGAAAACTGCAACACCCAGAAAAATACTTATGCAGTGAATGTACAAACTCCCCACACACAGCGACTAGACCAGGATTCATACCGTGACACATGACAGACATCAGCCTTAACCACATATTCATCCTTTGTATAACATCAATATACATGAAGGGTTGGCAGACAGTATTCTCTTGTTTCTTGTTTGAGTTTATTTTTAGTGTACTATCTACTAAGTTTGTCCTCACCTTGCAAAAGCTTTGCCTTTTAGATAAGTCTTCTGTAACAATGAGCTTGAACAGGTAATGGATGAGTGGATTTCACTCTTCTGGAAAAAATGCTCTTTGATAACGTTTTACTTTGAAAATCCTTGAAAACAGAAAGATTCATAATCCAGTGTTAGTTTCAATTATTATTTGTTTACACATGGGTCCTTCTCAGAAAGTGGTAAATATCTCATTATAACTAGGTTCAACCAAGGACAAGGACTCCACTTGATGTTTTACATAAATTGTATATGTTTAATGATAAATTCAAAATATTCACATTTTATTTGAAATGACTGACGATTTGAAACTAAGGTTGCTGTGAACTTAAAACAATCGTCTATGCTGCAAATATGTTTCACACGTATCATTAGGTGAGAGTTATTTCTTGTAAATTTAAAGTGAGTCACTTCAGGAGCTTTATTAGTTTCCCTTGAGAAGAAGTATCAAGCATGTTCAGTCACAGGGCTCTTACAGGGAATTCTCTCATCCTGCATATATAACTTGATTAAAGCCAAAAGAAAAGCATGATTTGAAGTTGGGCAAGTGAGACTTTCAAAGAGGCATTCTATTATACCCAACATGATACTAGTACTTTTACATCTGTAGTTTTGCCTTTGTTTTTCCTTTTATGTCTATTTCTTAGCAACATTAATTGTAAAGTCACATAAGGAAAGGGGTAAGGGACATAAAACAGAGCCTGATTACAGTTTTTTCTCCTAGCACATTGCATAGTGCCTGTACAAAGGTATTTAGTCAAAAGTTTTTCTAGACTTTACTGAATCACAGCTTTAGGACCATATCATCTATTTTTTCAATTTTGCTTTTGTCTAGTATTTTGTGTATGCTTCCTTCTGAGTGGTCAGTTGCCTATTTTGGATTTGGTTTGCTGTTAGGATCTTCCATTGTTTTGGACCACCTTTGATCATTCCACACTTTGTTTTTGTAAGCTAATTTTTTTACTTTTGTTTATGTTTTTCTGTCACTTAATTGATGATGTCATTTTGAGTTGGCATTGCACTGGGTTTTATGGTGGTCTTCCCTTCGTTTCACTGAACAAACGATCAGCTAATGCTGTCATAGATCTTATGTATGTACAAGTACCTATGGATTTTTGTAGCCTTAATTTTAAATAAAAATAAAGGAAACTATTCCAAAAATTTAAAGCTGGGGAATTTCTAGCTCACTCTTATTGTATTCATGGCAACATTGTTTGTCTTGTCTCTATAGGAAAGGTTCTCCAATTGATTGTCTTATTTGCTTGTTCTGTTTAAGTTCCAGTTTATTGTTATTTCAGCACAGTCCAATGAGATTCATACCTACATGTCTCTCACAGGCTAGTGACAGCAGCGTAATACCAGTTGTACACAATGAATACAACACCATACATCAAATAAAATATATATCTATTATATAAATGAGACATATATTGGGTATACTCATGCAACAGTGCATGTACAACGAGCAGTCTTATGAACTGAGAGTAAAAACTGTTCCTGCATCCAATGGTGTAAGTGCTAATAACCATATTACTGGTAGGAGGGAAAAAAATGACTGTCTGGGATTTTATATAGTGCAGTTTGCTTTTCACAGGCAGCATATGTTGCATGTGTCTTCCAGGAAGGTGTGCCGAGCACCAGTTGTTTTCTGAGCAACCTTCAATACGATCTGTAGAACTTTTTACAGCTGTCATTACCAGGATAAAATGTAGTCAGTGAATACAGATTCCACTATATTCCTATAGAACGATGCTCCTTTGAGTCAATGACCAACTCCTTCGTTTTACTAACAATATGGGAGAAACCCTTTTTTTGCCACCACTGTGTCAGGAGTTTGATCATTGCTGGTGACCAGGCTTACACCAGAAATTGTAACTGGCAAATTTAAGGATGGATTTGGAACTGTTTCTGGACACACAATCATAGGCAAACAGGCAGAACAGCACAGGGGCTCAGCATGCCAGCCTGAGTTTAGGATCATTGTAGAGGAAGTGGCACCTTTGAAAGCTGCCAGTCTTCATGGTTCACCATCTTATTTTCCATCTGCACATTGTGTAGTCACATTGAAAAGATCATAGTGGTTGGTAACATGGTGCTAACAGAAAGAATGGGTAACAAGCATTCAATGCTGAAATATATATCACTTATTATTCACTTTTTTTGATAGCGCTTTGATGAAGAGGGTCATCTACAATTTTTTCTTTATAGATAACGACATCATTCTGTACTGATGCTACAGAACATTACACAGTACTAATGTATGGTCAAGGTATTACTCAACATCCAGTTTACAATGTGACAATGTCATAATGTGGAATGAAAAGGTCTCTTCTACTAATGATTTGGAGCTCTGTTCAAAGTTTGAAAACAACCTTTAGGGCTTCTAAACCGTGATAAGCTTTTCTCAAAAGGAATACTGTATCTAGGAAGTTCCATCCATATGTACGATAGCAACACATGACATGTAGTTATCTGCCTTAACTTCTGCTGAATGAAGGAAGGTAAAAGACAATCAAGTTTGAGCTGTGTTTAAATGGCATTGTGCACATGTGCGTTCTATTTTTTCTCTATTTGCATGTACTTTGTGTTTGCATACTGTTTGTATCTAAAGGTATTTGAAAAGCATTTCACTTGTGGAGAAAAATGTTATGATAAAGCATGATTTTTAGGTTGTACATGGAAAGGCCTTTCAAAGTGTAGAAGATTAGCAGAGATAGATTACAGAAAAAAATCTGAAGGGTCATATGCACAATTGTGTTTTAGGCAAAATGCTCCAGACTGTTCCAGTTTTACACACCGTTAAATCGCTTTAAAAGGGTGTATATCATAACTACAGTTTTTATTGGGCTAATTTTTTGCAATTCTCATTTCAATAAAATGATAAAAAAGCACCTGTCTCTCATGGTTAAAACCTTTGACACATCCTTTAACATCTGACTAAAGTCATGTTGGAATTAACTAAACCTTCTAGTCCGGCGGTCCCCAAACTGTGAATTGCTGGCCTACAGGGACAACGCAAAATATTCTAATATTAGACATCTTTTGCAACCATAGCAAATCTAAAATTAATTCAAAATGCACAGAAATAATAATACCACTGTTATAATAACAATATCCAACCCTTTTTCTAAGTTGACTGTTTCTCTGGTGCTATGCTCAGTTTATTCATAATAAATGATGTGCTACTGATGAGATCGAACAGTATCGTTTTGAAAACAGACCCGAATTAACTCATCCAGACGTCAGGCAACAAGTGTAGATGCGTATGAATCACGTGAATATAAAATGCTTGTTCCATTTGTGATTCTTGAGCTAGTCAGGGCCAATCAAGATACATAAAAGAAGTCACATGGTCAAAATTTGTGTTTTCTGATTTTTTTTTGTATTCATATATTAATTGCTGTGTCTGTGTTCTTATTTATTGAAGTCAAACCCCCTCTATATGATGTTGTGTTCAAAATAGTTTTAAAAAGTTGTTTTTATCCTCCTAAAAATGGACAAGTTTTATTGAACTTTAATAAGCACACTAGGATTGAAAATGAAGAGAATGTATGAAGTAGAACTGTATTTAAGTGTAAAAAGAATATAAATTACCTTGAATTGTTTCATGTTTCCTTCCTGTCCTACACGTAGTGTCATCAGAATGACAATGAATGAATGAACAGTCTTAGCAGCTGATACTTAGGTGGCTTGCCAGTAAATTGGCAGGTGGTGTCCATGCACACTATAAGAAAATATTGTTCACACATTGTCAAGGAAAAATCAGCCTCTTTGAGTACAACACTGCATGACTATTTTGCCATCACTGTTCCAAGATGGACATGAACAACAAATTCAATTTATTCTTAAAAAGCATGCTTCCATTTAGTAAATCCAGAGCACTAATAAAAATATTGCAATGTTAAAAAAACACAGAGATACACTCAAACAAAAACCCTGCATAATATCTATTGCCCAACCTGCTTAATCCAGTTCAGCATTACAGGAACCAGAGTGTATCCTGGTAGGACTGGGCCAAAAGGTAGCAATCATCTAATTCTAACACGGCATTATGTAAATTATACATCGAAATACTGATAATATCAACAAAACTATGATTAAGGTCTAACACTGGAGTCATTACTGGCAATAGCACATCAAACCTACCATCCAGAAATTGGTAAAAGTAGAAAAGAAGCAAGCACTACTACAGGATACTTGCAAGTGAAAGAGAACTGCAAACTTTTTATCAGCAGCAAATCAAAATGAATGCTACAATTATTAGCAAATGTAAGCTTTTCCCAGTACAAGGTCATAAGGGAACCCAACTAAACATCTTCTAAAATTTCAGTGCAGCAATACATAAAAGGAATATAACTATTTTATTGTACTGGCATCTAACCTAAGCAAAAAAAGATCCTATTACTAATAATAAGATTACACTATGATAAATAAGATGGTGCTGAAGAAGGGCAGGATGTTTCTCACATGGCTACATTTAGACAACAGAATTATTTTATATTTTTCAGTATTAAACACATTTGGGGAGGCAGAACTATACAATTTGTCTCAGTAGTCTACAACAACAACAACAACAACATTTATTTATATAGCACATTTTCATACAAACAGTAGCTCAAAGTGCTTTACATATTAAAGAATAGAAAAATGAAAGACACAATTATAAAACAAAATAAATCAACATTAACATCGAATAAGAGTAAGGTTCAATGGCCGGGGGGACAGAAAAACAAAAACTCCAGACGGCTGGAGAAAAATAAAATCTGTAGGGATTCCAGACCATGAGACCGCCCAGTCCCCTCTGGGCATTCTACCTAATATAAATGAAACAGTCCTCTTTGGATTTAGGATTCTCACGGAGGGCTAGAGTCCTGGCTTCAAGCCCCAGCCCAGGCACTGCCTGTGAGGAGTTTGTGCATTCTTTGTGTTCTCACATGGTTTTTCTACAAGAGCTTCAGCTTCCTTCCACATTTCAAAGGTATGCTAACTAGTTTAAAATTGGTGACTGTGTTCTGCAGTAGACTGGCACATCATGCTGGATTGGTTACTGAATTTATATATGATATAGGTACCCAAATCAAATGAAATAATATTTAGACTCTGAGATGTTATGCAACTGTGGCACAGCTACTAATGGGGACCCCCACCTTAAGATGTCAGATGAATGCAAACATGCATGAACCAAAATTAATTGAGCCCTGGTGCATTTTTGCAGAAAAAAACCTATGGAGAAGAAGTGTAGCGAGTATTTTTTGTGTATCTGAACCAATATCAGAGTCACTTGTTAACCCTGATGTACTGTCTTTTGCTCTTCTACACTTAGCATACATGATCTTTCTGGATTTTTCTTTGTTTTTTGTAGTATCATGCTGTAGGATATATGCAATATATTTATAGCACAGCAGAGAGTAACATTTTTTCATACTTTCAGATACAAAGATATTTTAAAGAAACAAGCAATATAGCTCTAGGCTGTAATATCCCTTGGGGAAAGTGCTCTTGTAAATATGATACAGAATATGAGTTTTCAATTCCAACCATGGAAATTCATTTGACTTTTGTCAGTAAATTTAATGGGTATGAGGGTTGTAAAAACACATAATGTAAAAAAATTCATAATTGATGAAATCTACAATTTATTATTTAAAAGCAAAGTATATCATACAAAGATAAAATATGTTTTCATTTATTGTAATGTTTTGCCTCTTGATGCTCATTGAAAAGGGCAAAAAAGAAGATCTTTGTGAGAGTGAGTGAGCGTTTTAATGTAGTTGAAACAGACAGCTATACGGTATACTAATTCTACTTGATTTGCCACTTTGGGTTAATGAATTTAATTATAAGGTGTAACAGTTCAGTGCATACTACAAAAAAAACCTAAGGAAATAAAAAAATAAAATCCAAAAAATAATTATAGGCGTTACAGATTTTTAAATTCTGTAGCAAAATATGGCTATGGTACCCAGCACCATTTAAAATAATTTACGGCAATGCTTAACCTTCTTCACCTCGATTTTCTGCTCTCCAGTTTTGAGTGACCCTCCATTAAATAACAGTAGCCTTGAAAACAATCACACATTCACATCCTTGTGTGAAGTCAAAGTCAGGCTGTTTTTCTATTACATCCTGATTATGGATAATATTTCCATTCTCTGTGACATATAATTTACAATTCCTTTCAATACTAATAATGGCATCTTGTAACATGGATTCAACTATAATGGAAAAGGTCAGAGTCTGACATATGCACCAAGTAAAGGTCTCATATTATTACAAAATCAGCCTTGTTCAATTGTTATTGAGCCCTGAGTTATAAATCATTCCAGATATCTTATCCTACAATAATATAATGCAAAATATTAACATGTTCTCAAACATGCTCAATTCAATTCAAAATCATGAGAAGTGTCCTGCCAGCACTAGGCATAAAGCAAGAAACAGCTCCAAACACTGATCCCATTTAGAATCAACGATTAATGTAAGTGTATGTTGTTGGAATGTGAGAAAAAAAATGGATTGCCTTATGTAAATCCCATGAGGGCACAGGAAGAATCTGAAGATGCTACACAGATGATGAATGTGCGTTGTAATTTGAACACAGGATGTTGGGCCATAAAACAGCAGCCATCCATATACCTGTACAATTATAAAATCCATATGTTCAATCTTGTTCGTATAGTACATCTTCAAATTTATTTTCTTATCTCCTTATTTTGGGCTTTACAGAGGCAGAAAAGGAACCTTTGCTAGACACAACTGCCTACTGTGGGCCACAGACATAGGCATCTGCCCCACACCAGTTTAGAATCACCAGCTGTCCTGTCAGTATCTTTTTGTAACCTGAAAGTAAGTTCATGCCAGTTTCAGCCTGATGGTCCACCATCCAGCACTAAACCTTAAGAAGATGTGGAAGTAATTCTGTTTTTCATTTCACTTAATTTATAATCCAAGTATTTAACTGTGAAGAATGCAAAATGCAGGAGAAATGCTTTTCACAGATATTTTTGGCAAAAGTATATTTTGTGTCACCAATCCCAAAGTAGATTAATTCATAATAATTTTTTCTTGATTCTGTTGAGGCTGCCACTGCCCTATCAACCTAGCAATATATACTGCAAATGTAACAGACAGTTTTAGACAGCAGAAAGGCACTATGGTCAGATATGCAAGGCATGCATTTACACATTACGGTTATGACAACTAATCAATCCTTCTGCATCAATACAGTCAATTAAACAGGCAGAAAAAAATGCTGCCGTCAATTTCTTAACACCTGTCACTTAAAATGAGTAAACTATGGTAAGCCTATAAGGCAACAGACAACTGAGGGACTTTTAATTTGTTTGGACAGATCCCACTGTGATTAATTTGATCAGAAGCATAATGGAAATGTGTTAATTTGTGGTCTTCCTTATTACTTCTGTTTCACTTGCTCGTTTTCATCATTGTTTCATTATTTGTTCTGAATAACTTAACTTCATTAGAATCTTTGTGAAACACTCAGTTTTATTTCACACAAACCTAAAAGGCCTAGAGTGATCTACAAGATACTTTTAGTTCCCTTTCAATTGGGAACTTGCATGCAGATATATTTAAAGCAATGCCATTTTTACAAAATAAATTAGTCTGACCGATACTATATAATTGTTTCTCTCTTTTAATTCCCATATCTTTGTATCTTAGCATGGCAATATAATATGCAGACATATCTGCACTTTTTTCCTCCCTAAAGACGTGCGCAATATGTTAGTGATGAATTAAAAAACTGTCCCTTTATGAGAGTGAATGTGACTCTGAATTTAATTAAGTGGGTGCCAGAATGTTGCATTATTTTATGAAATTGTAATAGTTAAAATTATTACTCCAACATACTGTTTAAGACACAAAACTAATATCAACTGAAATCTTAGCAACAACATACTATATATAGATATATGATCATTAGCAAATGACAATATACTACCACACCCATAAGGAATAACACATTACCATAAAATATTAATATAAATTTAAAATAGTTTGTACTATTTACATTTATTAACTGTCCCTGTAAATATACAAGGGTGCACTGGGAAGAAGAAAATAATTAAATACCTTCTTGGTGATTTTACCCTGCATACTGAAAACCTGAAAAAAGGGACCACCCCCCTGGTCATCAATGTAATATATATGTATATACTGTATATGTGTATATATAGCAATGTGCTCAAAACTTCCACACTCACTTTCAAAATTGTGTTAAAATTAACAGTGTATTGCGAGGAAGAACAAGCAGTGAACAATAACTGGGAGTACAGGCAATATTTGTTTCCACTTCAAGCACTGTTTTTAAGTCTACATTTTTATAAGGATGATGATTGATTGATATGATCACCAGTATGCATTTCAAGCAGAAAACTGGTCTCGTCTTGAGTGGGACTTAAGCATATGGCACTGGGTAAGCCAATTTCTACTAAAACCAGGAGCACTGAATCAAACCAGAGAACTAATTCACAACAGCATGCCGAAGGAAGCAGCATTAAGTGAGGAGGACGGATGTTCAAATCTATTTGTACGCATTAAGCTGGTGATAAAATCATCTAAAGGGAGTGGAGCAGCAACAAGGATAGTATGGAAGCCACAGTGCAACATAAATGTGTGGCTTAAAACTTATTAATTGCTTCAGACCACAGCCATCCTGTTATATAAGAACTGAAATATAAGAAAACATTTTAATTAAATCAGAAAATTGACCCCATGTCTTATTTATATACATATTACAGAGACATCCATCCATCCATCCATTTTCCAACCCGCTGAATCCGAACACAGGGTCACGGGGGTCTGCTGGAGCCAATCCCAGCCAACACAGGGCACAAGGCAGGAACCAATTCTGGGCAGGGTGCCAACCCACCGCAGATTACAGAGACATGCTGAGTCAAAATTTAAAGGACCTTAAACATCACTATCAATTTAAGTTGTCCATTATTGTTATTCACTTTGTAAAATTTAACATATTATTCACAGATTAAAACAATATAGGTCAGGTTAGGTCAGGTTGGGGAGCATGAACTGGTACAGCGTACTTCCACACCGACCACACGATGAAACAACTCAGGTCAACCTCCCAGGCAGACCCAGTCCCAACCCCCAGAAATGACTTTCTATCTGCTGCAACCAGATGTTACATGTGTGTCCCCATGGCCTGGTCTAGCCGCTCAGGTCCTCAACAATGAGGAACCTGTCAGCTGAATCACTCTCTGAGTATCGAGCCACATGGCCGCAGTGCTATAACTGACGCTCCCTCACAATGAAGGTAATGTGCCTTATTTGGGACTCTGTGAACAATTGCTTGTTTGACACAAAGTTAAACCAGCAGTACCCAAGGATTCTCTGAAGAGACACTGTACTGAAGGAGTCCAGTTTTCATCTCAGGTCACTGGATAGCGTCCATGTCTCAAAGTCCATGTCCACATCTCTCTTGACGAGGTTGACACTATCTCCGCAGACAGACACACTGCTTCTGGCAGTGTCCAAGAGGTCATTAAAGGCCTCAGTATGACATTAAACTACATCTGACCCTGCAAGTGGTCCTCCAACTTACAGGGAAAACTTGAGGGTTGGTGGCAGTATTGGCACTCCAACCACCACAAAAACTTCACACAGCTCCAAAATGGCAGATAGGACTCCTTTCTGCTAACTATGGGGGTAGATCTGCTGCAGCCAACCATAGGAAGGTTGATTGCACTGTGAAGGGGATGGGAGAAAACCTCAGGAGCCTCATCCCTGGAAGAGTTGAAACCACCTGTTGGAGATCAGAACTGGTGTGCTGCTGAGGTGTCACCAGCTTCACGGCAGCACTCGGGTCCCAATATGAGTCGGCCAATCCGATAAAGCACATGGTATGCCTTAATTGTGAAATGCAGTAATAAAAACTTTCCTAAGTCCAGCACATGAATGTAAGAAGGAAAGAGCACGTAAATGAGTGATTTTTGCATAAATGTACACTTTAGAAGATTTATTTTTTCTACATACCACAAAACACAAAAAGTATACAACTGCTATTCATACGTCCTGCTTCCTATGGTACAAAATCAAAGCTTTTTGTGCAAAAATAAATTCATTATATAATTTTTTCTTCATATTTTTCAACATTATGTAAAAATAAACAGTGATTCTTTAACAACTGAATTTTCTCTTTTGCATTTCATTTACTGTATATTATGTAAAATGCTGTACTTTCCCATTTTATAAAGCACAAAGATCACAGAGTGTATTGCACCTGGGGTGGGCAAACTAAATCACACCGGCTTCACTTTTGCTGTTGCAAATGAAAAAAAAAATCAGGAATGTTTTTACTACCATAACATTTTAAAGACTGATGCTGGTATTCAGTGGTTCAAGAAAATCACATCTATCCCTCTCTAATCTACATATGCACGTTTCATGCACATTAAAATATATATGCTGTTTGCATGAAAGGTGGAGAAAAGAGTTTAAAACGCAAGTTGTAGTGTTTTCCTCTGGGTTTCATCTCAAATCTAAAGGATATCCTTGCTAGGTGAATTGGTATGTCTAAAGTCACCTTTTATGTGTGTGTGTGCGCATATGCGCATGTGCGCGTGCCTTGTGTTGGACTGGCCCCCATCTCGCGTGACTGTGCATTAAAATAATTAAATTTGCTTCTTGCTTTGAAGTATTTATGCCATTTACAATTGTGCCATTGGCAATAATCTGTTGCTGTTCAAATCTCCATTTCACTTCTCACCCTTGAAGAAGGATGAAATTGGTCAGTGCATTAAACTTAATAATATAATACCGGAAATCGAGCAAACTGCTCCATGTGTAATATAAGAGTAGATGATCAATTTTCAACAGGATTCAATTAATGGATATTCTCCCTTAAAGTGTACTGCTCAAGTTAGTCCAGACTGCATATTTTCATTTAGTACTCATGGAAAATGGAATGTAAAAAGAGCAAGGTACTATGAAATGGAAAATGTTTATGATAAGTGGTATCATTTTATAGCTAAAATCACTAAACAAGTTAGGTTTACTCCTTAAATTTCAGTGCTCCAAAAACCTATGCTATTTTCTGTTGGATTTAATGAATCAGTATCATGTATTATTATTTTAATAACAGCACAGTAAAATGTTTTCCTGTCTTTTCAGAAGATTTCTCACGTTAACTTAGAAATGATTGGCTAGTTTCAATGTTTCAGCCCAGAATTGGACATTTTATAGCGGGGTGTTTATAATTATGTACAGATAATAGTTCTCGATCCTCCAAACCTTTACTACTTTGAAGTGTTTAACACAACATGAGGCAAAGATGAAACATTTTGTACTAGATTTCACTCTGATTTTGGACAGAGGCAGTAATTTCACACTCCGTAGGGCTTAACTTGAAGTTTCTTGTAATGCAGTTCAAATAATGGCCTTGTGATTTATGGTAACATTATTAAACATAGCCATTAGGGTTCAGCACTAGTGTTGCTTTTC
Organism: Polypterus senegalus; assembly: GCF_016835505.1. Lineage (NCBI taxonomy): Eukaryota > Metazoa > Chordata > Cladistia > Polypteriformes > Polypteridae > Polypterus > Polypterus senegalus. The sequence continues at coordinate 101,058,201 of NC_053163.1, read as the reverse complement.
AATGAGGGGTTAATTGAAATTTTAATTTACTCTGCTCTTCAGGGGACACCTCCGCTTCCACTAATCTGTGACTGTGATAATTCTCTAAAGGCAATACAGCTGACAATGAAAAAACAATTCCCTTCTGACTTGCATTTCAATTCCCTTACAAATTACAGGCTAAGAAAAAAAAAAACATTCAACAATGTTGTAAAACTTTTCAGATCTAGCCCATTAATATGCCAGTTATTTCTGACTGAGAGTTTTATCGCAAACTGCTAGTAGCGGAACACCGACACTTTCTGATTTGTAGTTATTTGATGCTATCTCAACTTAAGGTAAAACATTTTGACAAACAGAGGGAAAAGAATTTTAATGCTGTGGTTTTTAACTTGTATATTGATTTATGCAACAATAATTAAACTGTAGTATTAGTTAAAGTGTGGAGTAACGGTGAAAATACACCATTAATGACAAAGCTAAATCCAAATCTGCCCAGAGTAATTATCAGTCCAATAGCTGCTATTACTATAGACAGCATGTCTTTTTCTTTTGCCGTTGTTCATGCAGCTTTGGCTTTCTAATTCAAAGCCTTCAGTCTTGCAGGAAATATATGTGAATACAGGGGAATGGAGATTATATCTAAAGAACTAACACAACAATTGGTCATTATGAAATTGATTTGGATGAATTAAAAGTAAACAGGTACCTGTATATTGGTATGGTAAGTACAAACAGTGCAATAATGACGATGAAACAAGATTGTTTCACTCTTTTAAAATGTCTAAATGTGCCCAGTGGCAAAAAGGGAAAAGTAATCAATACTCAATGATCCATACAATGTTGTGTTTTGTGTTTTAAATTGCAATATGGTGGGAACAGTGGTTAGTGCTGTTGCCTAATGGATCCGGTGTCCTGTCTTTGAGTCCTCCTTATAGTTGCTACCCATATTTAACTACCTTAACTCACAGTGCCCAAAAATACTTGACAGATGAAATGTATCAATGTTTTCTCCCAGCAACAAATAGTTTGGCTCCTTGCTATTTAACGAGCGATATCATATCATTTGATTCCATACACACAGATTCACAAACTGTTTTCACAGTTAGGACATTAAACTGTTAACTTGCATTAAGTTATCTGCTTGACCTGCAACTAAAGCTCCATTACCTAGGAACATTCACTACCAGTCAGTTTACACTATTAATTAGATGTTACTGACTCTTTGTAGCCTAGTTATTTGTACTGTCAATTTCTCGTTGAATCTGATATACTGTATATTACATGTTTTTATCTGATATGTATTCATTGAATTATTTATTCTTAATATGACATGCTTGCATATTTATCAATACTGTTTTTATTGCTTTTACAACTGGGTGTGCACATTTGGGCCCTGCTCACAAAGCACATGCAAGAAAAGAAAACGGCCTCACAGCAATCCGCTATCCAGCACACATTCCCACCGCATTTTTGATCCACATGATTATTAACCTATTCAGTCAGACCTGAATAAAAAAGTTTAAAGTTTGGTTGGTTGACATCAGTGGAGGTCATTTCTCATAGATCATTTTTATGAGATCATACGTTAAATGTGTTACTGCGCCACAAAATAGAAAAAGGTCCACATGGATGATCATTCAAAGGAACAGCCCAGTGGAACAAAAAAAAAAAAGAAAAAGAAAAATTAAGAAAGGAGGAAAAGATGTTGTTTTGGTGAGAACCATACTTAAGATTTTCAGAAAATAAACTCAAATCATGATTTGAACAATCACCTTGCTTGCACAAGCTATACATACTGCAGTTGAGACTAAAGAGTTGGATGTTACAGATACAGATATTCAGAAGAGGGCTGATAGAACCATTTCTATCGTCAACTTGTAGTCCAGTTCTGTGGAGCCACTGACACAGACATGTTAAAAAGAATGTGGAGGACAACAAGGCCATGGCAAGAGATAAGATGAACAAAACAACACCAAACCCAGAAAGGGGATCCTTTGTTTAGTTAGTTATTTATGGGCAAATATACAAACCCACAACATTCCGTTGCATATTGCCTTTCGGTCAAAGGGCAAAGTCCTTTTAAAAAGGTTTAGTTGATGTTCATCAAGTGCGCTGTAAGAAGAAAGTTGATTTTCCATAGATGTCATGCTACTTTTGTCAGTTAGTTTGTCACATTCATTGAAATACACAAATAAACAAAAATAGAAAGTGAAGCTGACCCAGTATATAAAGTTTTGATTTTTTCACTATTTTAATCTCTATACCTGATTTATTATTGACATATAGTATTTGATGTTCATAATGCATGACTATATGCATGTGTCTGGTGGGGTTGCGAGGTGAGGTTAAGCTTCAACACCCAGGAGCCAAGAAGGTCTTAATCTGGACTTGGTTAATGTTCGCTTAGTATTTGTGTCTACTGCCTCCTTATTGCATGTACTGTATTGTTGCTCTATGTTTATGCAGTACTGGGAGTAGAAGAAAATTCTTTTCATTTTAATAATACATTGAAGATAAATTGACTTGAATTAAATTACCTGTTTTCTTTCTTATATATATACAACAATGGTTCACTGCTGTATCTCCATTCACAGTAAGACCATAAAGAAAACTCACAATATGATGTGACAAGACTCAAGTAAGTTCCAGGCTTCAGTGATCTCCTATTGTATCAAATAGATATAACAACATAATTAAATATATTTCATTAATTATAAGGAATTTAATAACATTTACTGTTACAATATTTATCATTGTCACCTGTCACACTGTTACTGTATAATTTCTCACATTTCCATATTTTATTTATATTTTAGTCTTTTACATTAATCCCCTTTTTAACCTGCTTATTCTATTCATGGTTATTAGGAGCTGCTTCCTATCCCAGCAGCACTGGGCATTATGGTGGAAGTCAGTTCCCAAAAGGGTAGCACTTCGTTGTAGGGGAGATTAAAGATGTTGCTAATTACAGCATAGAGGTATAAACACCACTGGAAGACAAATCTTGTCAACATTTCATGCCATCAGAGGCCTTCATTCTGTTTCATATGTATAGCTTACTAGGGTACATTGCATTTTCATTATTTATATTCATCATTTGTACATACTTATTGTTGCTTGGTAAGTCAGTTATGTAGCCCTTATTCATTTTTATCTGAATGCAAAGAACAAAAACAAACTATCTGTATCCAAATAGTATCCTAGGTACTACAACTGTGCATGTATACACATCCTAATATTGGTCATGTACTGTATATTGGTCTGTTGGATACTTAGTGACATCTCAGTGGGAAAAAAAACAACAAATCCTGCTTATCACAACGTCTTGCTGGTAGACATTTAAATAATCCTGGCTCAACAGCTACTTTATCTTTTGATTCTTTACTTCTTGATCATATTCCATTTGAATTGACAACATAAAACTGTTTAACAGCTTAAGGCAGCTGATTGAATTTTCGTTTTTTATCAACTGATTACAGACTGGAAAAATAAACAGGTTTATTAGGCTTCTGAATTCCTTGATTAAAAATCTGAACCATCTATTAGAGAGCACTCTCAGTGAGAGCACTCACTGAAAAGGACTGACATAGTGATCTGTTAGAGGATTTTCATTTTGTTGAGAATGTAGCTTATTTATGGGAACCATTATTTTCCATTTCTAAATTTTGGAACAGTAGAAAGCATTGAAAAAACTGTATGCAGTAGAAGTAGTATGGTAGTAGTATTGTCACATGTACAGAGTATAGACTGGTTTTCACATAAAAATTAGAAAATTTTATTCAGTCACCCATATTGATCATAATATGTTTGTAAAAGAATATTAATCATTATTCAGGTTGATTCATTTTAAAAGGTCAGGCTGGTTGGCAATATTTAGTCTAGGGTGCAAGGCACATTTTAAGCACAGTTCTTTTTTCCCAAAAGATTTATTCTGGTAACTAAAGAGTCACACCAGCTGCCACTATGGTGAAACTGTGATGAGGGATTATATATATATACATATATATATATATATTACTTTTGCTTAAAAAGTGTACTGGAAATGTAATCATCACTCTACTGGACATTAAGTGAGACAGAGGTTATGGACATCTCGCAGAAATGCCAGAGAACTCTTCCAAATCATTGAGTGGCAGCAGGGAATTCCCATGCACAACAGCATTGATCCTGCTATTAGTACTCATAGATTCAAGATCGATGGCAGAGAATGTGTGAGTCACTATGGCTTTTAAATGTAAGGAGAGCCACCAATACCTACTAATTATGGACCAGACCAGTTTAAGTCAGTTATAATACAGAGTCAGAAGCATGACAAAAAAGGAATGTGGCCTCCAAAATAGGCCACAAAACCAGACCAGGAACTTCACTTGACTGCCCAGAAGACACTTGTCCCAAAGCTGCAAGTCCCTAAACTGCTACCTTCAGGCTGTGGACCACATAGGCCTAACAAAAAGGATTTTTCTTTTAAAGCTCAAAATATTGAAAATGTCTTAATGCACAACCATAGAGATGACCCATAAAAATTCTGGCTTGTAACCAAACGCCAACAAAGAATCTTAATAAACAAAAATATTTAGAGAAATCTTTATAAACAAACATATTTATTGAATGAAGGAACAAAAATAGCCCAAAATAAAAAAATGGTCATAAAGGAGATGCCTAAAAGGAAATCCAAATTTAACAACTCAAAATACACAACCCAAAGAGTAGAGAAAGAAGCACAGTAATACAGAACTCTGGATAATCCAAATGAAAAGAAATAGTCTCAAAAACTTCCAAAAAGCTCAATGAGCCAATACTGAATCTAGATTTTGACAAAAAATACAAAGCCGTAAGGAGGACCCAGAAACACTGATGTCAAGGTGGCTCCGCCTCCTGGGGCTCCACCTACAAAGCACATGGAAAGTCAGCATACTTAAGGAGATAACACAGAAATAACAAATGGTAAATGATATTAACAAAAATAATATAAAATATGAAAACTAATAACTCACAAAAACAATAATAAAACAGAATAAATACAAGCTAGGGGAAAGCCCTTAGCTGTATACAAATAGCAGGGCAGTTCAAGTTTGTACATCTATACTAATAAAAGGCAAAGCCCTCACTCACTCACTCACTCACTCATCACTAATTCTCCAACTTCCTGTGTAGGTAGAAGGCTGAAATTTGGCAGGTTCATTCCTTACAGCTTCCTTGCAAAAGTTGGGCAGGTTTTATATCGAAATTCTACGCGTAATGGTCATAACTGGAAGCTGTTTTTCTCCATTTACTGTAATGGAGATGAGCTTGAACGCCGTGGGGGCGGAGTTTCGTGTGACATCATCACGCCTCCCACGTAATCACGCAGTACATAGAAAACCAGGAAGACCTCAAAAAAGCGCTGAAGAAAACATGCATTATATAATTGAGAAGGCAGCGAAACAATAAGAACCGAGCGAGTGACATATACAACCATATTCATGAGTTCTGCTACTTCGAAACAAAGCACGATGTAAACCTACACTTTAAATTAAGTTCATAGACAGGCTTCCGCTGGCGTTTGTAATTTAGTGCCTGCCCATATAAGGCCGTCCGTCCGTCAGCGGCAATCCAATAGCAAACTCCCACTAAATATTCACGGGTGAAGGACTGTGCTTATGGAGAGGAAGATGAGATGGTCAAGGTGGTGTTTGACACAAACTCAGCGAAACTGCGAGAGAAAGTTTTAAGTGCCAGGACTAAGGTAACATTAAATACAGCCATGGACATAGCACGAGATGGCACCAGCACAGCTGGGAACCTTCGATGCATGTACACCGAGCGGCTCACGTGAACTGGCGCGAGTGCACAGATAAAAGCAACAGTTCCAAAGCGCTGAACAAAACCGAATTACACAATTGAAAAGGCAGCAAAAATATGAAGCGTCTGATACTACAAGCATATTCATAAATCCAACTACTGCGGAAACAAAGCACACGGTGGAAAAAGTCAATGTCCGCTAAAGGAAGACAGTGTAAAAAACCCGTGCATGCAGTGTGTCGGGTCTCAGATAAAGAAGAAGATGAGCTGTTTATTGATGCAGTAAGAAACGAATCGATGAATGAAACCTGTCATCTTTACAACGATTGACAAACACGGAATGTAACTTGAACACAACACATCCTACAAATACGAACCTGATTGAAAGAAATAATGATAATCAAATCCTTGATGACAGCAACACTCAGTAACACTCACAAAACAAATACTGTATATTGACAGTCATGTTACGTTATTTTTAAAATGTTCCCTTTTCTTTTTCTAGCTTTTTTAACACACTACTTCTCCGCTGCGATACGCGGGTATATATATATGTATATATATATCCCGATCTACATACTCAAATAATGGATACTTTATTCGCCATCAATGATTGTTTTGGTAAAGCCATACTCAGTGTATTCATTAGATGAACGGTAAAAAGTAAGAGCGAGGGAGGATGACTTATTGAGGCATGCAGGCTGTAGTGCGCGTCAACTCTATCTGAATTGCGATCACATTTGAAAAAATATATCTTTTCAAGTTCTATTTAGTCCATATGTTTCAAACTCAAGGGGCGCGAGCCACATCCGGCCCGGCGTGTAATTATATCCGCCCGAGATCATTTTATATACTGTATTATTGTTATTAATGGCCCGGGTATATGAAGCGCTGGTAACACAATAAACTACAGATCCCATAATGCAATGCAACGCTTCAGCTGCCTTGCCGAACACTTACCGCGTTAATCAAGTCTAGCTTATGATGCTGCAAGTTATTGCGAAGCTAGCTCACACGATGCTGAAGAGAAAAGTTGATTCTGAAAATAGAGCCTTTAAAAACCGATGGGAGGCTGAGTATATGTTTACTGAACCCGTGTGTCTCATTTGTGGAGCTAATGTGGCTGTAATTATTTAATCTAAGACGGCACTATGAGACCTGAATGCAATGCAGAAGATACAGAAAGCAGAAGAATTAAATAAGAATCTGACACTTCAGCGGACGTTTTTACCCGTGCACAATCACAAAGTGATTTCAAGTGAAACTGCTTTTATGGGAGACACAAATGCACCAGTGCAACTTGCCCCACTTTCCTGTTGCCAAGTAATGTTAAACCAAGTCGTCACTACGGTGTTCCCAAATCGCACTTTGCTGATAAACTGGCGCACTGAGTTTGCACGGCGCTTTGGTGACTTTGAAGAACAAAAAGTCCGTCTACATGCGGCTCGAACCTTGTGCATGTTTGGTAGCACATATCTGTGTGAGAAGCTCTTCTCAGTGATAAAGACTAACAAAACAGCACACAGGAGTCGCCTCACTGATGAGCACCTGCAATCCATCCTGAGAATCTCCACAACACAGAACCTCACACCAAACAGAAACGAACCTGTGGCCAAAAAAAGATGCCAGGCGTCCAGCTCTAAAATGACATATGAGCAAAGACAACTGAATGATTTGATTTGTTATTGCTGAAAGGAACACATTTTATTTATATTTCTAGGTTTTGTTATGCAGCATGTTCATATTTGAATTTGTATAATTTTGACAGGATATATTTTTATGGAGAGCAAAATCTTTTGGGATATTTAAAATCTAAGTTTATTTTTATATAAAATTACATAAGAGTAAAGAAATTTGAATGTTTGTTCTTTTAACGTTTACTTTATTTCTAACTTGTATAATTTAGACAGGATATATTTTTATGGAGAGCAAAATATTATAAGTTGTTTAAGGTTTGAGTTGATTTATTCACGAATAATATTCCTGTCTGTTTTACCATTCCTACCAAAGATATTTCTGTCGACTAAATAAAAATTCCTTCTATTTAAAATTTAAATAGAACTTGAACAAATACGATAGTTCATAATATCCACGCAGACTTGCACGTAAGAGCGGAGTTATCCGTTTTAACAAGCAGCGTATTGCACTGATCTGAAATAGCTGTGTGTGTATATATGTAGATATGTATGTATATGTATATATATGTTTATATATGTGTGTGTGTATGTATATATATATATATGTATTTGTGTATGTATGTATGTGTGTATGCATATGTATGTGTATATATGTAGATATATATATATATGCATGTATATATGTGTATATATATGTGTATATGTATAGATATGTATATATATATGTTTATGTGTGTGTGTGTAAATATATATACAGTATATATATATATATATGACAACAACACTCATCACTCACAACAGTGACAAAACAATTACATTGACAATCATGTTACGTTATTTTCAAAATGTTTCCTTTTCTTTTTCATTGCTTCTTTAACACACTACTTCTCCGCTGCGAAGCGCGGGTATTTTGCTATTTATATATAAAATTAACTTTAGCTAAAAAAATTAAGTCTACATTTAAAGTTAAGGTGCTCCACATGACATTATTGTTATGCTGATTCATGTTTTTCTTTTATTTACTTATTTATTTAATTTTTTTTTTCATAAATAATAAATTTGTATATTTTGTTTTTTAGACGTGTTTCTTTGTGCAATATGATTTTCTTAGATATTGTCTTTATTGATCATTTTGTAATCTTGTATATTAATTATATATATAGTAATTTTATGTGATATCTGCCCTGTCTCCTGTATGTGGAGCCTAAACCTGCAATGCCACCTAATAATGCAGAAGCAGCCTTGCCCCAGCAGGTATTTAAGGTAAAGCTGCACTTCTCACTTCTGCATTTCCTATTATAACATCTGATGTTCAACTTGCAAGTCTTTCTTTGTTGAATTTCCTATTTTTAAACCTTTTCTTTCAAGGTATTATATTTGGTTTGCTGATATTTGAATTTGTTTGCTGGCATCCACTGACACTAAGCTAATGTTTTAAGAGCATACATAAAATTGTTTATTTATTATTATACTTGATGTTCAATGTTTAACTGTTAAAATTGTGCATGTAATGCTTTTTATGACTCTCAGAATGGAGTAGATGTTTAGCCTTCTACAGATGTACACATAGTATCTGTGTATGCCACAGTGTTTACTTGATAGTGTACTTGTATTGTGGGTGTGAGCTGATATGCATTTGCATGCTCCTATTCAAGAGCCTATTTTCATACCAAAGTGACAGACAGGTCATTATCCACTCTTTCAAATGAGCCCTTACATGTTATTCTAGCATGAGCTGATCACTTTTGCAGTTTACTCTTGGATAAATATGATTGTTTTTACTCAACAAAAAAAATTGAGGTTTAGCTTTGTAATGTATACATTGTTGGCTTACTACTGTAACACGTGTAAGCTGCCTGATAGGCCATGTTCTTTGCCAATAACTATAAATCAGCCTCTGCTTGTAGTTTTTTTGACAGCATATGAACAAATAAAAATGACAAGTTGCCTTATATCCAAAAATATAACTGAAATCCTCAGTCTATGAGCTTTTAAAAGAGCCTTCACATCTTACTCTGGAGTGAATTGATTATCTATATATATAATTCACTAAGGCAATACACCCATGGAAAGGCAAGACACCCATGGAAAGCACGCCAGAAGGGGCGTCGATTCACTAAGCCGCTGACAAGTAAGACACCTATGGCACATGCAGGAAGGAGCCACGCCCACCAACTCCAAGACCATTGGATACAACGACAACTCGAGAGCCACGGCCACCAGATGTGACGACACAGAAAAACCAGCGTCATTTATATTCGTCTGTCGTAGAGGCTACATGCACCTCCGAGTCACGTTAACTGTAAATAGAGGCATGTTTCTCGCAGAGGTGAATCGCCATATGCAGTGTGTAAAACGTTTGCGAGGGGTATCTCATGGGATCCTTAAAACAATCCTTTACAACTGAGGTTAAAACACAATGAAGTAAGCAGTCTTTAAAAACCGAGTTTTCGGTTCCGACGCACGACCGCGTGCACCATAGCAAGCTGTTTTACACGCTACACACAGGGATTCGCATCCGCGACAAACATGCGTCTTCTTCACTCACAGACAATTATATGTTGCTCTCTCCAGAGTTCCATCTTTTCATTCACTTTCTGTTGTATCCTCAAACCCTCCCTTTTTAGACCACTGTGTCTTTCCAGAAGTGTTCAACCATCAATAAATAATTATCCGGCCTTTGTTATGCCGCAGGTTCACTATTGTGTTGTATTTTGTTCTCTCCAGAGTTCCATCTTTTCATTCACTTACTGTTGTATTCTCACACCAACCCGGTTTAGACAACCGTGTTTTTCCAGAAGTGTTTAGCATTCAGTAAATAATTATGTATGCGATTGAGCGTGTGTCTACCCAGCGCAGAGAGGCGTATGTAAGCCATTGAACCCCATTCGGGCTGCAAACCGTGGAATTCCCACTAAGTGCCACTCATACGCTCCCACTGGTTACGTCCCTACCCTTTGTACACACCCCCCTCCCACCTCGCTACTACCGTGGTCAGGTGTCTTAGTGGATTATATATAGAAAAGCAGCCAAAACCGCACAGAGTAATGAAAAGTCTACGTGAGTCACAGGTGCATCTGGACTGTGCAAAGACGACAACGACTCAAGTGACAAGTTGGAGGTGGGCATATGAGTAGGCAGTGCATATGAACGAGAAATCAGCAGACTTGCATGACGGAGGGAGCGGAATAGATGTCCTTCTCCTCTCCTCCCGTTCCACCCTCCGCGCCTGAGCACCATGCACCCCCATCCCTCCATCTGGCAGGAGAAGGCGCGATGGCAGTCTGCCAGTTTTCAGTCACGGATGATTGTGTGTTGGTTCGTTCCGTGCATTGTTACAATGTTGGTTTTCTTGCTGATTTATTACATTACCGATTTTTCAAATGTTAATTTTCTCCCTGTGCTTAAAAATCATTAAAAAACCGGCCTGATTATGCGGCGTATGGTACACCGCGGGTTGGCTAGTAAGCAAATAAGGAAGCTTCTCAGGCTGCCTGACAGTATGGGATTTTAGTTGTTGCTAAAAGGAAAAGCTTCTTTGTGTTTTCCAGAGGACTTTCGACATTTAACTCTGTGATGAAAGCTATCAGGCAGATTCTGTGACTCATCTCCCTGGTGTCTCAAGGTCATTAAGGTTCAAACAAAAGAGAAAACTGCCAGAATAGTTGATTTATGTGCTCAGACTTACTTTTAGTTAAAAACCCTAGTAATTTAATAATGGCAATACAATCCTTGTGTTGTTCAATACTGTTTTCATACTTGCATAAATGAAGTCTGACATATGCATTGATAAGTAAAATGTTCTCTTTTTCTTGAAGTCTGATGTGCACTTACCCTTTTCTTCAGAGATAACAGTTTTCATTTTTGCTGTTCTTCAGTTTATTCCATAGTGAGGGAATTTACAAAGCTGACTGTATTTTTTAAGTATAATTTTTGCTAGAGAAAGCTTATAATATTGTAATGTTTAGACTTTGAAATCCACCACACAGATGAATTTATTCTGAAAGAACATGGTCTTCATTTTAATTTTAGAACAAGTGTGTTAAAGTCATGATGATGTTATAGTTACTTATCTGAAAACAGATAAATTAGAGAAAAGGAATCTTTATATTTTACTTCAAAATGATTAAACCATACATATTAATTATGGACATTTTGATAACCATTTTTATGTTCCTTTCATGTTCTTTGTTACTGTTTACTGTAATTTATATACAAAATATAACCCGTTCTACAGATGTATACATTATGAAAAAGAAATGTCTGCCCTTTTATTTAATAAATGGAACTATATGATGTAAAGCGGTGTTTCCCAACCTCGGTCCCTGGGTCCCACTGTGGCTGCAGGTTTTTATTCCAACCAGATTCCTAATCAGTGACAACACCTGGTAACACTGAGCTCATTTAATTAGCTGGTATTATTTTTCTTTTATTCTACATTCAGAAAAGCACAGCAGCATGATTTTTACATTTATAAGACATTTAGAAATATTTCTGCTTTTGCTATAGATTCTCTTTTGTTGATTTCATTATATTTTGCCCTTTCTCTGTGCAGTTTTTCCCCTTCGCTGTATCTTATTAATGACGATTAAAAATGAGCAGAGCAGACATGCTGGCTAACAACATTGAAGAAACCATCCATCCATCCATTACCCAACAAGGCTGCAACTACTTTAGCATCACACTCACTAATCAGTAAATAATTGATTTATTAAAGAATTAGAACACCTAGAAAAGTAGAATGAAAATCAAGATGAAAATATTGTTAAAAAGAAAAAATACATTATTCCCATATAACTACAGTAATCCCTCCTCAATCGCGGAGGTTGTGTTCCAGAACCCCCCGCGATAGATGAAAATCCGCGAAGTAGAAACCATATGTTTGTATGGTTATTTTTATATATTTTAAGCCCTTATAAACTCTCCCACACTGTTAACATAATTAGAGCCCTCTAGACATGAAAAAACACCCTTTAGTGAAAAGTTTAAACTGTGCTCCATGACAAGACAGAGATGACAGTTCTTTCTCACAATTAAAAGAATGCAAACATATCTTCCTCTTCAAAGAATGTGTGTCAGGAGCAGAGAATGTCAGAGAGAGAGAGAGTGAGAGAAAAGCAAACAATCAAAAAATCAATACGTGCTTTTGGGCTTTTAAGTATGCCGAAGCACCGCGATAAAGCGGCATTTTTTAGAGGAGCGTCCGTATCTTCTAAGCAAACAGCCCCTCTGCTCACACCACCCTCCATCAGGCGCAGAAAGTGTCAGAGAGGGTGAGAGAGAGAGAAAAGCAAACAATCAAGCACCGCGCGGGAAGCATATCTTATACCATTGAGGAGTTTTAGTTAATATGTAATACATGCTCTGATTGGGTAGCTTCTCAGCCATCCGCCAATAGTGTCCCTTGTATGAAATCAACTGGGCAAACAAACTGAGGAAGCATGTAACATAAGTTAAAAGACCCATTGTCCGCAGAAATCCACGAACCAGTGAAAAATCCGTGATATATATTTAGATATGCTTACATTTAAAATCCGCGATAGAGTAAAGCCGCAAAAGTCGAAGCGCAATATAGCGAGGGATTATTGTACTTGGTACATTTAAAAAAAAAAAAATATATATATATATATATACACAGTATATATACACTCACCTAAAGGATCATTAGGAACACCATACTAATACGGTGTTTGACCCCCTTTCACCTTCACAACTGCCTTAATTCTATGTGGCATTGATTCAACAAGGTGCTGAAAGCATTCTTTAGAAATGTTGGCCCATATTGATAGGATAGCATCTTGCAGTTGATGGAGATTTGTGGGATGCACATCCAGGGCATGAAGCTCCCGTTCCACCATATACCAAAGATGCTCTATTGGGTTGAGATCTGGTGACTGTGGGGGCCATTTTAGTACAGTGAACTCATTGTCATGTTCAGGAAACCAATTTGAAATGATTCGAGCTTTGTGACATGGTGCATTATCCTGCTGGAAGTGGCCATCAGAGGATGGGTACATGGTGGTCATGAAGGGATGGACATGGTCAGAAACAATGCTCAGGTAGCCCGTGCCATTTAAACGATGCCCAATTGGCACTAAGGGGCCTAAAGTGTGCCAAGAAAACATCCCCCACACCATTACACCACCACCACCAGCCTGCACAGTGGTAACAAGGCATGATGGATCCATGTTCTCATTCTGTTTACGCCAAATTCTGACTCTACCATTTAAATGTCTCAACAGAAATCGAGACTCATCAGACCAGGCAACATTTTTCCAGTCTTCAACTGTCCAATTTTGGTGAGCTCGTGCAAATTGTAGCCTCTTTTTCCTATTTGTAGTGGAGATGAGTGGTACCCGACATTTTCGCCCACAGGACTGCCGCATACTGGATGTTTTTTTCCTTTTCACACCATTCTTTGTAAACCCTAGAAATGGTTGTGCGTGAAAATCCCAGTAACTGAGCAGATTGTGAAATACTCAGACCGGCCCGTCTGGCACCAACAACCATGCCACGCTCAAAATTGCTTAAATCCCCTTTCTTTCCCATTCTGACATTCAGTTTGGAGTTTAGGAGATTGTCTTGACCAGGACCACACCCCTAAATGCATTGAAGCAACTGCCATGTGATCGATTGATTATATAATTGCATTAATGAGAAATTGAACAGGTTGTTCCTAATAATCCTTTAGGTGAGTGTATATATATATATATATATATATATATATATATATATATATATAGATATACAGTATATATACTGTATATATACATATATATATATATATATATTTTTTTTACCAAACTTAGTTTTCTAATTTCTATATTGTTCCCAAAACACAGAACTTGGGGAAAAAACAGTTCACTTAATTAGCCCAGGAGTCCAACTAATAGCAGAAGCTGGTTGGAACAAAAACCTGCAGCCATAGTGTGCCCCCAGGACCGAGGCTGGGAAGCACTGGTCTAAAGTATGAATAGGTTTGTGACCAAATAAACCAAAGTAACAGAAAAAGGCCAATAATAAGACTGGACTAACATAAAGACAAATAAACAGGTCAACATTATACATGCTAAGTTCACTTCTGAAAACAATTGGGCCAAAGTAAAAAATAAAGTAATCAATCCATAATATGTACAGTGTTCTTGAATTGCCATGCACAAAAAAAAACTGAATCATACAAAACCAAATTGAAAGGCCTAGAAACATATTACAGTTTTTCTAAATTAATGAGATACTAAGACTGATTTTACCATTATTACCGTTATAACATAAACCATTTCTACAGGTGCCAAAAGAAATACACTTTTCCCAAAACTCTAAACACAATTCCCTGATTTTGTTAAAACTTTTGTGCAAAATTCTATGCACAAATCCTCCGAACCCCTCACCCACCCCCCATAAAGCACAGGTAACACAAAGGTCTGATTTTGAATACACCACATCTCAATAACATTAACTCAAACTATCCAAAACCTGAACTCAATGAGAACTCTACTCTCAAGGTGTGAACTCTAAAAAGCAAAATTCTACACATGTAATTTAGAAATTTGGGATAAATAAATAGGGCCACAGGTTTACTTGTATACTTTGGATCAATGCATGCCAATGCTAGAAGAACAATTATAGGAAGACTAGCAAAATACCCACGCTTCGCAGTGGCAAAGTACTGCCTTAAAATTTTTATTAAGAACATTAAACCTTTTTAAACTGAGGGAAAATATACCAATAATTATTTGTTAAGGATCTCTTTGTATACCACATTGTGAGTTCGGCCCTCCGGTTGTAATATGACCAAGCTGTGCGCTGAGCTTACTCTTGAGCATGCAACGTACAGTTGGCCATGTGAACAGTAATCTTGTTTCAAATCTCACAGCTTGGATTGCTGCTGTCGGTTTGAGTTTCATGGTTTGTTTCATTTATGACAGTCTTTGTAGGACTTGTGTTGAAGAGACAATCGGCATCTGTCAAGCGTTGTAAGTATACAACCGGTTTCATCGATAACTTCACATCCAGTTTTTGAGAGTTTAAACATTCATAAATATCAAAGTGTCCACTACTGAAATCGTCACCTGTCAATCTAAGATGTTTAAGAGGCATTGGCAGTTGTCGAAAGGTCTAAAATATTTGGCCATTTCGGTACAATTGAAAGCGACAACCAAACAATTCACCGGCAGCCATCAACTCACATGCAGATGCATAGGTGAAGGGCTTAAGCATTTCACTCTTCTAGTGCTCCTGTGTAGAATAATTATCTCCTGTACCGTCATCAGTCCACACCTTGAACCTGTCCCAGTCATTCAATACATAAGACACAATGTTCCTCCGGATATCAAGAGTGAGCCTGATATGGCCGTGCAATATGTAACAAAGAGAATGGAAAAGGTAGGTGCCATCTCTGGGCATGGAAACCACTCGGTAAGTGACAGTTCTTTGGTCGATGGTGATCACCTCAATAGACATGTTAATGGGGGTACGGTTGGAATGATAAAGGAAATGGGTACCTGAACAATGTAAAGTAAGTCTAAAATACCAACACAATAACTATAATCGTAATAAACGAACAATAAAACAGCAGAGAAGCCTTGGATTAAATAAAAAGGCTGTAGTTATCAGCAGGGACACCTGAATTCCAAGTAAGAGAATGTAGAGACTGGAACGACGGACGGCCTTATATAGGCAGGCAGCCAACAATGTGGGAGGCGTTGGGATGGGGGACCCAACGCTGCCTCACACAGTGACCGAGCTGCAGGCTATGGACGTATATATGTACGTAAGTAGGATTCAGTTAGCGTTGGGAACCTGCGTTCCAAATTTCTTGAAGATGGGCCAATAAGTAACAAAGACTGTTGAAAAGTTCCATATGGCGACCGGCAGTCGCATCATACCTCCGAAATAAGTACCAAATTTCAGCCTTCTACCTACACGGGAAGTTGGAGAATTAGTGACATTGAAAACTTCAATATGGCGGCCGACAGTGGCATCATACCACCGAAATAAGTACGCACATCGGTTTTGGTTAACACAGGGAAGCCACCTACCAAATTTCTTGAAGATGGGGCCATAAATAAGAACGTTCAATATGGCGAACATTGTCAACCATTATGACCGTTATGCGTAGAATTTTGAAATGAAACCTGCTTAACTTTTGTAAGTAAGCTGTAAGGAATGAGCCTGCCAAATTTCAACCTTCTACCTACACGGGAAGGTGGAGAATTAGTGACGTTGGAAAGTTCAATATGGCGGCTGACAGTGGCGTCATACCACCGAAATAAGTACGTACATCGGTTTTGGTTAGCGCAGGGAAGCCACCTACCAAATTTCGTGAAGATGGGGCCATAAATAAGAAAGTTCAACATGGCGGATATTGTCGACCGTTATGACCGTTACATGTAGAATTTCGAAATGAAACCTGCTTAACTTTTGTAAGTAAGCTATAAGGAATGAGCCTGCCAAATTTCAGCCTTCTACCTACACGGGAAGTTGGAGAATTAGTGATGAGTGAGTGAGTGAGTGAGTCAGTCAGTCAGTCAGTCAATCAGTGAGGGCTTTGCCTTTTATTAATATAGATGTGGAAGACAAAGAGGACAAGGATGACATACTTGAAGGAAATTTGTATTGGCTGTGATACAGGCAAATTTGGCGGACCATGTACTTGATCATGGTGTGTCCATAAGGGAGACTGGTGAAAGACTCACACCAAATTTGAGTAGATTCACTGTTGTGTTCAGTGTTTGTATCTGTCTGAGGCACTAATTGTAAGAATAAATTGCTGTACCATATATTTTACATAGTGTTTTGCAATTCCATACTTTATCATATGCCCCTGTGAGTTGTAGTTCTAGTACTGCAATCACATTACTATTCTTGGCAGAATTGAAAGACAACCATTAACTGGAGACAGACCACAGCTGTAGTCAGCTGAGCAGGAGATGGTCATTTTGAACTTGGTGGTTGCAAACAATACAATCTGCTTTTGTAAAACTCAATCCAGGATTGTAGAAGACCAACATATCTTTCATGAAATAGATAGCATTGGAACCCTTGACCATGTCCTTAAAGATAACTTAATTCTGATGAAGCAATGCACTGTGTTACTTTTTAAAGGAACTCAGACAGAATTAAACTGCAGCAGTTAAAATGGGGGCAAGTAAGTCTTACAGTAAGTGATATACAGTAGATGGCCAGCTGTGACATGTAGTACTATAGTTTTGTATTTCTGTATTAAAATTCTACAGTTTAATCATTTACTGTGTATTGCATTTCTATACACACTATACAATCATATCCTTTTGTAGAGAATATGTGGAATTGGCTTGTGGGAACACACCCATAAGTTCATTTTCATAGATAAGACAGACATCTACCTCACTAAATGAAAGAGAAGAAGGTGGAACATCAGTGCTTTGTGCATATCCCTTGTCAGCATGGGAGCAATATCACAATGTGTGCTGTCAACAGCATTCATGGGGTCCTCTACCATCACACCACCACAGTTCAAAAGACAAGGACATCTACATTTCTTGAATCATCTGTGCAAAAATATCTTTGAATGAGAGCAGAGGGAACCAGGGCCACAAGAGAAGCCACAACAGTTCATTGTTGTCTGGGACATTGTCAGTTTTCATCATACTGCCGTAGTGCGTGAGTGGTTCACTGACAATCCCATATTTCAGATCTATTTTTGTCCAGGGGTAGATTAGGTTCACCAGAGTTTACTTCACCTGGCCAAACACAAGAATGTATGTGTTGTCGATGAACTTGTGTCCTGACGCACCCTAAAAGCATAATTATGAGCTGTTTTGATTATAAATTTTCATTACTGTGTTTTACTGCTACAGAACTTTTCTGTCGTTTGTGTTTTTTTGTATTACTTTTTTTCAAAATCAGCTAGCTGAACATATGGCACTAAAATTAGGGAATGTAATACAATTTTCAAAAGTATAATATTTTGGTCATTTTACTGTACTTGCACACTTATATGTATTTTTTTTTTCAATTCTGAACCAAAAACATTTTGCTCTTTATTCAGTGCCATGGCAGGTTAGTAGTGTTTGTGTTGATTACAGGTGTGTATCAGTGTTCAGTAGTGTGTGTGTATTTCATGGCTTTGCTTTGATTTAAACGAAAAACTGCATGGTTTTGACTCAATTATTTACTTTTGCCATACCAAGTTTAAGGTTTGCGCACATATGTGTGTAGTTCAGGAATTTTGTTCATAGTCTGTTCATGGGGAGCTGGGGAAAAAATGTTTATGCAAGCTGTTCGCAAATACAGAAAATTACACTTTGGTGAATTTTGCCTATCATCTCTATTGGTAATTATGCAATTAAATATGATTTTTAAGTAAAAACGTAAACTCAATGTCTCTGTACAAATATTGATTACTAGCATTGTCAAGTGTTGGAATGTCATTCCTTGTCTAGATTCGGTCCCCTAAGGGTAAAAGGGATACTTTGTATACTTCTCTACTGGTAGTAAACTGGGTTAAAGGAGTGAAAATAAAAGATAGTTCCAGTTAGCTAGTAGCATGTCATTAGAGATTGAAATGCAACAGTGAGACAGGGAAGACTTAGCTGGTTTTGACATCTCTTCCTATCCCCATTAAGAAAAGAGCCTAAAAGGTTAGTTGGTACTTTTCATGTTAGGTGCGCATCACAAGTGATCTGGTTACACAATAAAATATGGGCACTTATCAATTCTTTACAAAATAAACCCCCAAATGAAAATGTAAAGCACAAATAAAAGCACACTTGATAGTACAGTTATTTAAAACTGGGACTTTGTATACACATTAAAATCCATTGATAACTAGTCACATTTTAATATAATGCTACCTTGAAAAACCTCAAAGAAGTTTATGTACATGTTTGCATTTTAAGATTTACCCTCAGGCTATATTCACACATTTCACCAGCTGTTCCATCTGCTTGTATAATCTATCTCCCAAGACAGATAACAAAGAGCTAGATTTACTCAGAACTGATGTTTAGGTGATTGCCATTCTCTTTGGCCTTTGGGAAATACTTATGCTAATTATGCTTCAGGATTCAAAGACGCATACACCTTGTAAGAGACTGTGTTGACAAAACTACCAACTCTGGCATCTCTCACACATATCCAACAGAAGTTTTTTTTTGAGTAACATGACTTTATTCTTTCCTTGGAAGTCCACATTAAGATAGTCTACTTCAATCAGTTCTGTGTACACTATATGGGACAATACTTCTACTGCAAAATAGTCATTTAATCAATATCTGTATCTTTACCTTACATGGTGATTTTCCTAAAAAAAAGTTTTACAAATGAATTGCTGCTGTAACAAATAAAAATGTCAATCGTTAAAACATGTTTCCTTAAGCTAAACTTTAAGCCTGATTAATTTAATTTCTAACTAGCTGTCCCCTGCGGCTACGGCCCATGTAGTAGTGAAACAGGACAAACTTTAAGAATCAATTAAAAAAAATGTAATTCTGGCCAAGCAGAAGATAGGTACGCTCCCACATTAAACGATGGCATTGTATCTGATCATGTTCAGCTTTGATGGGAGAGCATCCTCGCGTGAGGAGAAAAGCACGTGGCTGTGATATCTCTGGCAATCAGGAGCTACCCTGTAAAACACACGTAGCTCAGTTCTCTCTCTCAAAAATGTCAAACGTTACTCCTTAACAATCTGTAGATGATGATGTCTGTTGAACAAACAGGTATTCCTAGCTAAGCGGAGGCTAGGTATGCTCCAACATGTGGCGAGAGGTAGACTGACTTGAACGGAGGCTGGCACATGAGTGAGTAGAGCCCCATCCCCCTCCTTTCAGCCTGCAGCCGCTCTCTCAGAATCGCGCAAGTGAACTATGATACTTAGCGTGATAAGAACAGTCTTGAAATCAACTGAAATGTTCAAGCAAATTATAAAAAAAAACAGTTCTACTAAGTAGTTATCGCATGAAAAGTGGACAGACATACTGTACATACAGACAGACAGATGCTGGATTATATATATATACACAGTACGTATATACACACACACACATAAATATATATACTGTATATATATATATATATATATATATATATATATATATATATATATATATATATAATATATATTATTACATAGATTTGACCCCAGTATTGTCATGTGACTTTTAGTTTACCAGTAAGTGTTACTCAGTGAAGATTTAGAACTCGTTTTCAGGGAGCTCATAATGTAAATATTTCACGATTCAGTGCCAGGTGCTATTCTTCATGAGAGTTATCATATTAAAGTGGTGTATCTAATGTTTCAATATCTGTCCAAGAACATCATTAATTTTACCTCAGAGCTTTTCATGTCCAACTCCTTAAGTGCTCCTGTGGTTGTAGGCTTTCATCTCAGTAATGGTATTTATCACACAAACACATGGCTGAAGTTAATTCTTCTCCTGGTTAAAACGATCGCTTAATTTTGCTCTCAAGCTGAAGGCAAAATATGTTACAGCTTGTTGTGCAAGTATTACATAACATACAATTCCCAAACCAATTCAGACCTGTTGAATCCAATCCTGGCAGCATCAAGTCCAAGCCAGGAACCAACCTTAGACAGGGAACCATTCCATCACATGGTTCCTCTCATTGACTCAGACTCACAAAGGAAATATTTGTCACCACCAAATAACACCATTGACACTTCTTGGGGATGTGAAGAGGAGAAACAAACAAGACACAGGGAGGCTGTATAGACAAATTATTTTGATGATTTTATTATTACTAGGAAAAATAAAGGAAAACCCTGCTTAACAATTAATTGCATTATTAAGAAGTTAGGCTACCTTTGAACAACATCGCAAGGGATTCAGTGAAAAATACTTATATAAAGCATAACAAAGCCTCCAAAACCCTTCTCTTTTTTGGAAACAACTCTTTTGATGGACATAATTCTCATGGATTTGTTAAGAGCAAGGTTGAGGATGACTCACTTGACCATATGAATTAACATGAGTCTTGCAGTCAGATAATCTGGATTTGCTTATTTCTTTTTCATTGCACATCAAATGAATGAATGATCATTATGATCAAAGAGATCACACAGACTGCTGTTGAATTTTCTCAAACCTTTCTATAAATTTTAAATGGTTTTAACATTTGTGATCATCAGTATAGAACAATTTAGAATGTAAACCACATCTGTTTCCTATAAAATTCATCTGCTGTTTAATACTTAAGTTGTAGCCACCATAAGACCATGAATGAATGCTGCCATACAACATGCATGCACATTTGGCCTCTGAACTTCACTTTGTCTCACATGATCAGTAGGTTAATGGCCACAGCAAACAGGATTGTTGAAATTCCACATCCACTGATAATGTTCATTACACTGATAAACTAAATAAGGTTGACTGTCTAAAATTGAGAAACAGGGCTGCTGTTAATACCACACCTTGGATGGATGATAATATTCGTAGTTTTAGGCGTAGTTGCTGGCAGGTTGAGTGATTATGGAACACCACTAATTTGGAGGTGCTTCACCTCCATCTAAAAGATCTTCTTTCTGTCTATAACAACATACTGAGAGCAACCAGGCTTCCCTATTTTGCTAATTTAATATGTAAAACAAGGGCAACCCCAAGGTTCTCTTTGATACAATATCCAGCATTGTTTCTCCAGTCCCATCTAATATTTTGGTCTCTTCAAAGAGTGATTGTAATGATTTTCTTAAATATTTGTTAGTAAAGACACAGATGGTAGACCTACTTTTGGCTTCTTCAAGAGCCGGTCCGCCATGCTTCTTGTATTTAACTTTTAATTCTGTGTCTCTTGATGAATTAGTGGCTCTGATTAGGAAAATGAAACCATCTTCCAGCACTTTACATACTTTACCAACTTATTTGTTTTTAAACGTTTTTGACTCTATTAGGCCCAGCCTGGCATCAGTAATTAACTGCTCTGCAGTATGACTATGTCCCTAGCTATTTTAAATATGGTGTTATTCATCCTTTGTTGAAAAAGAACTAATTTTGATCCTTCCTTCCTAAAAGTTACAAGCCCATTTCTAAACTCCTATTTTTCTCAAAATATTACAAAGGTTGCTGAGCAAATTGGTTACTTTCCTTGAGAAATATAAGATTTTCGAAAGCCTCACTCCACAGAAACAGTTCTGCTTAAAGTGTCCAACAAGTTACTAATGATCGTAGATGCAGGCAAGTGTTCCATGTTAGTACTGCTTGATCATAGATCAGCCTTTGACATGGTTGATCATAAGACCCACTTAGTAAGGTTAAATCTCTCTGTAGGTATTTGTTTGGTTTACCTCATATTTATGTGACAGAAGTTTCTCCATCTCTGTGGGTGAGTACACTTCTAATTCTGCTTCTTAGACTTCCCCTAAGATCAGTCCTTGCTTTCTTTGTATAAGCTTCCTCTAGCTCAAATGATCAATTCTCTTAATGGTATCTTGTACCATTTTTAATGACACGATATTCAGCTTTATTGTTCTTTTAAGTCGAAACAACTACACAAGTTGACTTCTTTGGTTGACTGTCTGAAGGAGGTCAATAATTGGCTGCTAGCCAACTACATAAAGTTAAATGCCAGAAAACTCAGATTTTAATCTTTGCTCTCTCTGATCTGCACCTGGCAGTTACTCAGAAACTTTATATCATCTCTACTTCTTCTCAATTATCCTTCATATGTTAGGTGTCACATTTGATCAGTCTCTTAGTTTTGAAGCACATGGCAGGTGTCTTTAATCATTGTTTTTTTCATTTAAGAAACGTATCCAAGTTCGGATCTGTTGTTACCAGGGCTGAGATGAAAACGCTTATCCATTCTTTCATCTAATCACATCTGGATTATTGCAATTCCCTCTTCATCTGTCTGAGTAAAGCCGGTTTATCAACCGTCAGACTGTTGAAAATGCAGCTGCCAGGCTTTTAACACGTTTACACAAATAGACCCACATCTCCCCAATTTTACACTTTGTTCACTAGATCCAAGTGGGATTTGGGATCCAGTTCAAAATTCTGGTAGTTACTTACAAAGCTGTACATGTTCAAACTTCTCAATATATCAGAAACCTCCTTCAGAATTACACCTCAAATCCTGCTCTGATATCTGCTCAGTTAAAGCACTAAAGGCATGGAGGTATCGCACCTTTCAGGCCATTGCTCCTAGGTTATGGAACAGTCTTCCACTGACATTGAGATCAGCAGATTCTATTGAATTACTTAAGTATTGACTTAAAACACATCTGTTTAGACAAGCATTTGGGTAGTGCTGCCATCTGTAGGTGTCTTTTATATTATCCTTGTTTTGTATTGTGGCACAAGGCTGGGGATGGTACCCAGCCGGGACGCCCAGGAGGTCGAAGCTCAACCCTGTAGGGGCCCGTGGTCACTGCCAGGGGGCACCCCAGTGCCTGAAGAGCGCTGGACCTCAGCACTTCCGCCACACCAGGAAGTGCTGGGGGGAAGAAGACTGAGGACACCCGGAGGGCTTCCGGGTGCGCAGCCAGCACTTCCGCCACACAGGGGAGTGTCCACGGAGGAGTGTCGGGGAGTAGCTGGAGCCCATCCGGACTGCTATAAAAGGGGCCGCCTCCCTTCATTTGGAGGCAAGAGTCGGGTGGAAGAGGACTGGAGCTCAGAGAGAGAGGAGTGGAGGCGGCCAGAAGGAAGGCACTGGAGAGTGAGGCCTGGACTTTGGGGGATCGGTGCTGGAGGCACTGGGTTGTGCACTAACTAAACTGTAAATATTATAAATAATAAATGTGTGTGTTGGGTGATAAACCGTTGTCCGCCGGTCTGTGTCTGGGCCACGTTCCACAGTATGTTGCTTTGATATTTCATTTTATTCTCTGTTTTAATTTTCAGCGCTTTGTGACTTTTCTCTGTGATAGGTGCATTATAAATAATTTTTACTTACTTGCTTACTAATTCTTTTCTTCAGGCTGTCCCAAAGGAGACTGTCACACAAGGAAGTCATAGTTTTTGGATTAAGTCCAAAGACCTTCTCCGAAAGCAGGTGTTGAGTGAGACCTAGCATAAATGAGATAAAGGCAGCTTGCTTCCTGTTTCCTTCTTTTGTCCTACCACATGCCATTAACTTTTTCTTGACCATATTACTTAGACCGTACAATGCTACTCTTTCTTTTTGAGTCACCACTTTTAACTGCTGTTTCAAAGTCAGTGGCTACTGCCTTATCTGATGAACTCTGATGAATCCTGGTTACTGTCTTGTTCATCATAAAAGAGGTAATGTCATCTGTCAGCATTCCCGTTGGCTACTATTTCAAGGACTCATTCTGCATTTTCATCAGGCAGAAGTCACTGCTTCTGGCTGCTGGCTAGAGGTCATCTGACCCAATGATGTTTTAATGCACTCTTTAAGGTTGGTGCCCATGGTGTGTTAAGGCAAATCTATCCTAGTTCCTCCTTCCTGGATTACAGAGTGATCTCTGTGTTCTTTTTCACCTATACAACCTATAAGCTTCCAACCTACCTTAGTGAAAATTCTGACCTTGCAAACTTTACCACAAGTTCACTACAGTGTGTGAACACAATTCTGAGTCTACTTGAAAATGAACAAAACTGAAAAATTTGTTATCACATACACCTCAAGTAAGCAAGCAGTTATGACAGCTCTGTCCTAGACTTCTAATTGGAGCATTGGGCCCCAAAATTTCCATCAGACTCTGTTTGGGATGAGGTATTTGATTTCTGCCCACAACTGACAGGCTTGTTTGGCTTTTAGTATGAATCTTCTTTAGGTTGACTTAGGATACCCTAATCTGTGGTTGCCTTGTGGGTTTCATTCCAGTTACTTCCTGACAATATTGTCTGCCTTCCTCCTCAGGACATGACCGATTCAATCCTATTTCTGGATGTTGATTTATTTTTTTTGATTTGTGAGTTTCCACATCTCTTCATTAGTTCTTTTGTTTTCCCAGCTGTCACGCACGTGCATAAGAGGGTCACCTTCAGAGTTCCTCCCAAGCATGTGGTTCCACCTCAGACTGAGAGGGGGCACTGCTGCTAACTGTCTTGTCTTCCTTTTCCTCCTCAGTTTGGGGAAACCCAGTAAATGTCCCCTGGCCATAAAAGCACAACTGCCTGGAAGGAGGAATCACTTCTTAACCCAGTGACTAGAGCATATATGAAGAAATGCCTAGATTTTGTCAAGCCATGGTATTTTGATGGCACCTGTTTTGCTTCATTTTTACGTCTTCAGGTGCTTGATTTTGTTTTGTCCTTTAAGTAAATGGGGATAGCCGGGTTGGTGTCCCACAATGTATTTTCTGTCAAGCCTGTCATTCCCTCAAATGACCACACTGCATTTTTCCCACACATTTATTGACAAAGACCTGGAGTTTATTAATGATTATGCCTTGTTGTCTTCCATGTCTTACAGTTGTACAAAACATAATTTCATTATTTGGCTTCACCACATTCTTGTGTTTTGATTACCATCATATTATAACATCATTGAGTTTGGTGGGAAATTTAAATCTACAACATTTTTGCTATTTTGTGCCTCGATTCTCAAATTGCACATTTTCTTTCTTTTAAACTCAGCTTTATATGGTACTATATGTTGTGCTGGTCTGGCATTCTATCGGGGTTTGGTTTCTTCATGACTTCTGCTGCTGTGATAGACATCAGTTCTAAATAGATGTCTCTGAAAAAGAGGACATTTCCAAAATTCTGGAGTACTCCCATAATCCAGAAGACAATGCAGAGTGAGACAAGAGAGTCACATGCATTATTTACAAACCCCACTTGCTTTCTGTCTAAGATAACTCACACTCACAAATATTTTGACAGCAGAGGGCAGGAGTTTATAAACAAAAATGATATGACTGATACAGAAGTGAACAGGGTGCCCAGATAGGGTAAAAGTAGCAAACCTTTAAAAAAGGATAAAAAACATTAATTGCCATTTACATGAATTTAAATATAATAAACACTAAATTTCCATGATCACCCAATTGCTTATTAGCATATGGTTGGCTGGATGGTCTACCAGTGCCTGGCAGCAATGCTACAATACATCTTGATGAAGTAACTGTATAGTCAGTGATTCAGCCTCTCACTGATTGCTTAAAAACAAAAAAACTATGGTTGTGATATCTCTGCTCTAATAAATTACAAGAAGCTTTATATTTAATATATTCAACTACATTTAATTCATTCATACCTATTTTGGTTCTGATCATGGCTTATGGCATAGAAACCTAAATGAGGGCAAACTCAAATGCAAATAACTTAAAATTTCTGTTTTATATTTAGTGTATGAATGCCCTAGGATATATGTAGCTAAAAATATCATTTTAAAAAAAACAGTCTTATTCACAGGAAGATGATCTCTGAAGACCAAGGCAGAAATACATTGAAGCGAAAAAGAAAGATGAATCTGTAATTGTATTCTGGCATTTTCTTTCACCTTCAGAATGTGTAACATTCACCTCTTATCCCAGACACAGTGTACTTTCCAACACTTCTGAGCTGTACATATGCATCAAATAAATAACTCATTCTTTAGATGAACATGTACTGGCCGGCAGCTGACTCTGGCAGATTCACTCACGGCCATATTTTTTTGAAAGTATATGCTTGCAAAAATACAGCTCTCCCTCAAAAAACAATTGTTTAGTGTCTAAATTATTGTACCTATGCAGTATAACATTTCCAGCAAGACAAGGCAGTGCATCTTACAGTATGTCCTTGAAATAAAAAGCAAGGATAGAATATTAAGAAGAAGGATTGTGACCAAATCAGGCTAGGCAAGTACATATTTCATGCCTCTCTGCACAGAACACTCAGCAGTTAAAGTGAGATTATTTACTTACATGCTTACAAACTTTATATTTCTTACAGAAACTCAGCAATGTTTACTTGGGCAGTGTAGCAACCGCCTAAAGCCAAGACATCCCTCTGCCTTTGTTTTATGTGCAGATGTAATTATTCTTAATAATCTGCTATCGACAGTTACTTTGTTTTGAGAAAATATGATAATGGATGGATGGATTATAAATAATGTTTCGCAGAGGTAGATCAATTTATTTACTTCTGCTCTACTATGAGATGCTAAAAGCATGCTGGCACACTTCTGATAAAGAATAAAAATTAACTTTTTACAAAGTGACTTTTAATTTATAATGCAATTACTTATCCATGTCACTGACAGCAAATCTTGTGACAAACAATGAGGTATCAAAGAGAGAGAAGCATGCAAGGCAAGCAGAAGGACAGTTAACATTTCATTGTCACTTTTAAAGGCTCAGGAACAATGAGTACATATGGAAGGACTCATTAATCATATACTATCTGAAAAATAATTTCTCTGGGCCTTCTGCACATATAAAAATAAAATTACACCAGAAGCGATTTCAATGATGCAAGAAACAAGTGTTTAAGTAAAAGTAACTACAGCAAAGAAATAATTGATGTTTTAAATGAATCACTCAACTGTAGTCAAATTATTAATGTCATATTAAGAATAAGACTGTCATTAGTAATTGAAGTAACAGTAAAACACCAATAAAGTTGTTACAGCAGCAATACAACAAAATCAATAACAGGTAAAAATTCTGTTTCATTGCAATATATGTTGTTACACATGTGCTCCACAGGAGAGTGTTAGAGGCTCCACTTAAGAGGTGAATCAGAGGCAGATTCTGATGTCTTTCTCTTCCTGCCCCAAAATGGAGAAGGAGCCACAGACCTTCCTGGAAGTCCCAACCCTTCCAGTCTCAACCCCATATAAGAAACACGACAACCTGAAGTCATCATTCATTATTGGACGTCATTATTGGAAGCATCTGCTAGGGCCACACTAGGCTGCAGGAGCAACCATTTGGGGACTGCACATGAAAAAATATATTTCAGTTTCTTCATTTTTTTTGTTTTGCTTCACCTTTTCCTGTCTCAGCTTTCTTCACAGTGTATATTAAAATGAAAATATTACTTGTATGTCTCCCAAAGATTTATAACAGTAGTACAGTTGTAACAACAATGAATAAAGCATCAAACATTATAAAAGTAACATCAGGCAAAATGTACAAAAATACTAATGCAGTTGTGTGTATGCAAGGCTGTTGAGTAGCTTTATGATCTGCAGATGAAAATTGTCCCATAAATCTGGGGATACAAGTGCTAACAGCTTACAATGACAACATTGACAATGATAATTATATTAGCCATAACAGAAGTAACAGCAAAAGTAAAACTGACAATAAAGTCAGTCAGTCATTTTCCAACCTGCTATATCCTAACACAGGGTCACAGGGGTCCGCTGGAGCCAATCCCAGCCAACACAGGGTGCAAGGCAGGAACAGATTCCATGCAGGGCACCAGTCCACCGCAGGACATGCACACACACACACACACACCAGGGACAATTTAAGATCGCCAATGCACTTAACCTGCATGTCTTTGGACTGTGGGAGGAAACCGGAGCATCTGGAGGAAACCCATGCACACATGGGGAGAACATGCAAACTCCACACAGGGAGGACCCGGGAAGCAAACCCAGGTCCTCTTACTGTGAGGCAGCAGTGCTACCACTGCGCCACCATGCTGCCCAACTGATAATTCAATAGCTCTTAAAGTTTAACACCAGCAGCAATAATAACTTCCCTAGTTATGATGTGATAATTATTCATTACTAATTATAGAAACAGTAATAACTGTAACCAAACCTAATAGCAAATAAAATAACAGTCAGCTGGGACTCTTGCCTAGCCAGCACGCCCGGAGACTGGAAGGACAGGGAGAGAAGCAGTATCTCCCCCAGAACACGAGAGGGCAGTCACCCTGGTGGGTGTCAGGGCCATGGGAACAAAGCTTGGAAGCTCAACCCTATGGGGGCCCATGGCCACCACCAGGGAGCCCCTGGACATGTGTTAAGTCCTGGACTGCAGCACTTCCACCACATGAGAAAGGGCTGCTGGAGGAGAATCCAAGCACACCTGGAATGCTTCCGGGTGCCTATGCAGCACTTCCGGCCACACCAGGAAGTGCTGCAGGAAGACCATCAAAGACCACCTGGAGCACCTCCTTGTACATTATAGAAGGGGCCGCCTCACTCCATTCGAAGAGCCGGAGTCAGGAGGCAGAGGACAGAGCTTGCGGGAGAGGAGTGGGGGTGGCAGGAGAAGAGAAAGTAAAGGTACAGAAGAAGAGAGAGAGAGAGAGAGAAATAAAATAAAGGACTGAGTTATATCGTGGCTGTTGGTGCAGATACTGTGTAAAGTAAAGAAGGAAATTAAATGTGTGTGTCTTGGACTTGTGTTTCCTGCATCTGTCTGGGATGAAAGGACTAACTCAGCAACAGGTACAGAGAATTTATGGCTGAACGTGAGAAAGACTGTTCACTCATGATCCCCATGCAACCTGACTGAACTTCCAGAGGAGAATGGTGGAAAAATAGCATGGTTCATATGTGCAAAGCTGACAGAGAACTGTCCATACAGACTCAAAACTGTCATGGCTGTCAAAGGGGCACCTAGTAAGTAACGACTAGAATGGAGTGAATACTTATGCAATCAATTATTTTGTCTTTTAGATGTAAATAATTTACTATTTTGCAGAGATCTGTTGTCACTATAACATTAAAGAGTGTTTTTCTGTTGATCAGTGTCAAAAAAGCCAAAATTATAGATAGATACATTGATTTTATTATGATTATTTTTTATTTAGGTGATGCCTTTTTCAAGATGACTTGAATGAAAATGAGTTGTAGGGGCACGCATTTTTACTTCCATGCAAATGGAAATTTGGTGACGAAGTCAAAACTTTGCTCTACAGTTAAGTTCATATTTTGATGCTATGATGTTCAAAATGTTGAGTTAAGTTCGTTTTAGCATGATGTCTGTGTCTGTGTGTCTGTGGAAATCCATGAATAATGTTAGAAAAAAATGTACCTGTCTTTTTCAAACAAGCTACATCTTGTTTGTCTTGCTAGAAGCTCTATACCTATTGTTTTTAGTCCAGTTTGGTCCAGTACTTATTTCTGTATCCTACAAAAATGGTTTGACCTATGTCTAACAATAACTAGTATAGTTTGCTCCTTTTAGTCATAACATTAGGCCTATTGATTTGAAAAATTCATTTTTGAGATACAAAATTTATTTAAACATACAAGTACACACACAGAGGCCCACACAACCATGTATGTACACATGCGCACACATGCATACATGCACTCAAAGCAATTTATCAGTGAAGATAGCTGACAGCTTGTTTGCCCTACCAGAACACACACTTGATGATGAAGAATAAGAAATGAGCACACACAAACACAGACGCCACACTAGATCTGTTAAGCACAACATGGACAGAAACAAAAGGACACCACTATACCAATCTGTCTATCTATGCAGCTTGTTTACTTCATTTGACTGATAATGTTCAGTTTTAAGTTAAATATTATTTCAGTTGTTCACTTCATTCAATTCAGTTCCTTTTATTCTACATTTATTTCTGTGCTTAATATATATGTCAATGTACTTGGTTCTATATTATTGTACCATAGAATTGATTGTATTATATTGTAAAATTTTCTGTTGAATGATTTCCTGCGGTATTGCTAAAGACAAACTTACACAGAAGAACTGTATGGACCTTTCCATACTAATTTTAAAGAAATTTATCTTTAGAAGGCAAAAACATGTTTGTGAGTTGTGAGTAGTTGTGATGGTTAAGAGAAGCTAATTAGATAGATTGGTAAGAAGCAATGAGAAACGTTACTGCATTTTAGCAATGCAGCAGGTAAGACGTAGAACTGTGAGCAAAGCAGTGCTCTACTGGAAAGTAACTGCTGCCTTGTTTCTTTGGGCTTACTGTTGGTTATTCCCTTTCCTAATTTCTCTGCGTCAATATTCCTTTTTTCACTAGATGTCACCAGCATTCTCGTTACCCTTTTACCTAGGAAATGATACTGCTAAAATTGCTACCATTTACGTGGGACATTACTAATGGGATCTAATGTCCTAAAGTATTAAAACCTTACTACTTAATCACATATTTGAAAATTCGGATAGACCTAGAGATGTCCACCATACAATTTGAATGCAAAACTGTCAACATGATTAGTTTCTCGCTCAAAATTATGAGAGTATTAAAAATCAAACTTGATTCATCTTCATGAGCTTAAGGATAAATTGGAAATAATAGAAGTGTGCCACAATCTTTCTTTCTTCCATTCCTTTCCTTTTCATCTGGTGTTTTATTGTCATTTATCACATTACAGAGACACTGTCAAGCTAGAGTATGGTGGGTAGTCAGACCTGGTGGAAAACTTTTAAAAGGTGGTGATCTTCTCAAATCTCAGAATTGTCTACGTGATAAAAGAGGAATGACTGGTGAAATTAATATTGACCTTGCTAAAGCTTCCTTGCCAACACAACATGATCAGAACCTTGAAACAAGCACTTTGATTCACTTTGCTAAAATTTCTAAAAGTCATTAAGGCAAAAGAAAATAACTGAAGCTTTATTTTGTAGAATGACAAGATCACAACTATTGTAGCACAACAAACTGCTGTTTAATTATTTAAAGTGAAAGGGTTTGTGCAAGAATATTTTGTTGAATGCTACATCTGCATTTAATAATTAAAAAATAAATGCATACTCTTCAGAAATAAGGGGCATAATTAATTTTGCATTCCAGTACCTGCCTTACGTAATCTAATATTTCTGGGATGCTGTCTGATGCCGCAGTGGGCCTAGGGGCTTTCAGCATGCAGATATTATTTTTAAGGCTGGCCGTCTGTTCTACAGAGATGGCCTATATCAATGTTCATAGCCTGACAAGATAAAATTTTTTTTTAATATTCTATGTATGTCACGGACATTTGAATGTTGGTAAATTTATTGGAGTAAGGATTAGTCAGTGTGTTAATTTGGGAAAGACATATATAAATGAATAACAAAAAAATATTTCTAGCACCAAAATATTATGAAGAATGGTAATGGTAATTCTGCCACCAGTCTTTCAGCTCTAGGTTTCATTAATATTAACTGTAATATTTAATGCATATGATAGGATGTCAGATATGCCAACCCCAAAACATTGTAAAATGCCTTAATATTTTTTTCATTATAATATTTGTACATTTGTTTACTTACACACTGACATAACACAAAAACACCAATAAACTGAATACTGCCTCCAAAGAACATTAGTGGGGCACAATGAAGTTAATTTGATTATTAGACCAAATAAGTCTGAGTTTGAACATTCCTCTCCTATCCCTGTTTTTTTGTATTTTTTTAGTTTTATGGATTCCCTTCTTTTCTTCTATTCTGTTTTTTTTTACTTGATACTATGAGACTTGTCCGGACACCATCAGACAAACACTGCATCTTTATAAAAGTCTTGTTTATTTTCTCCAACACACAACAGTCCTGCACAACACACTGTGCCTCTTGCCCCAATCACCTTTCTCTTGGGCCTTTCTCTCACTGTCCCTGGGCCGCCTTTTCCTCTCTCCACGGGAGCCTTGTCCCGCTCTCACTCCCAACTCCAGCTCCCAGACAGTAGGAAGGCAGACCCTTTTATTCTCACCCGGATGTGCTCCAGGTGCTCCTTCCGACTTCACTTCCTGGTGTGGCTGAAGAGCACTCGGAAGCACTCCGGGCATCCCTGGAGGGATCCTCCTCCATCTTCCCAGGTGTGGTGGACTTACATCAGTCCCCGGCCCTCTAAGACTCAGGGCGCCCCCTGGCGGTGACCACGAGTCCTAATAGGCATAAGCCTCGTTGTTCTTCTCCCGTGGTCCTCCTCTGATCCAGGGCAGTTGCCCCCTCGTGGTCCCGGCCGGGTCACAGCCCCAGAGACTAACCACAATACATAAGGAAAATGCACATTTGGCTGTATTATGGAAACAAGGCAGTTCTACAGATCTTAAAAAAATCACATCATGCTCTCCTGTCATTTTGATTTTATTGCAGACACTGTCATTGTGGGTCTAGTTTTGAATACACCATTGCTGGCCTCATTACTAGTTTGGGACAGCTGGAATTCACAACGTGTAACATCACCATTATGGCGATGTAGAAATCAGTGTCACGTGCTGCCTAGTTTTCCAAGATCTTGCATAAAAAGCAGAAACTTTTGTAGTGTTTAGATAAGTGGATTGTGTTTTATGGCTTAAGAAAGGAGTGTTCTGGTTTTGAATATGATACACATATGATAGGAATACACATTGGGTTTGGGTTACTGAGTATTTAGTTACTTCTGGTGTAGACTTCAGCTTGTTCTTAATGACAGTTTTTGTCTTGTCCATCTCTGGGTCCTTGTGTCATTTCATGGATCTTCTTAACACTAGCTTGGCAAAACAGGTCTCCACCTGTTTTCTAAAGATGTGGTGTAAGACTAGTCCGGTCTGGGTCAGACATTTCTCTGGATTTTGTAAACAGTAATAGGAAAACAATTTTGACTTGGTAGATTGTTGAAGGTTGAAAAACTGCTCTCTGATTAATAAATACAACAAATCAACTTTTTCTTGTAGGATGCATTGTTAGCACCCTCTAATAACGCTTTGGTAATTCTGTTTTTGATGTCACATAAGTAGTCATAAATCACTAAGATGGATGAGTTGCTTAGGTGGTTGAGACCTTGACTTAAGATTTTTAAAGATCTAGACATTGTTTAAGTATTATTTATTGTATATTTTTATAGTATATTTTTGTTTATATCATATTTATTTTATTTACTTTTGGAGCGCCTGTGAAATTTTAATTGGACAAATAAAGTATAATCTGTATTGTTCACATTTGAAAATTGGTTTCTCTTGCACAGGAAGCTAACATAATCTTTCTTCTTCTTTCAGGCTGGAATAATGGAAAAAAATGAAGATGATGTGTTTGCAGAAGACATTAACCTTCTGACTTAATCTAAATCTGATAGAGGTTGTGCCCATGACCCAATTCATGACTGTTTTAAAGGTTTGGAGTAAGTGTCGGTATCTCAAAATATCGGGGTCACACTTCACTCCTAGAAAAGAAAGAGGGGTTGCAACGTTCTACTATTGTGGAAATGGCTGACAGTACTGAAGGGTTGGGGGGGTTAAGTATTTCCCGATCTTGCTCATGAGAATGTGCAGAGTTCATTCAGAACTTGAATAGATAAGAACATGGTTTCAAGAGTTCTTCCAAAATGTTTCTTGGCTTATTGTTTGTCATAATTTGAGGGCTCAGTAGTCTGAGATGGCCTTGAGGCAAAAATACTGTACCACTTGTTCAGTGTGAGAAGCGCTGGTTCAGGTGGTTTGCACATCTGAGAAGTATGTTTCCTGCATGCAGAGGCCATGGGATATACCCTAATAAGAATTTTACATCATGACAATAAGTAGAGGAGAAATAATTTAGTATTTTAATTTCATACACACATTCAACAAGCCAATTAAAGATGCTACACTGTCACTTATGAATGTATCTTCTCAGACATGGAATGGTGTTCTGTCTACAAAGGTGCTATGTTAAAGTGTGTTAAAACATCAAAGCAAAGGGAAGCCTGTCGAGATGTAGTATTTTGTAATAACCGGGATAAAATTGACAGTGTAGAGGTGATTTAACTGCCAGGGTCAAGTGACCAGAACAATATACAATTAAAAGTAGCTTGAAAGAGTAGTGTTGTAAAGATTAAAACTGTTAAGTTTAACTTTGGTAGGACAAATTTTGAATAGATGCACCAAAGCCTAAAAGGGATCAACTTAGATAAGCTTTTAAGTGTGGAGACAGCTGGGGAGCAGTGAGACAGGTTTAAAAATGTTTTACATATAATGCAGGACAGGTACAACTCAAAATTTGGCTTTAGTAGGAAACTGAAAGAGAAGTCAAGCAAAATGACACCTTTTATTGGTTAACTAGAAAGATTACAATATGCAAGCTTCCGAGGCAACTCAGGCCCCTTCTTCAGGCAAAATCTTGTCTAAAGAAGAGGCCTGATTTGCCTCAAAAGCTTGCATAGTGTAATGTTTTGTAGTTAGCCAATAAAAGGTGTCATTTTGCTTGACTTCGCATTACATCCATAATGGCTAACACGGTAAAACACCCTAATACTGTAGAAAATTGAATAAAACTCCACAGTGGGTTAATATGGAGTTGAAAAAGAACCTGCAAAGGAATGAATAATTGTATAATGTGCAAGGCTAGTAACTCCAGTGTGAATCATGAAGGCAACCATCAAGAAGGATATTAGGGAAGACAGAAGAAAGAGATGAACATTGCAGATAAGGCAACATATGACCCAAAGAGATTCTTTCACCATTTTAGTAATAAAAAAAACAGTCAAGGATGAGGTCAAGTGCATCAAGAATAGTAAAGGGAAATTAAAATTATCAGTGAAATAGCAGATGCTCTAAGTTTTCTGAAGTGGATAATCTCCCATCATTAAAATGGACTGCTAAGGAGGCACTGAGTGATTTGGAAAATGTAGATGGAGTAGTACTATTTTGCTTCAATAGGTTGAAATCATACAAATAACCAGGTCCTGATAAGTTGCATAAAATGCTTAAGGAGGTTAGTGAATACGTATATAAACCCTTGATGCACATTTTTACAAAGACATTACAAATTACGATAATTCTTAAGGACTGGAAATTGACAGATATTATCCTGTTATATAAAAAGGATGATTGGGCAGATCTAAGCAACTATAGGCCAGTAAGCTTAACATGCATCACAGGTAAATTAATGGAAGGGTTTATTAGAACATTAGAACACTCTAGACAAGAACAGGCCATTCAGCCCAACAAAGCTCACCAGTCCTATCCACTTATTTCTTCCAAGAAAACATCAAGTTGAGTTTTGAAAGTCCCTAACATCTTACTGTCTATCACACTATTTGATAGCTTATTTCAAGCGTCTATCGTTCTTTGTGTAAAGAAAAACTTCCTAATGTTTGTGTGAAAGTTACCCTTAACAAGTTTCCAACTGTGTCCCTGTGTTCTTGATGAACTCATTATTAAGGGAAGATGGTGCAACACATGGCAAGAACAGGAGTTTTACTGAACAGTTGGCTTAGGTTCAGAAGAGGGAGGTTATCTTTTACTAAAATGCTGGAGTTCTGTGAAGAAGCAACAAAAGGATACCTTCAGGTGCATGTTATGATTTATCTTGATTTTCAAAAGGCATTTTATAACGTACCACATAAGAGGTTGGGAATCAAACTAAAAGAGGTGGGACTTGTGTAGAATCGGTTTAAACACAGGAAGCAGAGGGTTATGGTGCGAGGAACTTTATTGGAATTGAGTCATGTTAAAAGTGGTGTTCCTCAGGGGTCAGTGCTAGGGCCGCAGCTATTTTAATATATGTTAATGATTTGGATCTAGACTGTTACTTTGAAACAAATTCAACAAGAACACAGGGGCACAGTTAAGAACTTGTTAAGGATACATTTTGCACAAACATTAGGAAGTTTTTCTTTTCACAGAGAACAATAGACACTTAGAATAAGTTACCAAGTAGTGTGGTAGATGATAGGACTTTAGGGATTTTCAAAACTCAATGTTATTTTAGAAGAATTAAGTGAACAGGATTGGCAAGATTTGTTGGGCTGAATTGACTGTTCTCATCCTAATGTTCCAATGTTCTAATTAAAATTAATAGGGTTGCACCATGGCACAGTTGTTCTAACCACTATCATGGGGTTAAATCCTGCACCCAGTCTCTGTGTTGAATCTGCATGTTTTCTCTAATTCTGCATTGCTTTTTCTCCATGTATTCTGATGTTATTCTCAGATACCAAATATGTGCATTTTGTGTAACTAATGAATCAAAATTTGCCATGGGTGAATACATGGGCCCTGCAATTGATCCAGCAAGATGTCCAGAATTTCTTTTTGCCTTACAGCCAAAGCTGACAGAATATTCTCCGGCCTCTATGATCGTGAAAATGATTAAGTGAATTTAAGAAAGTCATACTACCACTGCTAGTACTACATCTAATAATAATACATTTTACATCTGAGAATATTTCAAACCATCCTGGTATAAACCATCTTAATAAGGCTGAAGCACTTAAAACCCCTAAATAAAATTAAAAGGGTAGGCAAAATGTTTGGATATGTGGATAGACAGTCAATTACAACAACAGAGAAGGAGAAAAGCCTAAGGGAAAGGAATTAACTGGACTAGAAGTGGTCTGATGGAAATAAAAAGGTCATTATTTTCATGTTGTTTTGAAAAAAAAAAGTTTATATCTTCACTTCTTCTTGAGCTAACATATTGTCATTAAGTTTATAAGCAGGGAAGTGCCAGTTCTAATTCCATCCTATAAGACTAAATGGAACCTAACATGAAAATAATTGAGGCACAATTAATAATGTTAGACATGTGTTTTACCTCTTGATCGAGGCCATTCTAACTGTCATTATCAAATACTCATTCGAGTGGTAGTAGATGGCACTTACAAATATGGCTTGACAGGCAATATGCCCAAGAAAATGAATGCCAATGGCCCTGTCACACTACTAAAAGTCCAGGAGAAATGACTACATAAATCAAAGAAGCATAATTTTGGATAAAAATTTAATCAGCTGCCAAACAGAAAAGAAAACCCAATGTCCTTCTTGTTGCCTTGAAAACATTATATTTTAACTTTCTGCCTCAGGACAAATGAAATATAAATAACCCAGGAATTCTGTCAATATCACCTTGGATTTTTCAGGCCTGTGCAAACTTTTTTTCTGTGGAACTTTGTGGAAAAGACTGTAAAACAGGATGAAAGGAGCAAGGATAAAAAACACCAAAGAGCAGAGATGCAAGGTGCAAAAAAGTTTTAGACACAGGAAATATTGAGTTGAGTGTAAAGGTTCTTTTTTCTTGGAAATTGGGGCTGCTGTTGTTTTTAATGAATTGCATATTGTATAAAAATAGAAAAACATGAAAAAAATCAAGTCAGTTAATAGAGTCACTGAAATTTCTCTTAAAGAACCTGGATACAATTCATAGGTAGGTTAACATATGGAAAATGAAATGAAATTAAATTTAAGATATATCAAACAGCAAGATGATATTAAAGGTGAAACGCAATATTGATATCAAAATCAGACCATGATGAATAGTGAAGTTGGTTAACACATTAGTTTAGGTACTGCAAAAATGCAAATATTACCCATTTACTCTTATATAGCAAGACCTTAACAAAGTCTCCTATTGGTGTTAGCAACACTTAGAAAACCTCGTTAAAGTGGTTATTCATCTCTGAGAAATGTGGCTTACTTAAAAAGCCACTTTGGAATGGTGAGAGTTAGCGTCAATGAAACATTTTTCTTGTAACATTGCATACTTCAGTATTATGAATAGTCAAAGGTCATTTTACCAGCGTATCAAAGACTTTTAATATGCTGCACAGCACAGAGATGAATAAACTATTTACTGCACCTTTGTAAGTGTAATTAAGATGAGAAGATTCCTTTGTTAAGGTCTTGTTAGATAAGAGTAAATGAGTATTAGATAAACGTTTGCAGTACCTAAACTAAAGTGTTACCATGAAGTCCATCCTCTTCACCACATCCTGGAGCACCTTTAGCCACCAGTTCATTACATTATTGCTTTAAATCATATTTCTTTCTCATTTATTGACTTTCTTTTGCCTATTTATACTTGGCAGACAAATTGGCATAGGACACACATTTCTTTATATTATTTATTTATATAACTTGTTACTGTTGTAGTGAGTGAATTCCCCTAAGGCATAAATAAAGTACAATCCGCCTATTGAAAAAAAAAAAACTGAGATCAGAATGACGTAAAAAGGATTGGGGTCTCAAAGGAAATGCATCATTTAACGAAGATTAAGCTGAAGAAGGTGGTTGGTAATATATCAAACTGTAGCTAAAGCACTAAGCAAAACTGCAGTATCTCCAACTGGTTATCAGACAAGATGAGGATATGCCTGTAGCCCTTTCATACTGGACTTCCCGTTAGTGCAGATGTGGATAGACAGATGCATGGAGTCAGACTGGGGCTTAATGATCTTTTTCTGGTCAGCTACAATCAGTCAGATCTGTGTAAGAAGTTGACAGATACCAGACTTACTTGGTTTAGGCAGAGCTGAAGGAACATACAGTACACTTCAGACTATGCAGAGAGGAAAATATTAGAAAACAACCATAACAAGGAGATAATAACTGTAAAGTACACCTAATGAAGTTGATATGAGTGTTAGTGGACCTATTACCATCTGCAACTAGTTAGTGAATGAAAGTGACTAAAAAGGCCAATAGGATGTTGTGATATATAGCACTGCATATGGAGTACATGTTAAGGCTGCTACAGTATATAATGTACTTGCATGGCCTCACGTGGTATACTGAAGTATGCTGAGTGTAATTTCGTCCTTCAATATTTAAGAAAAAACATACGACACACTAGAGAAAGTTAAAAAAAAGTGTCAAGTGTTGCATTAACTATGAGGAAACACACACATTGAAACAGTTTAGTCTTTACATTTTAAATGAACTGTGATTAAGCGGAGAAGCGGAGACATTACAGAAGTGTTTAGAACTTTGAAAATTTTTTTTAAGATGGATGCCACCTGCGACTTCAAAACTCAGTTCTTCAGTTAGGATAAGGGTCATAAATGGAAGACATTTCAGAGTAAATTTCACTCACGTTTTAAAACATTTATTTACAAACAGAACTATAAATATATGGTGCAAGTTCTCCAAGGGTGCTGTTTGGTAACATACACAATTTAATTCTACATATTATTTGCACACACGGTGTCAGTCACACAATAATGTATTTATCTGATTTTTTTGTAGATAAAATATTTCTGTGATTCTGCAATCTATTATCCATCCATCCATCTATCCTCTTCCGCTTATCCGCGATCGGGTCGCGGGGGCAGCAGCGTGAACAGAGATGCCCAGACTTCCCTCTCCCCGGCCATTTCTTCTAGCTCTTCCGGAGGAATCCCGAGGCATTCCCAGGTCAGCCGGGAGACATAGTCCCTCCAGCGTGTCCTGGGTCTTCCGCGGGGCCTCCTCCCGGTTGGACGTGCCTGGAACACCTCACCAGGGAGGTGTCCAGGAGGCATTCGGATCAGATGCCTGAGCCAACTGATCTGACTCCTCTCGATATGGAGGAGCAGTGGCTCTACTCTGAGCTCCTCCCGGATGACCGAGCTTCTCACCCTATCTTTACGGGAAAGCCCAGACACCCTACGGAGGAAACTCATTTCAGCCGCTTGTATTCGCGATCTCATTTTTTCGGTCACTTCCCATAGCTTATGACCATAGGTGAGGGTAGGAACGTAGATCGACTGGTAAATTGAGAGCTTTGCCTTACAGCTCAGCTCCTTTTTCACGGCGACAGACCAATGCAGAGCCCACATCACTGCGGACGCCACACCGATCCGGCTGTCAATCTCACGCTCCATTCTTCCCTCACTCGTGAACAAGACCCAGAGATACTTGAACTCCTCCACTTGGGGCAGGATCTCGCTCCCAACCCTGAGAGGGCACTCCACCCTTTTCCTGCTGAGAACCATGGTCTCGGACTTGGAGGTGCTGATTCCTATCCCAGCCACTTCACTCTCAGCTGCGAACTGAACCAGAGAGAGCTGAAGATCACCGCCTGATGAAGCAAACAGGACAACATCATCTTCAAAAAGCAGTGACCCAATCCTGAGTCCACCAAACCAGACCCCCTCAACGCCCTGGCTGTGCCTAGAAATTCTGCCCATAAAATTTAGGAACAGAATCAGTGACAAAGGGCAGCCCTGACGGAGTCCAATTCTCACTGGAAACGGGCTCGACTTACTGCCAGCAATGCAGACCAAGCTCTTACATCAGTTGTACAAGGACCGAACAGCCCGTTATATTCTAAAACATACATAAAAAATCACAAGAATGGGGAAAGACTGGACAGAGGCAGAGGTGCTGTAAGAATTATGTTTTTGGACTTCTCTAGCGCCTTCAACACCATCCAACCTCTGCTCCTTAGAG
Source organism: Polypterus senegalus (assembly GCF_016835505.1). NCBI lineage: Eukaryota > Metazoa > Chordata > Cladistia > Polypteriformes > Polypteridae > Polypterus > Polypterus senegalus. The sequence continues at coordinate 101,016,868 of NC_053163.1, read as the reverse complement.
ACGAGCTGACTGAGATGGGAGTAGACTCACACCTGGTGTCATGGATTGTGGACTATCTTACAGACAGACCTCAATATGTGCGTCTTGGAAACTGCAGGTCTGACATTGTGTTCAGCAATACAGGGGCGCCGCGGGGGACTGTACTTTCTCCGGTCCTGTTCAATCTATATACATCAGACTTCCAATATGACTCAGAGTCCTGTCACGTGCAAAAGTTCGCTGATGACACTGCTATTGTGGGCTGCATCAGGAGTGGGCAGGAGGAGTACAGGAACCTAATCAAAGACTTTGTTAAATGGTGCGACTCAAACCACTTACATCTTAACACCAGCAAAACCAAGGAACTGGTGGTGGATTTTAGGAGGCCCAGGCCCCTCATGGACCCTGTGATCATCAAAGGTGACTGTGTGCAGAGGATGCAGACCTATAAATATCTGGGAGTGCAGCTGGATGACAAATTGGACTGGGCTGCCAATACTGATGCTCTATGTAAGAAAGGTCAGAGCAGACTATACTTTCTGAGAAGGTTGGCATCTTTCAACATCTGCAATAAGGTTCTGCAGATGTTCTACCAGACGGTTGTGGCGAGTGCCCTCTTCTACGCGGTGGTGTGCTGGGGTGGCAGCATAAAGATGAAAGACGCCTCACACCTGGACAAACTTGTTAAGAAGGCAGGCTCTATTGTAGGAGTAAAGTTGGACCGTTTAACATCTGTGGCAGAGCGACGGGCATTAAGCAAACTCCTGTCAATCATGATTAATCCACTGCATCCACTGAACAGTGTCATCTCCAGGCAGAGGAGTAGCTTTAGTGACAGACTTTTGTCACTGTCTTGCTCCACTGACAGACTGAGGAGATCGTTCCTCACCCACACTATGCAACTCTTCAATTCCACTCGGAGGAATAAATGCTAACATCAATTTATTTTTTATTTTTTTTTTACTATTTAATTTAATATTGTTTCTTTGTATCAGTATGCTGCTGCTGGATTATGTGAATTTCCCCTTGGGATTAATAAAGTATCTATCTATCTATCTATCTATCTATCTATCTATCTATCTATCTATCTATCTATCTATCTATCTATCTATCTAAAAAGAAAAAATGGTTTAAATTATTTTTTGGGGTCATTACTGTCAGGCATTATTACTCAAGCTGGGCCTTTAATCTTCAGGCTGACCATATGGGTTCATAAAAAAAATCAACTCTGTATTTTATGAAGTATTTTTCAATTTACCACATGGTTAGAACTTCATTTATCTTCAGTTTTAAGAATTAAACAAAGTGCAATAAAGATGAACACAAACTGACTATAAATAGTCTAGAAAAAGGGTAACATTAAAATAAATACTAACTCTCTGAGATCCAGAATTTTATATTTTAATGTAACCTTTGCCCTCTCCAGTCTGGGACTTACCCCAGATGTTACAACAGCAGTTTCCTTCCCTACTGACTTTATTAAAGCAAATTTCAAAAAGCTGGATTTCTTAATCATTGTAGTATGTGTAATAAAGAGAAATGACACCATGTCAGGCTCTGATAATACAGAACGTTTTACAACTACTGAGAGTAAAGTGTGCAAAGTCCCATTCTTATCTAGCCATAAGCACAAACTATTAATAGCTGAGTTATTCTTTGCATTAAAATGCTTTGTGTATTTACATATATATGACTCAGCAATTGTCTAGCTAATTATAATGAATCTGTGAGCTCTACGTTGTTATAGTTTATTTAACATGTAAATTAAACAATGATGAAATAGAGTATTTTTAAATTGAAGCTGTAAATGAGAATATTGCTGTTTAATCTACATAGTAATTCACATTGAAGCTCACATTTTATTTGCCATATCTGACCATTCATCCACTTCCTAAACCTGCCTTTTCAGGGTTACAGAGTGAAGAAACCTAATCCTGCAGGAGTCACACGCATCATGGGGCAAATTAATTCACACAACCACACTCTTTTAAGAGCAGATTTGGAGTTGCAAAATGTCACAATCAGCACATCCTTGAAATATATGAAAGGAAACTGAAGTATACAGAGAGCACCAACATGTCCACAAAGACACCAAGGATGCTGGAAAATTAACTCAAATCCATTAAGCTGCAAGACAGTAGTGGTGACCAGTACACCATCATGCTGTGCAAATGGATACATAGATGTATTGATAGATATACAGAACTTTATTTGTCCCTAGGGTGAAATTTGAATGTTCACAGAAATTCTTTAAATACATAAATAGGTAGATAAGAAATAAGTAACAATTTATTTATATAGCACATTTTCATAAAAGCAATATAGTTCAAAGTACTTTAAAAGATGTCAAAGAGAAAGTTACAAGATAACAAAAAATAAGATTAGGCAATAATATTAAAGAATAAGCAAAAAAGAACAAATAAATCTACAGTATACAATCTTACAAAACAAATACATAACAAGCAAAAGAGTAGATGTAGTAATGTCAGTCTCTAAAAATATGTCCAGTGATAAGGTCAGATGGCTGGGAGGAGAGAAAAACAAAAAATAAGTCAAGTTAAGGTTGAGAGAAAAACAAAATCTGCATGGGTTCCAAGGTCAAAAAGGCCCCCCAGGCCTCACTAGGCATTCTACCTAACATAAATGTTCTTAATTAATTGCACTTTGTTTCTAGACTTCAAATAATAGGATTCAATGAAGTTGGCCTTGTGGACAGCTGGGGCACCCACCTTCATTCCAGCATCACTGGTGGCTGCATGGTGCCTTGATCAGGTGGTGGTAAATAAATAAAATAATAAATAAATAAATATACAAACACACTATGGTGTGAACACACATTGGAATGACTACAAAAATCAAGAAAATTAAAAAGAAAGAAAACTACTGACTTTGCTGTCACAGTCACAGTGAGGAATTATGTAGAGTTGACAGAAATTCAGGAAATTAATTCCATAGCACTGTGGTCTTTAAGCTTTGTTGAAAAACTTTCAAAGTCATATGAAACAATATTGGCTCATTGGCTCAGGCTAAGATTATGTAAATCAGAGTGTGCAAGATGACTGAGCAATTGGGTGGCATTACCGTATATACTCAAGGATAAGTTCTCTTGTGGATAAATCGGGACTTGATTTTACAGTATAATTTCTGGTATTTTATAATGTTGGTCATATAAGTCGAATGCAGAAAATACATGCTAGGGATTATGATATAGTAACACCCACCTGAGAGAGTAACCACGGAGCACAATGTCTTTTTTTTCTATGTGGGTGCAGCAATGTGCTGTACCAGCTGGTGCTCCTAACCTCTCTCTCTCTCTATTGGGCCTACGTGGCCACACGGTAATACTCAAACCATTTCAAAGCAATGTTTGCACTGATTTGCATTTTTTTTTCACACCCTCATACACCTTTATCGTTAGAGCATCCCTTATCTACAATGGAGCGTTCAATCAGAATGAAATATGAAGCTGGTTTTAAAGTAAACATCATTGAAGTAGCAAAAGAAATTGGTTAATATGCTGCTGGAACAAAATTCAATATATCTTAGAAGCTGATGAGAGATTGGAAGATGCAAGAAGATGTAAAAAAAAAAAAATTAAGTGTTTCATTTTTGAACGGCCTATAAGTTGGGGTCTGATTTTATGTCACAAAGGACCCCAGGGTAACTTCTAAGCAACAGAAGGCCTCTCTCACATCGGCTATTGTTCATGTTCATAAGTCCACCATCAGAAGAACACTGAACAACAATGGTATGCATGGCAGGGTTGCAAGGATAAAGCCACTGCTCTCCAAAAAAAACATTGCTGCTCATCTGCAGTTTGCTAAAGATCATGTGGACAAACCAGAAGGCTAGTGGAAGAATGTTTTGTGGACGGATAAGACCAAAATATAACTTTTTGGTTTAAATGATAAGCGTTATGTTTGGAGAAAGGAAATCACTGCATTCCACCATATGAACCTTATCCCATCTGTGAAACATGGTGGTGGTAGTATCCTGGTTTTGGCCTTTTTTGCTGTATCTTGGCCAGGACGGCTTGCCTTCATTGATGGAACAATGAATTCTGAATTATATCAGAGAATTCTAAAGGAAAATGTCAGGACATCTGTCCATGAACTGAATCTCAAGAGAAGGTGGGTCATGAAGCAAGACAACGACACTAAGCACACAAGTCGTTCTACAAAAGAATGCTTAAAGAAGAATAAAGTTAATGTTTTGGAATGGCTAAGTCAAAGTCCTGACCTTAATCCAATCGAAATGTTGTGGAAGGACCTGAAGCGAGTAGTTAATGTGAGGAAAACCACCAACATCCCAGAGTTGAAGCTGTTCTGTACGGAGGAATTGGCTAAAATTACTCCAAGCCGGTGTGCAGGAATGATCAAAAGTTACCAGAAGTGTTTAGTTGCAGTTATTGCTGCAAAGGGGGGTCACACCAGATACTGAAAGCAAAGGTTCACATACTTTTGCCACTCACAAATATGTAATATTCAATCATTTTCCTTAATAAATAAATGACCAAGTATAATATTTTTGTCTCATTTGTTTAACTGGTTTCTCTTTATCTACTTTTAGGACTTGAGTGAAAATCTGATGATGTTTTAGGTCATATTTATGCAGAAATATAGAAAATTCTAAAGGGTTCACAAACTTTCAAGCACAACTGTATATATATTAAAATGTATCAAGCAGTTATATGGGAATAATGCATTTTTTTAACAATATTTTCATCTTGATTTTCATTCTACTTTTCTAGGTGTTCTTATTGTTTAATTAATCCATTATTTACTAATTAGTGGGTCTGATGCTAAAGTAGTTGCAGCCTTTGATTATTCAGTGTTGTTTGCCAGCGTGTCTGCTCTGTTAATTTTTAATTGTCATTAATAAGATACAATGAAGGGGAAAAACTGCACAGACAAAGGGCAAAATATAATGAAATCAACAAAAGAGAGTTAAGCATTTAAATCTATAGCAAAAACAGAAATATTTGTAAATGTCTTATAAATGTAAAGATCATGCTGCTGTGGTTTTCTGAATGTAGAATAAAAGAAAAACAATACCAGGTTATTAAATTAGATCAGTGTTATCAGGTGTTGTCACTGATTAGGAATTTGGTTGGAACAAAAACCTGCAGCCAAAGTGGGACCCCAAGACCGAGGTTGGGAAACACTGCGGTAAGTAATGCCATTGGTTAAGAGAACATACAAATTTGGCGCTCAGAAAATAGGCTAGGCTGTATGGAATACATATGTTAATGAAAAGGAAGAATAAATGGCTAGATGTCTTCTTGGCAGAATTGGCTAAATTTGGCCAAACTCAAATTTTGGCAAGTGGAATATCAGATAAGTTGATCTGTTTACTATTGAATAAAGTAAACATTATGTATTTTAATACATTTTTGTTGTTCGTGGCATCTGTTGGTGGAAAGAGCAGAACTTTTCTGGATGGAACAAACTATATCTTATAACTTAAAAAACTGTACTTTTTACAAAGACACCTTATTCCTTTTCTAAGTTAAAACAGCTTACAATTTTACTTGACTGCTGGAAAAAGTACATTGTCTGATTATTCTTTTGTATTTGCTTAATAATTACCTGAATAGTTTAGTAATTAGTTTATGCAGAAAGTGTAAAAAGCCGTGATGCAAGTCTAAAGTTTTAAGCATCCTGCTGTGGGACGTTTTTTAATTGTGCATGTTGTTGTTGTTAAAAGATAAGAACCAGTTTAAATTAAATGTATAATGCAGAACTGCTGCTATAATGCACATATAATTTTATAAGCTTTTATACAAGCATGCTGCGCTGTTATCTCCAGCATTTGTTGTCAAAGTTATGGATTTCAGTTTTTTGAACTCCACAGTTGCATTATAAACAATCTATATAAGATCAAACAAATGAGTGGATCAGAAAGAAGAAGAGGAAAGAGGAAGCCAAACCATACATCTTTGAGTCCCTGCCAAGACAAGCTCCACCTGTACACCAGCACACATATATTGGATATGTGACTGATCTATATCTTCTCATGGAACTACATCACGACCCAGATTGTATTGTGTATTGTCACACTTTATTTGTTTCCATTTATGGCACTAGGTCTTTGAATGAAGCTCAGATATTAAAATGTATTAAGCCTGCTCTCCTGCTTGTACATTTGCCCATTGGGATTTTCAATACTACATTATTAGAACACAGACTAATTTTGCTTAATTGGAAGAATAATAATGCATTCCCCATAATTGTACAGGAAAGTAGGATGTTATATTATCTGAAACTAGAAAAAAAACCAAAAACTTTTCTTTGAGTAGAACTGTCCAGAGTTTTTTCACAATTAGCCAAGAATGTACTGTATCAATGTTATTCTAAAATAAGTCTTCCTGGCTATAGCCTATATTTTTAATTAAAAGAATGTATAATATAGTGAGTTTTTTGGTATCAGACAGCTCTCTGCACTGGGTAAGGGTGGGGTTTTAAGTGTTGTTTGTGATTAATGTACATATCTTAACTCTTTCTTTAATATGTCACATTAATTAAATTTATGAGTGGAGAATTTTCCCATCACAGTGTGTAAGTTATTACAATATAATCTATACTAATAAAAGGCAAAGCCCTCACTCACTGACTGACTCACTCATCACTAATTCTCCAACTTCCCATGTAGGTTGAAGGCTGAAATTTGGCAGGCTCATTCCTTACAACTTACAAAAGTTGGGCAGGTTTCATTTCGAAATTCTAAGCGTAATGGTTATAACTGGAACCTAATTTTCTCCATATACTGTAATGGACTTTAGCTCGATGGCCGTGGGGGGGAGGAGTTGCATGTCACATCATCACGCCTCCCACGTAATCACGTGAACTGACTGTGAATGCAGTACGTAGAAAACAAGGAAGAGCTCCAAAGAGCGCTGAAGAAAAACGCATACAAGCATATTCATAAGTGCAGCTACTGCGGAAACAAAGCACGGTGTAAACCGTAAGTTTAAATTAAGTCTATGGATACACTCCCGCTGCCGTTTGTCATGCCTTCGTTGAATACTTTATTCACGAGATCCAAGTTTAATGAGATACGAGGTATAAATGAGACTTTGGATCACTTTGTAACAGAGTTAAAATTGCTGTAGCGAGAAACTTTTAAGTGCCAGGTCTTAGCTAACATTAAATAAAGCCGTGGACATCGCAACATCACACAAGAGAGCAGCTCACGTGAACTGACTGAACGTAGTACGAGTGATCACTTCCATGCATCAAACCTGTTCAAAAAACGCATTACACAATTGACAAGGTAGGAAAAGAATATGCTCCGAGTTGAGCTCCACAGCTAACGCGGTCTTGCGGAAGCAACTTCGTCACGCTGCCACCAAATACTCACAGAAAAATCCACAAGTTAATACAAACACTGTCTCTAGAGTTTCTCCACACTCAATGTATTCCTCGCATCCCTGTTATACCCTCTGATCTCCCATTTCAATTCAAATGCCTCCAATTTCCAGTACGGCTCTGCTTCGCGATGACAAGTAATAAGTCTCAGGGACAGACCCTACAAAAGGTTGCTATTGATTTGAGGCAACATTGCTTTTCTCCTGGACAAAACTATACGTTGCATTCTCAAGAGTAAGCTCAGTGCACAGCTTGGTCATATTACAACCGGAGTGTTGAACTGGCAACATGGTATGCAAAGAGAGCCTTAAAAACAGTTATTAGTATATTTTCCCTCAGTTTAAAAAGGTTTTCTTTTCTTCTTAATAAAAATTTAAAAGCAGTGCTTCGTCGCTGCGAAGGGCGAGGATTTTGCTATATACAGTATATATATGCACCGTAGATATAAATGTATGTATGTATGTGTATATATATATGTATGTATGTATGTATGTGTATATATATATATGTAGATATGTATATATATGTGTATATATATATGTGGATATATATATATATATGTGTGTGTATGTATGTATGTATGTGTACAAAAAACCCTACAAAAGGTTGTCATTGATTTCAGGCAAGATTGCTTTTCTCCTGGACAACTATATGTTGCATTCTCAAGAGTGAGCTCGCGCAGCTTTGTCATATTACAACCGGAGTACTGAATTGACAACGTGCTATATAAAGAGAACTATAACAATTGTAATAAATGAACAGGGCCGTTTGAAGGAATTTGGGGGCCTCAAGCAAAATGGACATGGAGGCCCCCCGCATGCACGCACGCAAAGGAACCACAGCATAGCCATACAGTTTAAATTCACGCACACTTTATATAAATAAAAAAGGTTTACAGTGCAAATACTGCTGTTGCATATACTGAGCATAAATAAAAAAATGTTTAGAGTGCAAGTACTGCTATTGCATATAAAGTGCATAACATTTGAACATTTTCAACAATTAAACATTTGCAAAAAACACCACTGTACCATAAAATCAAATATACATTAAAAAAGTGCACATTTAACTAAATCCAACATACTTAAAAACACACACACACATACATACTCACATTAACATTTTTCAGTACTCTCAAACATGTGCAAATTATCTAAAACTGTTGTTTGCGAGCCTTGTTTTCTGCAAAGGCAATCACAATGTCCTCCATGTCCTAAGACTGGCGAACATCCCGCTCAATTGACGTAAGTGCCAGTCCTGTGAGCCTTTCTTGGCCCCCCGTGGACCTCATGTAATTTTTTATCAGCTTCAAAGCTGAAAAGCTCCTCTCACCAGAGGCCACTGACACAGGGAGAGTCAGGAGTAGACGCAAAGCGATGCTTAAATTACTGTACAAATCCAGTAGCTTCTCACTGTAAATGTAATTAAGCATGTCAAATGGGGAAGTGGCTACATGGTCTGGAAAAGTGTAGAGAGATGAATTTATCTCAAGTGCCAAGTCATCAGCATCAATGTCATGGAGGGTTTGTTCCAATTTTTTGCATCGTTCATGAAGCTTTCCATTCTTTATTGTCTGCTTCATGTTTTCCTTTGAGAACAGAAAGTCATAAAGGTCATAAACACCCTTCAGTCTTGAAAACCTGTCACTTAGGCTTCTGAGGGCTGTGTCAACCATGGGCAGAAAGAAGTCTCTTCTAAAAGTCTCGTCTGGAGTAGACTGAGTCTCGTCTGTACCTTCATATAGAGACTGTCTTTTCTTTTTACGCTGCCTTTTCTCAGGAAGGGTCATTTCCATATCCAGATTTTCTGCAATGTCTTTTGCATCAGTTTGACAGGAAGCAATCCCATTTTCCCTGAAGTCTTCAAGGTAGTCTTTTACTCCTTCTGTTTCTGATCTAAGTGTTTCCGACTGTACTGTATTTTATTTTATTTTTCTAAACTGTTTTAATTATTCTTATTTCTTTTTATTATTTTAATTTCTTCTATGTAAAGCACTTTGATTTGCCATTGTGTATGAAATGTGCTATATAAATAAACTTTTTACTGTTAAACAATGAAATTGCTTGGTTTGCCTGCCTTGTCGCGACGGGCCTGTAAATGAACAATAAAACAGCGGAAAACACGTGGATTAAATAAAAAGGCAGCTTCCTTGGTGAAGCAATGAAAAAGGATGGCCTTATATGTCGTTCGTTTATAAAACAGTGGAGAAGCTGTGTAAAGGCTGCTTCACAAAAAACCAGCGGAGCGCAGGCAGTCACCTAAAGAAGGGAATCAATAAATATCTATAATCGTAATAAACAAACAAAAAATAGCGTACAAGCCGCGAATTAAATAAAGGAAATGGGTACCTGAACAGTAAAGTAAGTCTCAAATAGCTACACAATAACTATAGCAATTGTAATAAACGAACAATACAGTACAGTACAGAACCGCGAAGCAAGTAGAAAGGACAGCCTTATATGGCGTTCATTTATAAAGCAGCAGAGAAACTGTGTGAAGGCAGCTACACAAAAAAACAGCAGAGCGCCGCACTCTGAATGTATTCCTCGCATCACCGTTATACCCTCTGATCTCCCATTTCAATTCAAATGCCTCAAATTTCCAGTAAGGCTCTGCTTCATGATGATAATTAATGTCTCAGGGACAGACCCTACAAAAGGTTGCTATTGATTTGAGGCAACATTGCTTTTCTCCTGGACAAAACTATACGTTGCATTCTCAAGAGTAAGCTCAGTGCACAGCTTGGTCATATTACAACCGGAGTGTTGAACTGGCAACGTGGTATGCAAAGAGATCCTTAAAAAACAGTTATTGGTATATTTTCCCTCAGTTTAAAAAGGTTTTCTTTTCTTCTTAATAAAAATTTAAAAGCAGTACTTCGTCGCTGCGAAGGGCGAGGATTTTGCTATATACAGTATATATATATATATATATACATATGTATGTATGTGTATATATATATGTATGTATGTATGTATGTGTATATATATATGTAGATATGTATATATATGTGTATATATATATGTGGATATATGTAGATATGTATATACAGTATGTATATGTATATATGTTTATATGTGTGTGTGTGTGTTTGTGTGTATCTATACTAATAAAAGGAAAAGTCCTCACTGACTCACTCACTGACTGACTGACTGACTGACTCACTCACTGACTGACTGACTGACTGACTCACTGACTCACTCACTGACTCATCACTAATTCTCAAACTTCCCGTGTAGATAGAAGGCTGAAATTTCGCAGGCTCATTCCTTACAGCTTCCTTACTAAAGTTAAGCATGTTTCATTTTGAAATTCTATGCGTAATGGTCATAACTGGAAGCTATTTTTCTCCATATACTGTAATGGAGTTGAGCTCGAAAGCCGTGGGGGGCGGAGTTTCGTGTGACATCATCACGCCTCCCACGTAATCACATGAACTGACTATCAACGCAGTACGTAGAAAACCAGGAAGAGCTCCAAAAAGCACTGAAGAAAACATGCATTATATAATTGAGAAGGCAGCGAAACAATAAGAACCGAGCAAGTGACATATACAGTACAACCATATTCATGAGTGCTGCTACTTCGGAAACAAAGCACGGTGTAAACCTAAAGTTTAAATTAAGTTCATAGACAGGCTGCCGCTGGCGCTTGTCATGCCCACGGGTAATGCGGGATACAAGTTTAATGAGAGGACGCAGGATATAAATGAAAGTTTTAATCACTTTGTAACTAAGTTAAAATTGCAGGTAAAGGGCTGTGCTTATGCAAATTCCGAGAGACTGTGTTTGTGGGGGATTGACAGTTAAGGCGGGTGGAGGAGTCACGTCATCATCTCCCCTCCCATTCACCTCATTTCGCTGTGAGCTGAACTCTGCAGCTAACGCCGTCTTGAGGAACCAACTTTGTGATGCTGCCACCAAATACCCACAGAAAAATCCACAAGTTAATACACAAGCTGTCTCTAGAGTTTCTCCACACTGAATCCTCCAGGCACTACTTACAAAACGTTACATTGACAATCGTGTTACGTTATTTTTAAAATGTTTCCTTTTCTTAGCACAAGCACAGCTGAGAAGCTTCGATGCTTGTGCTCCATAACTCGCTAAAAAGTAATGCATTTAATCACACTTTGCATTCCAAACAAAGGGGATCTTCTGTCAATGCATGATTTTCTGGTACACCGATTACATTGATCAGCGCTTCCCGATTCATTTTACCGTCGCACCCCCTTAGTTTGAGAAGAAGTATGAAAAAATATGAGGTTAACACAGAAAAACAGATCACCAATTGAAGCTTTATGAATAATCGATTCTCCATCAATAATTGTTTTGGTAAAGCCATAATCAGTGTAATCCTCCTTCCATTTTATAATTTTTCCGCCACTAGCCATGATTAAATGAACGGTAAAAAAGTAAGAGCAAAGGCGAGGGTGACTTATTCAGGCAGGCAGGCGACAGCTCAATAGCTCGAATTTGGATATAATTAGGTTCTATTTAGTCGCCAGAAATATCTTTGGTAGGAATGGAAGTTGAATTTAGTCTTTAAATTTCTATGGTGAAGAAAAAGTTATGCCATGATGACTAAATTTAACTATATAAAGTCAAAACTTGTATATATAAAGTCATTCCCGAATATATAAAGTCAAAACTTGATTATATAAAGTCACTGTCGGAATAAATAAAGTCAAAACTTGAATATATAAAGTCAGCGCTGGAATATATAAAGTCAAATCTTGAATATATAAAGTCAGCGTTGGAATATCCATCGATTTCCCAACCCGTTGAATCCGACCACAGGGTCACGGGGTCTGGGCGCAAGGCAGGAACCAATCCTGGGCAGGGCACATGCATCATTTTCAAAACATTAACCGAACAGTGCTTTTTTAATTTATTTTTCTGAATACGTTTTTGTTAACTTAGTTCAGTTCAGAGTCGTTTCAATCAATATATTTTGACTTTGACTTTATATATTCAGGAATGAGTTTATATACTCCGATGTTGACTTTATATAATCAGGAATAACTTTATATATACCGACGCTGACTTTATATATTCAAGTTTTGACTTTATATATTCCAGCGATGACTTTATATATTCTGACGCTGACTTTATATATTCCAGCGCTGACTTTATATATTCAAGTTTTGACTTTATATATTCAGAAAAAAGTTTTGACTTCATATATTCTGACGCCGACTTTATATATTCAGAAAATCAATGTATTTGCCTGTTTGCCACCCCATAGTATATGTGTGTATGTATATATGTACACATGTATGTATATATATATATATATATATATATATATATATATATATATATATATATGCCAGCAACACTCATGACAATGACAAAACAATTACATTGTCAATCATGTTACGTTATTATTAAAATGTTTACTTTTCTTTTTACTTCTCCGCTGCCAAGCGCGGGTATTTTGCTATATATATATATATAGATATATATATATATATATAGATATGACAGCAACACTCATATCAATGACAAAACAATTACATTAACAATTATGTTACGTTATTTTTAAAATGTTTCCTTTTCTTTTTCATAACTTCTTTAACACACTACTTCTCCGCTGCGAAGCGCTGGTATTTTGCTAGTAAAAGATAAAACAAGGATTGAAAAAGAAGAACCTTTTCTGTTTAGGTCAAAGGAAATTAGGAGGTGACATGACTGTTAACAATTATAATGGGAATTAGCAGTGTGCATCCCAGCTTTTATTCTCTTTCCTTAACAAATTCGTTGTTTTGGAACAAGTCAAGGTGTGGTGGAAGAAAGACTGAGACACGGGCACAAGGAATGGTTAATGGCATTTGGAAACACCATTATTTAGGCCTTTTCTGATGAGTAACTAGATTAAGTCCCACATTCAACCTCAGGAGATGCTTGATATAAACCTTCTCAGAAAATTACTGTCTACATGAGCTTCCCTCACCATCTTATCCATCTTCTCATTCTTTTTCAAGCCAACCTACCACACTTTTCAGCACGGTTCCTTTTAAGATGTTGCACCACACATGGCATAGCTCCCCCTGCAGATGCTCATCTGCATATTTCCTCTCTGATGAGAGTTGAAACAGTCTTTATAAATGTTAATGTAAAATAAACACACTATGTGTAGAATATCGATAGCTAATGTGAGATTATGGCTTAGTTCGCTCACTAAACAAAAAATACAGACTCAAAACAAATATAAAATCACCAGTAAACACAGATACACAAACATTGAGAAATGATCTCAAAAGGCAGTTTCAAAAATATGAAACCTGTTTTTATTCAGTCATAGAAACACAGAACAGAATCAGTCTGAATTAGAGGGATGAGAGCTTATACTGCGCTGAATTGATGCATCACAAATTAACCATTCATTTGAGGGGTGAGATGCCCTCTTTTCACCCTTCCACAGAACCCTGATTGGCTTGGGGTCACAGAAAACTTTTGTGTTAGTTCGATTTGGCTATGGCCCAATAATTGATGATTCCAAATTTACTGTAGATAAAAAATTAAACAAGTCATAACAGATCTAGCAATCTGCAACTTACATTGTGAAGGTAGAAAGTACCCCTTTTAAGAAAGAGTCCTAGTGGTTTTATCATTATTAATAACAACCCAGGGTATAGAAGCAATTAGAAACACTAATGGGAGTTTGAGTTATACAGCATACCGTGTGGAGTTTCAAGACACAAGAGGTTTAAATTGTTTAAGGTAGCAATGAGGCCTCATCTGAACACAGTGTGGAAAATTTTTAGAGAAGACACACTAAATGTATTCCAGGATTGTGGAGTATGAAGTATGAGGAGAAATAGAATAATGTGAATCTATCCATCTAAAAGCCATGTCAGTGACATCTGTTAAAGAATAAGTTTGGTATTTCTCAAGTCAAAGTTACTTCTTCACAGTCGTTTGTATATATTAGTTTGCCACATGAAATTGTGTGCAGAATTTAGTCAGTAGCCATTAGCTCCTTCATAGCTATTTTTTAAAATGTATAAATACATAGGGTAGTCCAGATCTAATTATGCAATTTTCATTATGCTATAACTTTTTAAATTTATTACATAGAAAATCACCCAAAAAATCCCGGACCATCGAGAAGTGTGTGAACTGACGACATGAAGAATCACCTTCGCACCAAACTGGAATCATCTCCGCATAAATCAAAGTCATCCAGACGATCTTGATCTGCATAATTAGATCTGGACCACCCTATACTTCATTTTAGAACACAATTTCATGTGGCAAACTAATATGCACCGTGAATGTGAAGAAATAATTTTGACTTGAACAATACCAAACTTATCCTTTAAGCCATGTCTGTGGCATGGTGGTGCAGTGATAAGTTAACTCCCACCCACAAACTGTTGACATGACTGCATGAGGATATTGTCACCAAAATACATGTTTTCATTTAATCTGGGGTTTAAAAGTACCCTAGTGTGAATGAGTGTGAGTGTGTTAGAGTATACTCTACCATAGACTGGAATTTCTTCCAACCTTTGATCTTGAATTAGAGTCTGAAAGTGAGGGATTGGACAATTAAATTTAAGTTATTTTACTGAAAAAAATGTCATGATCAGTTAGCAAAACCAGTGATATCATCACTACTATCAAGCAAGGAAAATGTAGAAAAGTAAAAGCAGAAAGGTCAGTTTAGAACATCATCAGGTGTTCATACTTTATCAGAAATTGGGAATATATTTCGTGTTGGAGAGTAATTTTGTCTCTGGATCTTTACACTATGTATAACGTTACTAGAAAATGACAAATTTGTTATAATTTTTTTATGTTATAAAGAAAATATAATAGATAACTAGACTACTTTTACTAAGAAAACGCATGAAACCCCTTAAGATTACAAATGAGTAATTTCAAGAGTTGATGGATATATCAATTGCACAAAGCTCTATTGTCAAATAATTAATTACCTAAATAAGCTAAAAAATGAAGCATATGCTCTTAACGCTTCTTACAGTGCACCATTATGTCTTTAAACAAATGGCAGGCTGGTCAAAAAGCTACGTTACAGTTTTCGTGCTTTTCCCAGCCAAATGTTTTCACAAGAATATTGTTATACATTTTTATGAGTTTATTTGACAGTGGAGCCTTCTGCTTTTTCATTCATGCTGAAATGATTTGAGCAAGCCTGTCCTTTTTCCCTTGTTTCCTTTATCATGATTGCAGAGGAAAACAAAGACAAGCTCTCCTATAAAAGAAAAATCAAAGGAATGAGTCCTTCATTTTTGTGGAAAGTGTTTCACTGGAACGTTCCTATGACAACTGAGAGTGGAGTATCTGTGCCGTTACATTAATCCCAAATCTTAAGTCATGATCAGATATAAATAATTTAGATACAGTTTGAAACTGAAAACCTTTTTCATCTTTAGATTTTTTAAATATTTAAACCTCCATCATTCGCTCATACTGTAACTTCTCTCTGAGCAAATAAAGAATGCTGAATACATAGATTTGAAAATCATACCATTTCAAGTTTTATCAGATGTTCTGCTCTTAATTTTTTTGCTCTTAGTAAAACTTTTCATCTCATTCTTAGTTAGCATTTTGTTTTGAAAATCATAATTTAAAATGATAAATTGAGAAATTGGTGTAATCAATTAGTTACCATTAACACAAATTAAAAACAGATGACCTTACCAAACTCTCTGCAGCTATTTCCTTTTAGGAGTGATATATAATTATAAACTGTAATGAAATGAAAAGACAAAGGAAGACACTGACAGTAATCAGAGCAATCTTGTTGTGATGTGTTTCAGTAGGTGATACTTTTTAATCTGAACATCAACGGATTTGTTGAATTCTTCAATCTGTGCTATTCTGATGGCAGAATCAGTAAAATATGCCTCACCAAGGCAACACTGTATACATTATGTGAACTTATCCTGCTTTCCTGATTGGAATGTATTAAATGTGAATCAGGCAGTTCATTTTTCTAGTTTTGATGAATGCTGTGTGGTAGATGGCCTGATAATGATAGTACTAGGGTGTTGTACCGTGTTAGCCATTATGAATGTAGAGAAAAGCCAAGCAACATCTTGCCTGAAGAAGGGGCCTGAATTGCCTTGCATATTGTAATCTTTTTAGTTAGCCAATAAAAGGTGTCATTTTGCTTGGCTTTTCTCTAAGATAATGATAGAAAGGCAATGTTGACACAAGGCAGGGGAAGGGCCCAGCAAGGTGCTCAAAAGAAATGGGTACACCAGCAGAGATGATGTCAAAGGGAAATGACTGGCAGAACAGAGATGGAGCGGCGCTTTTAGGTGTGGAGCAGTTTGAGTGCTAGCTTAGAGACATGGCCTTCACAAGGGGATTAATGAGTCAGTAGTGTAAGGAAACCAGTGGATGGTAGATGGAATTTGTCATAATGCTCTGTGTGCAGCAATCAGCAAAGAGTGGCATACAAAAATAAACTGAATTAAACTCTGTTGGAGTGTCCATTTTGCAAAGCAATTTCCCGATGCTGGAAGTGATTCAGGGACAAATTTTAAAATCACCTCAGTCTCATTAGCTTGCTGAGTGTAGAGTCAGGAGGATAGTCAGGACAATGGCTCAGCCAGACACAACTGGATGATATGGACAGACAGGTGGGTAGCGAAACTTGTAAATGACTTGCTGTGCCCAATTAGAGTGCTTCATAAAACTGAAATCAAGGTGTATTGATAAGGCAAACAATAGAGTCAAATGGGAGTGTGGTTTGTTTTACTGCAGAGCCAAAGATATTCATCAAAACAGCAAAAGCCAAACTCAGAATTACTACAAAGGCAGAAAATCTAAACCTAAACTTCTCCTAACATAAACTGTCTAAAAAACATTTTCTTTCATAAAGAAGTATTCTCTTTATTTATAAACCAAGATCAGATGATATGTCTAAGGCTTGACCCTAAATGATATGGCCACCATAATGTCACAAGATGTTCTGAGCAAAGTACGTGTCTGGAAATGACATGATGACATAGCAACAGGACAAAATTCGGAGACACCTTTGGCAAGGAACACTAAGGGAAATATTTAAAATGTAATAATGATAAAAGTACATTTTAAGTAGCTAAAGAATTAAAAAGAGGACAAAACAATATCAACATTGGTTTTTTTTCTGGTGAAAAAGTGATTAAGCTACTCTACTAGTCCAACAGGAATCAATACCTGTTTTTACTGTTTTAAAAAGAAGAAAAACAGTTTTCATGTGGAGGACCAAGAAATAAGACATACTGTAGTCAAAACAACACACTAAGACTGTAAACAGGAAATCAGGGAAACCAAAAGAATAAATCGAGTTTGAAGGTGAGGTCATATGGCCGCGAGTAAAGAAAAAAGCAAAAAAAAAAACCAACCAGATCTGCAGATTAAGTGGGTCTGACACTGCATGGACTAAAAGGTAACTTCTCACATGTACCTACAGAGTCCTATGTGAAGAAGTGTTTTGTAACTTTTACTCAAAATGTACTCTTAAGCATTTTCATCTTTCTCCTTGTACAGTATTCCTATTGAAAACTGAACTTTAAAACCACAGCTGTCAAAACCTTTAGTTATTTCCCCCTGTTATTTTGTATTATTTATAACTTTATGCTTTGTCTTATTTTTTTACTTAAAAAAGTGACACCTCTGATGTTTACAGCGTACACAAAAGGCTTACCGTACATGTAACAGTCTCTTTGGGTAAGAGTTATTGATTCTGCTTTAATTAAACATTGAGACATTGTGACATAATAACATGATTGGCTGAAAATGAACATGGAGTTTTTTATTTACAATCTAATCAAGAGTTTCTGCCCATCCATCACACAGCTTTTTATTTCTGTTTATTTTATTTCTGTTTTTTGCCCGTGTCCATCAAATATTATGAGATTTCCCTGTACTGTGGTATTCCCTAGGACCCCATTATTTTCCTGATCCATTGTCACTTTCATTAAACACAAAACACTTCAAAATGATATATTGATTTTGCTGCAGTCCTGTTTTAAGGACTGAATTTCTCCTGCAAAATCCTCAAAGACAATGTACTGTACATGGTACAATTTTATATTATACTGGAATGGTATGTAATTATAAAATTAATCAAAAAAGTTTTATATGATGGATGGATTGATGAGCCCAGCAGACTGACTTATATTGGCATATTTGTTTCCTTTTATTCCACTTGTGAGTTTCATATCCTGTTTTAACCCGACTTAATGTAAGTAGGGAACTGATGTCTTTCCAATTCAGTAAAGGATATACTGATCCATTTATTGCAGTACCCACAAATCACCACCTCAATGCTGTGTATACAGTAAAACTGTGGTTAGTAATAGGGAATCTAGGTTAGTATATAAAAGCAAAGAGTAACCAAGACAAAATGCTTGTCATTCTATGAGATAGTTAAAATGTGTCATGCCAAAAATAGAATAGTAAGGGAATTTTGAATCAAAGTGCAAAAATGCATGAAGGGTTGAATTTATACGTATATGACAGTTAAGACCTTTCGGCTCCATCATTCCTATAAATAGGCTCATTAGGTGTTGTTCCTGTACACTTTATGGCTTCTTTTCCTTTTTTTGTGTTGCTTTGTTTGCTACAATTGTTTCCAGAGATTGAGGGCTGCCCATGCATTATGATGGTTGCTGTCGTTACGTGGTGGGCATGCAGCATCTTATATCCACATGCTTTTTTGGTTACCAATTTGTGAATGCTATAATAAACAGACCTGCACTTTCAGCTCTTCTAATCTTTTTGACACTTAACAACTTCATTATTTTGAAATACTTTCCCCATCAGTGACTGGGCTTTGGAATGTTATTTTCCCTTTACATTTTTGACATATACTGTTGTTTTTTTCTTCTTTTTCTCAGTTTTTCAAAACTACAATATTTTTTAGCTCTTTTAGTAATTTCTGCACTGCACATTATCTCAATTACAGGGTCTTTCTTATTGTAATTCTTTACTGTTCTTTTATTTATTACTGTGTCATTTTGTTAACCATTTTATTACCTTTTATTTATAACTTTCTGGATTTTGTTACTTTTATAGGCTTTTTGGCCACCAGTCTGTTCTTTAACAATCTGTTTGGTTTCCTCTTCACTGTCTCTTCTTTATATCTTGGTCTTTCAGCTTTTTAATTATGTCCTTTTTTGAACACAACATTACCACTTTGGTCAAAATACTTGTTAAAGCAGATAGCTGCCCACATTGACTACTAGTGAAGAGCAAACCCTGCTGAATTGCTTTACATAAATTCAGCAAAATCGCCAAAATGTTCAAGTATATCACCAAACTCGGTGAAGTACTTTGAATTCAATGGGGAAACTATACCAGCCTTGAGCAGTTTGAACAAGCTTGCAATTGTTTTTTAAGTGTTTCTTTTAGATGTTTGCCAGCTATGCTGGACTGATTAATGTGGCCAATTAGTGACCTAAGCTGTGAGGCAGCCATGTTAACCATTGCACTACTATACCTCCCTGAGATAATATTAATAGAATTAAATATCAAAACAGTAATATTTCTTACAGATGGTGGCAGACAGAAAGAAGGAATTCACTTAGGCTTACCCCCTCAGATTCGATAGCAGGTATTCAACTCACTCAAAATAAAAAGTACACTTTGTTTTTTTACCCCTGATTGTTATGTTTGTTCACTGCTGCTGCCACCAAATGCACGACATGCACATGGATTCTTCACTCTTTCCTGTTTGTGTCAACAGCACAGCATTCTTGGTAATACTATTGAAGGAGTAGGCTCACCTACCACACACAGGTCACTGACAAGTCCATGCAAAAAGACATTACCTGTAAGATTTGCCTGAAAGATGGCACCGACTGGTGTGGCTGGCTGTCTGCTCGTATCTCTACTCTATGATTTTAACTTTGTTTTTATGTTTTAGTTTATCCCAACGGTCACTGTCCTATGATCGTGAGTCTTTACTAAACATATTTTCTGGCTTGTTTTCCTCTCAATTTTCATCTCCTGATTGGATTTTTTGTGAACCCCCACCTTTATTTTATTCATCTCCTGACTTCTTCACCTGGACGCCGGTGTTCTCCTGTATCAGTGAGTTGAATGCCCCTCGGAGACGCAAACGCACCCGGCGCCATCGTGGGAAAAGAGCTGGACTTGCTGTTAAACAACGCCGACTCAAGTCCCAGAGCTTTGATTCCCGATGTCTGCGAGTCGTCTATGACCCATCTTCTCCTGCTCAGGACTTCATTACTGGTTTATGGGCGGTGGACACCAGATTTAATTTCTCCATTTCAAGGTGGCATCACTTTTCCTCGGTCTGCAATCGAGTAGTAAACACTGCTAATCTTCGCACGTTCACCCGTGCTCATCCTGCAACGTGCTCTTCTACTTCTATCAAGGCTGCTCTCTTGAACGTGAGATCAGTGTCTAATAAAACTTTTATTCTGCAATACTTTATTACCTCAAATAATCTGGATTTCTTCTTCATCACTGAGATTTGGATTTTAA
Source organism: Polypterus senegalus (assembly GCF_016835505.1). Classification (NCBI taxonomy): domain Eukaryota; kingdom Metazoa; phylum Chordata; class Cladistia; order Polypteriformes; family Polypteridae; genus Polypterus; species Polypterus senegalus. Next base: position 100,996,047 of record NC_053163.1, on the reverse strand, counting down.
ATGGTGACTCTTCATGTTTTACTGACTTGGTTCCATCAGGTTATTCATTTTTAAACTCTCCTCGTGGGGGGGATTGCCACTGGTTTTAAAAGTATGTTCTTGTGTCGGAGCCTTACAAGGGATCCGTTTAGCAGCTTTGAACTTCAACTTTTCGAAGTGTGCTGTTTGCTGTGGTTTATAGACCTCCTGTAATTAATGATACTTTCATTTCTGAATTCTCTGATCTCCTGGCTGATATCACCCTCTCCCGTGACAAAGTATTTATTATTGGTGATTTCAACATTCACGTTTGTTGTCAATCAAAACCTTTGGTCAATGACTTTTTATCACTATTGGATTCATTTGATTTTATACAGCATATTAATACGCCAACTCACTCTCTCGGTCACACCCTTGATCTTGTTCTTACTCGTGATATTTCAGTGAATAATATTGATTTATGTGATGTTTCTTTCACTGATCATTTTTCTATAATGATGGATCTGAATATTACTGTTGATGTCCCGACTAAAAACTGTCCCCCACACTGCTCGCGCTTTTTAAATTCTTCTATTATATGTGATTTTAAAACCATTTTCTCTAGTCTTTATGTGCATGACCAAAATAATGGTATCGATGATTCTGTCGTAAAATTTAACTCTTCCTGTAAAACGGTTTTAGACGTAATTGATCCGCCCAAGATATGCAGTAATAAGGGAAGACCAGCTCCCTGGCTAAATGAAAATACACAATCACTGCGCCGCGCCTGTCGAACTGCTGAACGACGTTGGAAAAAAGATGGACTGATTGTCTCTAAACAAATTTTCAGGACTTCTCTTTTCAATTTCCAGGCTGAAGTTAAGAAAACGAAACAAGACTTCGTTGCCAATTTAGTATCCCGTCATTCAAAGAATCCTAGGGTCTTATTTAATTCAATTAACGCAGCCATTCACCCTCATTCTGTGATATAGCGCTGTTCATTCATGTGAGCAGTTTCTATCATTCATTGTCAGCAAAATTGAAACTATCCGCAGTAGCATTGTTCAAACTGAATATAAACTTCCAACTGATAATCATGACATTGTTCTAGATTCCTTTGATCAAATCTCACTTTCACAGCTAAAAAGAACTATTGACATCCTTAAACCGGCTTCCAGCCTCCTCGATATTGTTCCACCACATCTCTTAGTGGAAGCCTTTGATGTGTTGGGCCCATCCTTATAGGCGATTATAAATGACTAGCAAAATACCCGCGCTTTGCAGCGGCGAAGTACTGCCTTAAAATTTTTATTAAGAAGAAAATTAAACCTTTAATTAAACTGAGAGAAAATATACCAATAATTATTTGTTAAGGATCTCTTTGTATACCACATTGTGAGTTCGGCCCTCCGGTTGTAATATGACCAAGCTGTGCGCTGAGCTTACTCTTGAGCATGCAATGTACAGTTGGCCATGTGAACAGTAATCTTGTTTCAAATCTCACAGCTTGGATTGCTGCTGTCATAATCGGATTGAGTTTCATGATTTGTTTCAATTATGACGGTATTTGTAGGACTTGTGTTGAAAAGACAATCGGCATCTGTCAAGCGTTTTAAGTATACAACCGGTTTCATCGATAACTTTACATCCAGCTTTTGAGAGTTTAAACATTCATAAACATCAAAGTGTCCACTACTGAAATTGTCATCTGTCAATCCAAGATGTTTAAGGGGCATTGCCGGTTGTCAAAAGGTGTAAAATATTTGGCCATTTCGGTACACTTGAAAGCGACAACCGAACAATTCACCGGCAGCCATCAACTCACATGCAGATGCATAGGTGAAGGGCTTAAGCATTTCATTCTTATAGTGCTCCTGTGTAGTATAATTATCTCCTGTACTGTCATCAGTCCACACCTTGAACCTGTCCCAGTCATTCAATACATAAGACACAATGTTCCTCCGGATATCAAGAGTGAGCCTGATATGGCCGTGCAATATGTAACAAAGAGAATGGAAAAGGCAGGTGCCATCTCCGGGCATGGAAACCACTCGGTAAGTGACAGTTCTTTGATCTATGGTGATCACCTCGATAGACATGTTAATGGGGGTACGGTTGGAATGATAAAGGAAATGGGTACCTGAACAATGTAAAGTAAGTCTAAAATAAATACACAATAACTATAATCGTAATAAATGAACAATAAAATGGCGGAGAAGCCGTGGATTCAATAAAAAGGCTGTAGTTATCAGCAGGGAGACGTGAATCCCGTGGCGAAGCAAGGAAGGGAATGTAGAGACTGGAGTCACGGACGGCCTTATATAGGCAGGCAGCCAACAACGTGGGAGGCGTTGGGATGGGGGACCCAACACCGCCTCACACGGTGACCGAGCTGCAGGCTATGGACGTATATATGTACGTAAGTAGGATTCAGTTAGTGCTGGGAACCCGCGTACCAAACTTCTTGAAGATGGGCCCATAAGTAACAAAGACCATTGAAAAGTTCAATATGGCGGCCGACAGTGGCATCATACCACCGAAATAAGTACCATATTTCAGCCTTCTACCTACACGGGAAGTTGGAGAATTAGTGACGTTGGAAAGTTCAATATGGCGGCTGACAGTGGCGTCATACCACCGAAATAAGTACGTTCATTGGTTTCAGTTAGCGCAGGGAAGCCGCCTACCAAATTTCGTGAAGATGGGGCCATGAATAAGAAAGTTCAACATGGCGGACGTTGTTGACTGTTATGACCGTTACGCATAGAATTTCAAAATGAAACATGCATAACTTTAGTAAGTAAACTGTAAGGAATGAGCCTGCCAAATTTTAGCCTTCTACCTACACGGGAAGTTGGAGAATTAGTGACATTGGAAACTTCAATATGGCGGCCTACAGTGGCATCATATCACTGAAATAAGTACGTACATCGGTTTTGGTTAGCGCAGGGAAGCCACCTACCAAATTTCGTGAAGATGGGGCCATAAATAAAAAAGTTCAAGATGGCGAACGTTGTCAACCGTTATGACCGTTATGCACAGAATTTTGAAATGAAACTTGCTTAACTTTTGTAAGCAAGCTGTAAGGAATGAGCCTGCCAAATTTCAGCCTTCTACCTACACAGGAAGTTGTAGAATTAGTGACGTTGGAAAGTTCAATATGGAGGCTGACAGTGGCGTCAGCCAACTTTGTCTATTAGGTAAGATAAAGCCTTTTTTATCTTCTACGGATCTTGAGGAAAGCTACTTATGCTTTCATTGTTTCTCGCCTCAATTACTGCAACTCACTATATTCTGGGATTAACAAATCTCTGATACACAGGTTACAGCTGGTCCAAAATGCTGCCACTCGCTTTCTGGTTGGGGCAAGAAAGTATGACTCTGTTTCTCCTATTTTAGCTTCTTTACACTGGCTGAATGTCAGTTTTCGAATTGATTTTAAAATCTTGCTGCTAGTTTTTAAATCTTTACATGGGCTTGCTCCTGCCTATTTTACCGAATTGTGTGCTTTACACCAGCCATCTAGAGTGTTTAGATCTTCTGATCAGTTTTCTCTTGTTGTCCCTCATACCAAGTGTAAAACCAAGAGGGACAGAGCGTTTACAGCTGCTGTGCCTCGCCTGTGGAACTCTTTATATCATCATATAAAGGAGTCGTCTACAATTGAACTGTTCAAAACAAGATTAAAAACTCATTTCTATTCACTTGTATTCCGTGACCTTCAGTAATACTGATGGTTTCCTCTTTGTGATTATATAACATTATTTCTATTTATTATGTATCTTATTTTATGTTCATATATTTTATTTCTAGTTATGTTTTTATGTTAAATTGTTTTGTTTTTCTTTTATTCTATTATTGTAAATCACTTTGGCCACAGCATTACTATGCTGTTTTAAATGTGCTATATAAATAAATTGATATTGACATTGACATTAACACACAATTACACCAATACTTTCCAGTTTTCTATTGCGTGCATGTCTTGCGTTTAAATGAATTTGCAAGTTTTCCACAAATTTGTAATACATCAGTAAAACAGTTCTTATTAAACCCATGCTAAAAGAATTTCATACAAGGTTGATCTAGCATACCGACCACTATTAGGATCAGTGTCATATACTCAGGGGAGGGCTGGCTGTCCCATCCAGTATTGCCTGCTACAGCTCTGTGATGTCACACTGGCCTAACAAAGCATCTTGGGGCACTGGGAAAAAAAAGTTTATCTAAGCTGGCCACATGGTGAATTTTCACTGGTGATCCCAACAAATTTGATGTAAAAAATGCTTAGGTAAATTTAGCTGATCAACACTATTGACTATATTTAGTCAGGGAGTGAATTAAGCTCTTGTAAGTTCTACATAGCTCTGACATTCATCTTTATTTAATTAGTGAGATGTGGGAAGAAAACTAGAAGACCTGCAATAAAACCCAGGCAAACACTAGATAGATAGATAGATAGATAGATAGATAGATAGATAGATAGATAGATAGATACTTTATTAATCGCAAAGGGGAAATTCACTAGAAGAACATACAGACATTACACCATGACCAGGTAGTGGGCAGTTTAAAGTTACCTAAGCCAGGGAATTTAAACATTGTCCTGAGGTCCACTGCAGCTAATGGATTTATCTTGAGCGCTGATATACTCAGCAGAAACTCTCTTTTATATCAATGCCTTTTAGTTTAACTCTCTTTTCCATCCTCAGTTTGCCGAGTTGTTTATGCATACAATGTGAAATTTATGTCTCTACATGATTTGGAAAAGTTATGCCATTTGTTATAGACTACAGTATCTAAGAGGAGTGTTGAAATAGTTAGTTTCCTTTTTCTTTTCGTTTTATTGTTTGTCAATACGTTTTGCCCTTAATTACTCTGTGATGTACAGTGAAGCAGCTTATTTTGTTATCACTGCATAAAACTTTAACATATTCATAAGAATTAGAATTGAATTTGATCAATTTGTCACTGAGTTAAAAAAAACACCCTTTTTTCTTTAAAAAGTACACCATGCCCAGCTAGGTATTTATGACATGATAACCAAAGAACACATGTAGTGATAGGCTGGGGTCTCTAAATTGACAAAATATCAGAAAGTGTGGGTGTATGTGCCTGAATGAGTGTCCACTAATGTAAACGGGTGACATGTCTTTATCCCATGATCCTAGTGCTGCTGAAAGAGACTTCATTTCCTGTGGCTCTGAACTGGATGAGCAGATTAAAAAATGGATGGATGGATTCAAAAACAGAATAAGTCTTGGCTCCAGTATGACATAAGCTTTTGCTGAATAAAAATTAGGTGTTGTCCTAAGAAGGCTGGCTTGAAAATGAATCAGGTGATGAAAGGGATGGACAAAAAAGTAGCCAGGTAACAGTCAGGAGTCAAAAACATAAATTGAAGAGGGCAGAGCAATCAAATCCAAAAGAAAAGGTAAAAAGCAGAATGAAATCCATTTGCAAAAGTTCAAAAACCCTAAATGTCTAAAATGAAAATACAGTAAACGTGATCACAGGTTTGAGGTGTTTTTATCTCAATCCTAGCATACCATTTGTGCTGCACTGTCACATTTAAGTGGTGTCATGGTGATATCACAAGTCCATAACTTGTGCTAGTCGTGTCAACTATTAAATAAATGGATGCTCTCCAGTCCAATAAAAAACTAGTGAGCAGTGGCCATTGAACTGCCAAAATTTATAATAATACTAAAATAAATAATACTATAATTCAAAACCACTCTGTAAATCATTAAGAAGGACTGAACCATCAACTCTGTCAGTTATGGACCTTTTTCTTATTAGTTTTGGACCTAAACCTTTTTTTTTTTCTTGGTTTTTGACTTTTCCCCACCCACTATGACTTTAGCCTGTACCCTAAAACCCTTTTCATCTCCTGGCTATTTCCTGATTTCTTATTCAAAGAAGTGTGTACCTTCTAGACTTACAGTGTTCACTACACCAATGTAGCTCATTTGCTAATGTGACAAAGTGAGATTCAATCACATATTGTTTATTAGTTTTTTACACCCAAGTCTGAAAAACTGTTTGTGGCAGACTACTTTGATGCTACATCAGTTTTTAATGACCACATAGTCATTTCTTTTTCTTAACATAAACTTAAAGAGGAGTCTCTACCTTTTCTTAAAATGAGAAGGGGCCACACAGTCTTGTGACATAAAGATACACCCTTCCTTTTCCTTTCTAAACCACAAAGTGATCTGTATGAGGAATGATATTCTGAGACTTAATGCCCACAAATCTAACTTGACTGCCACCAGGGAAGGTAGGCAGGCAATATATAAGGCCTGGGAGATGAAAATATTAAGACACAAGCATCAAAACCCAAAACAGTTTGGTTGATGTTTTGGGTTTTGAAGCAAAAACACGCCATCCATAATCTCAAAGTCTCATGAACCTAGCAAATAAATAAAAATAATATATAATTTTATAGCTATGTATATGTGAAAAGTCTTTTCTAAGTATACACAAACTTGAACCTTTGACTTTGGCTTAAATGAGGTTGTGCTGATGACATCATATGACATGAATCCTGTCGACGTGCCCTCAATAATGGTCAGTTGCATTTACACAACAGGTGCATAAATTAAGGCAGCCATAACTAAAACAAAATGGCATGTTGGCAAATCAGAATCAGAAAAACTTTATTAATCCCAAAGGAAATTACTTATGTTACAACCTAATAACAAGGGGCATGTTACACTAAGAGCAAGTATAAAGTAATCATGCAAATATAAATAAAGTATAATAAATGTAAGTATTAAACTAAAGTACAGAGTGTTGCATCTTAAGTTAATATTGCACATTTTGAGAACAAATAAGGTTATTCTCGTGTGAAGAGCAGACAATTTATTGCATAAGAACAGATAGTATGTTGCACATTTCAAGTATTTGAAAAAATGTACCTGGATATCCAATAAAGAAAAATGATAATAACTTAAAGTGTGGGTGAGGACATATTATTTCATATCTTTCCCACAGAAATAAATTAATAATCAATAAGGTATCAGAGCTAACCAGTGAAATTACTAGAATAGATGAAGAGCATGCCAGGTGTCCAAGTGAGGTTTTTCATAGGAAAAGGCAGGTTCTGCATTCAGAACTCAACCTCTTAACAACCAAACAAACTGAACAACTCATTTTTAAATCAAGACATCATTACTATGAATATGGAGAGAAAGCTAATAAGCTCTTAGCTCAGCAAATCCACAAGCAAGAATTTCGCAATGCAATCCCAGCAATCACCAACACGAACAGAGATAAAATCATTGACCATAAAAATATAAATCACACATTCAGAGACTACTATAAATCCTTATATTCGACTGAGTTTAAAGAAGACAACACACAATCTAATGCATTTCTAGGTACATTACAGATATCACAAATGCATACTTTTAGTGCAGAGGAACTGGATAAACCTTTGCCACTGTCAGAATTACTAGATGCTATAAAGTCACTTCAGAGCGGGAAAGCAGCAGGCCCTGATGGCTACCCTGTAGAATTTTATAAGAAATTCTCCACTCAGCTAGCTCCCCTTTTATTAGCAACATTTACAGAAGCTAGAGACAATCAAATTCTACCTCAAATTTTTCGCCAAGCATTAATCACCATTTTTTCCTAAACAAAATAAGGACTTATTACAATGTGCATCATACATCATACATTTCACTTCTGAATAATGATGTTAAGATACTCTCCAAAGTCTTAGCTAGAAGGCTGGAATAAGTGCTGCCTTCGGTAATATCACAAGATCAATCTGGATTTATTAAAGGCCGACACTTAGTTTCCAATCTTAGACGCCTGTTTAATGTAATATATTCACCAGCAAAGTGAAACACCCCAGAGATATTATTATCATTGGATGCAGAAAAAGCATTTGACATGATTGAATGGAACTACCTTTTTACTACATTAGAGAAATTTGGGTTTGGCTTGAATATTTGTGCATGGATCAAACTACTGTATACCAATCCAGAAGCTTCAGTTAGTATTAACAACATTTGTTCAGACACTTTAAATTAGAACGTGGTACCAGACAAGGATGCCCCTTGTCACCAATTCTATTTGCAATCGCCACTGAACCACTGGCAGTTCACTGTCGAAATGCTTATCAGATAAAGGGGATTATTAGACAGGGACTTGAACAGAAAATTTCTCTATACGCAGATGATATGGTACTGTATATATCAGATCCACAAAATACTGTGCCTGCAGTCTTAACAACACTTAAAGAATTTCAAAAGATGTCTGGTCTCAGAATTAATTTGAATAAAAGTGTGCTCTTTCCAGTAAATTCTCAAGCATACAATATCAGATTGAACACCTTCCCTTTTATCATTGCAGATCAGTTTAAATACCTAGGGGTAAATATCACAAGTAAATATAAAGCTCTTTATCAGCAAAATTTCGACCGTCTGTATGGAAAAAATTAAGCAAGACTTGCATAGATGGTCAACCCTTCATCTATCCTAGCTTGAATAATTAACACTGTTAAGATGAATATCCTTCCTAAGCTTCTCATTTTATTTCAAAACATTCCAATATACATAAATAAATCATTTTTAAGCAATTTGATTCAATCATAACTTCATTTATTTTGAACTCAAAATATCCAGGTATCCAAAGAGCGACCCTACAAAGGCCTAAGGCAGAAAGTGGCATGGCTCTACCCAACTTTCAGTTTTATTACTGGGCAGCAAACATACAAGCTATAAAAACCTGGACACAAATAGATGAACATACACAGGCTTGGTCAGCAATAGAAATAAAATCCTGCCGTACTTCTTCATATTCCCTGCTTTGTGCCCTAATAAATGCAAGTTATCGCCAATACACTAATACCCCAATTGTGCTTCACTCACTCAGAATATGGAACCAATGTAAAAAGAATTTTAAGATGGAGAATCTTTTATCTGTGGCACATCTGCATGAGAACCACCTTTTTCAACCCTCGCAAATATATGCAGTTTTTAATATCTGGAAAACATTTGGGATTAAATTGTTTAGAGATCTTTATATAGACAACATCTTTGCATCCTATGAACGATTACATTCCAAATTTAACTTTCCAGCAACCCATTTCTTTCACTATCTTCAAATTAGAAACTTTGTTAAAAAGATACTGCCCGATTTCCCTCATCTCGCACCTACCTCTATGCTGGAAAAAATATTGCTCAGTTTGGAGGACTCAGACAGCATTTCTGCAATATATAAAATAATTTTGCAGTCCCTCCCTTTCAAAGATCCAAGAGGACAATGGGAAAAAAATGTATCACTCAACATCTCAGAAAAGGAGTGGAAGGTAGCAATGCAGAGAATTTACTTGAGCTCCATATGTGCAAAGCATATAATTATTCAACTTAAAATTATATATCAAGCACATCTGTCTAGCTTAAAACTGTCTAAAATGTTTCCAGGGCAAGATACGACCTGTGAACGCTGCAATCAAGTTCCAGCCTCACTGGGTCACATGTTTTGAGCCTGCACCAAATTAACACCATTCTGGACAAAACATTTTAAGTGCTTTTCAGACAGCCTTGGTGTCACAATCCCTCCTAACCCACTAACAGCTGTGTTTGGTGTTCTTCCAGATGGGCTTAAAGTGGAGAAAGACAAACAAACTGTGATTGTATTTACTACACTATTGCACGCAGACTTATTTTGCTAAACTGGAAGAATCCTAACACTTCCCTTTTTTTTAGTCAGTAGGTAACTGATGTTTTATACTATTTGAAATTGAAAAAAATTAAAATTCTCAGTTAAAGGATCTGTGCAGAACTTTGATATATCTGTATGGAATGATTACAATAAAATTTAAAAAAAAAGTGTGAATGAGTGACTGGAAAAGGAGTTATAGAGTCTGATGGCTGTGGGGAGGAAGGATTTCCTGTGACGTTCAGTGGAGCACTTGATGCTTGTCAGTCTACTGCTGAAAACGCTCCAAATCGAGCTAGCTTCAAAATACTAGAAATAAAAAAACAAGCCCCTCAGAAAAATAAAAAATTATGAAAAACAAGCATCATAACATGATTTAGCCACTGCAGTATAATCTACCATCAGTTAAATTTATCATGAACGACTTTAAAGGAATAAAAATCTGTCCATTGATTTTTAAATCTGCAGGGTCAAAGGATCTGCAGCCTATCTCTGTAGCATCAGGCACAATTCTGGATGCTGCACACTGTGTGACACATTCACGCACACACTCACACTGTCCCGTATGGAGCCAATATAGAGATGTCAGATAGCTTAACACAACATACAGTATCTTTGAGATTTAGAAGCCTCCTGTACACTCAATGAGAACATGCAGACCCTACACAGTGGTTTGAACCAGTTCTTCTGGAGCTGTGAAGCAGCAGGCCTAACCCCTGCACCACCATGCTATAACAACTCAGGCAAATGATTTTCATTCAGACATCCTGTCTTGTATTAATAATACTCTACTCTACCAATCTATGAAACATCCACTTTTGTTTTCTATTATGCCTTTCTCGGTAAACACCAGCCAGTTAAATCGTTCTGTCTACCAGCATGGTAAGCATTATTAAAGCACCTATTCAATGCACAAATTCAAACCTTTTAAACAACTAAAAGAGCAACATATTTGTGTAAATTCAATTTCAGAGTGAGACAGACAGCTCTGCTAGCAGTATAGATTTTTAGTCCCCAGCATCTGGAGTTGACAAATTTAGTTCTTTTTCATTCAGGTATCTTATTCTACTATTCAGAGGCTGAGTTGTGACTGATTTTCCTTATTTGATTCTCATTTACAGAAATGGTTTGTGTCCTATGCGGTATTTGCTGTAACCTTTCCAATGCCTTTTAAAAACTAATATCAAGTGTAATAAACTAATGGGGAGTGTAATTAAGAAGCATTCTGAATCTTTGATTGTAGGTGCTCATTTGCAAATTAGGCATTTGGTAATGGGTCTATAGCTATAAAGAAAATTTGTACACTGTCAATGGGGACCTAAACAGACGGAGTAATAAAGGTTCCCATTAATAGAACATTGCAGTAAATTATGATCATCTCTAATTTCTGATTTTTGGATGGCAAAGTCAAAATGACAAAATAGTTTCACTGATGAAACATCTGGACAGCATCTGGCCATGACATTGGTAAATCAACCTCAAAGTGCTGCAATGCCAGCCAGGCAGTTTCATCTTTGGTGACATTGATTGGCATATCTCCCAAAAGACATTGCAAATTTTGACATTATTTGAAGAGTGTGACTGGAACTCAGACTTTGGGTTTTTGTTCAGATACAAGAAAAGAACCAGTAAGATATCAAATTTGGGATGGGAGGTCCCCTATAGTTATGTCACTAAGTAATATAATCAAAATAATAGTGAAAAAGTTGCAGTGAAAACAGTACACACACAAAGACAATCATATAGTGTATATGTTCTGCAAAAGAGATATTTTTTGTTTGAATTTACAGCCTAGGGCAAAGAATAAATGTCTATCATACATCAGTGAGTCCACTGAGCTAAGAGTTGGGAAACAGATCACTGGCAGCACTGGCAGGAAGCAAAGTCAGTCAAACACCAGAAGAGGAAAAACTTGATATAAAAGATGAGGATAGGTGAAAAATTTTTAGGAATGTACCTTTTCAGTCATCAGTCTAAGGCAAAAGAGAAGTTTGATTATCTAGTTTTCCACTTCCTTATAACCAATACCCAGCCCAGTTTTGTGAATAAATGAAATACAGCAGTACAACAATTGTCAAAACTTTTCATCTAATATCTCTAAAATTACATCAAGCTGACTTCTGAATGTTTCTAAAGTCTAACTCACTACCATGCCATTTTTAATGTACAGTAATCCCTTGCTATATCGTGCTTTGACTTTCGCGGCTTCACTCTATCGCGGATTTTATATGTAAACATATCTAAATATATAACACGGATTTTTCCGCTGCTTCGCGGGTTTCTGTGGACAGTGGGTCTTTTTACTACTGGTACATGCTTCCTCAGTAGGTTTACCCATTTGATTTCATACAAGGGACACTATTGGCGGATGGCTGAGAAGCTACCCAATCAGAGCACACGGTTAAGTTCCTGTCTGCTGATTGGCTCAGCGACGGAGCGCCGAATTCGATTCCGCTGCGTTAACCAGGAAGTCTTGTCTCGCTCATTCAGCATCAACGTGTTTCGCTGTGTAAAGAGTTAACTTTTGTGCTCTTTTGTGTTTATCTTTGTGCGTAGTCAAGCCCTTCATTATGGCTGCAAAATGATCTGCTACTGCTTCAGGGGCCGTGCCCAAGCACCAATGAAAGATGCTAACGACTGTCGAAAAGGTAAAAGTTTTGGATATGTTGAAGGAAAGGAACAGCTACACCGCTGCAGGACGCCATTACGGCATTAGTGAGTCCATGATTCTTTTTATTTAAAAAGGAGGAAAATAATATAAGATCTACGACCGCAGGGTCCTTTAACCAGGGCGCAAAACGAGTGGTACGTGGATGTAATAAGGCGGTATTCCGGATGGAATCTGCTTTAGGGATTTGGATTGAAGACTTCCGGAAGAAGAACAACGGCAGTGCTACACAGTCGCCTGAAAACGCTCCTTTAGAAGAGCTGTAACGCTCTCCTTTGTTGTGCAGTAAAATTAAACTCATCGTTATCGGGCAAGTTGTCGTGTCAGTGTTGGTGAGTAATCATAATTAATTTTCTACGTACAGTACTTAGTACATGTACATATGTTTAGTGTCACCATATACACATTTTACTGTATACAATTTTTCTTGCATTGTACGTATTTATTGCTGATGGCCTGTCTGTCGTAATGGCTGCAACATATGTGATATCGGAGACGCTCGATATCTTTAAAATAATATTTGGGTTTTACTGTATATAAACAGTGTGTTTACATACATAATTTCAACGAATCTTACTTAATATCTAAGAAGATTACAAAGGGTTTAAGCTGTATAATTGTGCGGGAAATGTTTATAATAGTGTGGGAGAATTTATGAGGCTTAAAATATATAAAAATAACCATATGAACATATGGTTTTTACTTCATGGATTTTCACCTTTCGCGGGGGGTTCTGGAACGCAACCCCCGCAATCGAGGAAGGATTATAGTATTGCATATATCTATGGTTCTTTATGTTATGAAAAACATGTAAACTTTGATTTAAGTTTAAGTTTCCACTGCGTCCACATGCTCTTGTAAATAATTATTTGTAAAGTAATGGGTGGAATCCACTGAACTAATTCCATTCATAATTTTAAACAATTCAATAATGTCATCTCTTACCTTCTGCTTAAGCTGAATAGGTTCAAATTCTTTAATTGTTCAATTATGGACTTTCAAGTTTCAAACCTTTCATTGAATATTCAAATATAATATCTTTACTAATGTAATGCTTCAATATGTGTAATGCTTTAAATGTACTTACATTGAATTTCATCTGCAACAAATCTGCTGATGACTGTATGCAGTCAAGTTCTCTGCAATGATTATGTTTTCCATTATCTGCCTTTCCACCAAGTGTAGTATTAACTTAACCACCTTGCTATATATATTTTTATCCAGGTTATTTCTATGCAGTTTTTTTTAAAAAAAAAAACAATGACCCAAGCTCTGATCCCTGAAGGATACCATTCTTAACATCACCTAATTCTGGAAGTGTTTCTCTCATCAATACCCTTTGTCCTTGAAATTTGAGCCCACCTACACATTGAACCCTTAATTCCCAATTCTTTTATTTTATAACTGGAATATTTTGTGGAAATGTATAAGAAGCATTCAGAATAAGTAAAATATGCATTTCTCTGATTATATGCGTTTGTTGCATTCTCATAGAATTCTAATACATTAGTGAAACATGATCTCCCAAGTCTGATCCCATGCTGATGATTTGTTGTACATGTTCTTGCCTTGTAATGTGTAATCGTTTCCTCAATGATTTCTTTCATTAAGTTATCTACGATGAGTGTTAAGCTTACTGGCCTAGAGTTACTTTAGATCAGCTCAATGACACTATTTACATATTGAGATGATATCTGCTAGCTTCCAGTCCTTAAGGAATTTCCCCAGTGGTGCAGTGATTTTCAAAAATTTGCACCAGGGGTTTATAAATGCTTTATATGTGTCATGGTTTCAATTTTGTGTTAAATATGAGCTACAGGAGTATCTCTCTCTCTCTCTCTCTCTCTCTCTCTCTCTCTCTCTCCCAGTCGCCCTAATAGCTTCTAGCCCACTTTCCAAGCATAGTACCTTATCTGAGAGTCCCTCCTCTAGAAATCCAGGACATCTCATGTCATTTTCTAAATCCAGACCAGGGACACAGGGATGGTGGGGTCTGGACCTTGTCTTAGATAACATAAGGCTCAAGGCAGAAACAAACCCTGGACAGGGTCCTTTTCCATTGCAGGGCAAACACACACACCCAGCAAAGAAACTCTAGCACCATTTGAGAATTGCCAGTTCACCTAACCTGTATATCTTTGTATGGGTTTCCTTTGGGTGCTCCAGTTTCCTCCCACAATCCAGACACAGGGCGAACATGCAAACTCCACACAGGGAGGACCTGGGACCCAACCCTGGTCTCTTCTCCTTACTGTGAAGCAACTGCGATACCACTGTGCCACCATGCTGCCCTCACAAACTACAGGGTCCACAACCTTATCCTGTAAACACACACACACGGTCAGACCTCTCCTTACTCTGGATGACTGTGTGCTTATAATGAGTACACCTCTCACAGTACCCAATGATGAAGTAATGACAAACAAGAGCCCATATATCCTCTGATTCAACTATGGCCTTGTTAAACTTGTTCAGCTTAATTACACATCACAGTACTCATAAACTCTATCAAATCTAACAACAGTTAAATATGTAAGGATAGTTTACAAAAACATATACAACAGCCAAGGGACACACCGGCACTCAGTATCAGGACAAAAGCCAATTTCACTTCTCTCTGCTTTGACCTTTGCTTGTGGCTTGCTTGGAGGATGATATGTGTTATCTTGTTCTCTCTCTCTCTCTCGCTCTCCACAAATGATTTGTGATTATACTAAAATGTACTTGTTCTAAGTAATTAAATAGGTTACAAAATATGTAATGACATCAATCAACAGACTGCTTAGTTCACGTACAAATGTCCATCATTTATTAGAACGTTTATCCTTTCAACAACAGTGTTTCTTAGTGGCCCATCCTTCCTTTACCAGTGCTTTGCCATCAATGAAGCTCAGTGTGTAGGTTGGCTATTCTCAATCCCATAAGCATAAACCTTGTATCATCAGCTCATCCCTGAGTACATCTCATGTTGCAAGGCACCATCTGCCAGTCTACCACAAATGTCCTCAACCTTCTTAAAAATGCTTTATGCAAAGCAACATTGGCAGCCAACTGTGCATTTGCCCAGCTTAATCACCAAATTATGTTTTTCACTGGGCAGTCGAGTTTACCTTCCATATTCTAAAGACATGCATGTTAGGTTAGTTAGGAATTCTGCAAGTCTGAGGTTAGGTGGGTGTGCTTGTTTGAATGTATCAATGCCTTGTACTTAATGCTGCTGCAGCGCCAATAGCCCAGATCTGGAGTAAGAGGGTTTTGAAAATACTATGTTACTCATTTTCTGACCACCACAAACTCAGTATGTGTTTACTATCTTTTTCACTCTTTCCTCTTGTGCTTTTTACCTCTTAAATTTTTGACATCCTTCTAGAGTCATCTCTTTGTGTTTGCCACCTGTCCCTATTAGTCTCTTATGTGGGCCTTTCTCATTGATCTATTTTAGATAATGGTGACTCTCTGTTTCAGATCAGAGATGCAATGAACAGAAATGAGGTGATTCCAGATCAGAATGAATACTATATTTCTGTTTAAAATTAAAACTAAAGTGCCAGAACTGTTGTGAAGGATAAAAAGTTTCTCCCTAACCTATTATTAATGGGGGATTTTGCAAAGTCTGCTGCTGATATTCTCAGTGTCTTTGAAATACACATCAAACTTTTAAAAAATACTTTCAACTAGAGTAGAGAGACATGTGCACTTGCGTGAGCCTTCGTTCTCTGTAACCTCTTGTAACCCATCTCCAAATCCCATCCTTCAGCATACACTGATAGACTGAAGAAATTTGTGTTTGAGAGACTTTGCTGTAAATGCAATCACAGGACTCATTATGTTGCATACCATTTACTGGAGGGTGGCTTAAAGAATACATTATGCAAAGACTTCTGCTTCATCCTACCAGGTCAGGGCCAATCCTGCTTGCTTTGTAGTTTCACAGTGTCTTGCACAGAGTGTGGCATCAAGTGCATTTAAGTGCATTTTGGTAAATGAGACATTTGCTGTAATGAGGCAATTTGTCAGCCATGCTTTCTCTCTCATTAAATGTCTTCTAATTTGCTTGCAGCAACACAGTGCCAAATTTCACTGAATCTGTAGATAAACGAAGCACTGGGAGATTTCTAAAATGCATGCTGTTGAGGTTAAAAAAATACATTTCAGAACTGAATCATTGGATAAGGCAATAATAGCAAAAAATGGCAAAAAGTGCCTCTACAACTATGCCTACAAATGTAAAAATTAGACCTATGAAGAAATATGCGTAGGAAATGCATGAGGTGGTTAAAAATAGCTTCTTCAGGGAACAGTGATATAGAGGTTTTGTTGTAACAAACCACCTCAAAGAGGAAAGGATTAAAGGAAAACATCATTAATGCTGTCAACTTGTCACATGTTGACATTCAGAGCTTCTGCTGAAGGTCAAGGGCAGTTATAGAGGAAGTAAACTCACAAGCATTTATTTCCACAAATAAATATATGGAAGAAAGCATTAAAAGCATATACTTATGACTGTGAACTTGAAATAAATTGCATAATGTCCATCAATATTTTAACAATCTTTTTTAATTCAGGGTCATTAAGGAGCTGGAGATCATCCTGTTAATTCAACTTCATAACCAGTAGGTATGTAAAAATAAAAACATAAACATGCATGTAAGTGGCCAAAAAAACAATAACAGCAACAGGGGCGCAAAAAACAAAACAGCATATTGTGTTTAAAAGACCTGGCAGGCCATATCACTAGGCTAGAACAGGGCAGGTAATCACAAAAGCCCCATGCTGAGCTTGAAAGAGTGTTTCTCTTTCCTAAACCTGCACCATCAGCCTGAATGTTTGTTACATTCACCAGATCATTAAATTGTTCAGAAATGGCAAAACACATTAACTTAAATGGATTACCTGTGTTAAAATCCACCAAAAATAAAGGCAAAAGATATAATCTGGCAACTTTAGATGAGATAAGAAAAACTGACGATCTTACCCTATGTAGAAAGCCATAAAGCTCAATTAATACGTCACTGTGCCCTGTGCACTGATATAACCTACTTATGAAATATTATTCTTTTTGCACTATATACAGTTGAGTCTATATGTATTTGGACAGTGACACCATTTTTATAAGTTTGTCTCTGTACACCACAAAGCATAAAGCAATCATTATGTGATTGACGTGTAGACTATCAGCTTTAATTTAATGGGTTTACCAAAAATATTGTATGAGCCATCTAGGAATGACAGCCATTTTTCTGCATAGCTGACCCTCACCTCGTTTCCAGAGGCTCAAAATATTTGGACAAACTTACATAATCATAAATATAATGATCATTTTTAATATTTGGTTGAAAATCTTTTACGGTCAGTGACTGCCTAAAGTCTGGAATCCATGGCCATCTCCAAGTGCTGGGTTTCTACTTTAGTGATGCTTTGCCAGGCCCTTACTGCAGCTGTCTTCAGCTGCTTCTTGTTTGTTGGTCTTTCTGCCATCAGTTTTGTCTTCAGGAAGTGAAATGCATGTCCAATTGGTTTCAAATCAGTTGATTGACTTCTCCATTGAAGAATATTCCACTACTTTGCCCTGAAAAGCACTTGGTTTGCTGTCAAAGTATGTTTGGCTCATTGTCCATCTGTACTGTGAAGCTTTGTCCTATCAGTTTTACAGCATTTGGCCGAATCTGAGCAAACAGCATAAACCTATACACTTAAGAAATCATCCTGCTACTTCTGCCAGCAGTCATATCATCAATAAACACTACTGACTGACTTCTATTTGCTGCCATGCATGAACATGCCATAAAACTGCTTCCTCCATGTCTCCCAGATGACATGGTATTGATCGGATCATGAGCTGTTTCTTCTCTTTTCCATACTTTTCTGTTTCCAACGTTCTGATACATATCATATTGATCTTAGTTTCCGTTGTCCAAAGAAAATTGTTCCAGAACTGGGCACAACTAGGCTGTTAAAAATGTTTTCTGCTATGCAGAAATGGCTGTCATTCTTAAACGGCATATGCAATATTTCTAGTAAACTCCTTAAATTAAAGCTGGAATTCTATGCTTGAATCATATAATGATTGATTCATTTCAGATCCATTGTGGTGGTGTACAGAGCCAAAATTATGAAGATTATGTCACTGTCCAAATACTTATGGACCTTACTCTATATTTAATTTCTGCCCATTGTTCATCATTATGGTGTGTCGGTCTGTGTTAAAGAATTTCTTGCTTCTGCCTGGGGAAACACAAGATTTTTAGCTTGTGGAAGTCTGTGAGGGCAAAGAGCCCAGTTAAAACCTTAACATGTTTACACGCACTTCAATTACCCAGTTATTCACAGAAACCTGATTTCAAAGATGCCATGTAAACCCTTATTTCAATTAGAGAAATCCTGTTATGGGCATTTGAGAAACCTGATTAACAATGGTAGATTTCTCTGCAAAAAATCTGATTATGTGGCCATGTACTACTGTACACCCATAACTAGGTTACTGTTAACAATGTTGTTGTCTGTGCATGTATTTGCTTTGCACACACTTTCAGTAGCCACAGATAGAAGCGTCCACAATACAAATTTGCACAGGCAAATATTCAGATGATTGCATTATTCCTTCTTCTGCTAAAATAATTTGTCTCAGTATGTCAGAAATTACTACATTTGTATTGATGAGCTGAATGAACAGTGCTAAATCCTGCAACACAATGTTGAGAATGGTAGGATAACACATTAAAAGTAATTTCCGTTAAGAAGTCTGATTACCTTACCTGTATTATTATTATTGTAGCAGCACTGGGAGTAGGACAAGAAGCACACATACCAGGTCCTTTGCAGGACTCAATCACACAGCTAAGCAGTCCAGTAACAAAAACCTATAGATAAAGCATCAAATTGACGAGACATATTCATAAAACACAAGGAAATGACCACAGGTGTCATTCTTATTTTCAAATTCACAGTGGCTGATGATTCTCCTTAACCCAATTATATGTGTACATGTAAACACACTGACTGAATGGTTTGATGTATTTATACAGTATTACCTTGAAGTTCTAAAAAAGTGTTACCACTCCTTGCATTGGGGACCCTACAATCCCAGACTTAGAGAGGTTGCAATTGAGTAGAGTGACCGCTGCAACTCATGCTTTTAATATTCAATGTGGCCAACAGAGTGTACTGTGGATGTGACACTGAAAACAATAACTAATACAAGCTAAGTATAAAATGATCATTGGTGTTATGATTGTTTTATTGTTGTTGTTGGTATTTTGTCAGCATTGTGGCTTTGATGCAGTGCTATAAGCAGAACTACCTTTCCACGGTGCATTACCAAACATCAGACTTGGAGCTAATATTCCCTGCTGGACACGCCATGGCTTTTAGAGGGCCATGTGCACTTTGTCAATTAGCTATGCCATTGTAATGCACAAACTTACAAAGTTGTGTAATGTTTGGATTCTGGAGCACAATGAATGGTGTCCAGTCAATAAAAATCACTTTACAAAATAAAGTAAGCAATACAATGCAAAAAATGGCATGTGTGTTCAACCAGCTGATCCATATGACAGGCAGCAGTGGGAGCAATGCTAAAAACATTGAATACTACTCCTGGAAGATCACATCAAGAGACATACACATTCATTTAGACTCTATTGTCAACCTTTACACCAGAGTAGACACTTTATTAAGTTTAGTTACTCCCTCATATAATTGATAAATAACATTAATTAAGCAGATAAGGCCATTTAAACACAGTAGGTAGGCTGGTGTATTGAATTTAATGGTGGTTTGCCGAGTGGCACAAGTTTAAAAACTGGGAAGAGTTTCAGGCTGCCTCTTTGGATGCATTTCCTCCTTACAATTACTAGGTGCTGTTAAAAGAAAAGCTCTGGACCTTTGTGCAAAAACAATTGCAGGGTCTCCAGGACTTCATGTTTAAATTCAAGGCATTATGCCTTGAGTCGTGCTCTGACATGTGGAACAAGGAAATATTGCAACATGTCCTTGACGCATGTTACTCTCAGATGGTAGTCACTCTGAGGGTGTTTGAGAAATCAGTGAATAAGGTGGTGAAGTTGGACTCCTAAGAAGAGAAGGACTGAGGGGTCATCAGGGTTAGTGGACCCCACAGAGGTGCTACGCTTTTGGAGTTTCCCTTTCCCAAACCTCAAGAATAATCCTCACCAGAATACTGCACCAATGTCTCCTTGGCACAAGCCACCTTACCTTTCTTAACGGTGCCCATACAAGTGCAAGGTGTCATAGGCAAGACCATCATAGATACCAGGAGCACTTTCACCCTAATGAAGTATAGTAACTCACGAGCAAATTAGGGAAAGTACAAAAGTGAAATGGAAAGGTTCATTGGGCAAAGGGCAAAGTTCCCATGAAATTCTATTTTCACAGGATGCACAGGGAGATTGGGGTGTTTTTATTGGAAGATTGCCACCTGTCAATGCCATTATTATTAGGTCATTAATGGCCGTACAAATAGCTGAGAGACATAGTGATTGTTTGGGAGGAAGGCTCAAAATTATCTGCTTTGGCCTAAGTTTCATTACTACATTCTGCTAGTGGCTAACAAGTCCAGCCCAGTACAGGCTATTTTTGAACAGCCATAACTTGCTCAGCCTTTGTGTCAGAGGTGGTCCTCAGTGTGGATAGACAAACTAGATTGAAGTGATGTTGTGTGGCATCACATCCACATGGTCAGCCAACTAGACATAGAC
This sequence comes from Polypterus senegalus, assembly GCF_016835505.1. Lineage (NCBI taxonomy): Eukaryota > Metazoa > Chordata > Cladistia > Polypteriformes > Polypteridae > Polypterus > Polypterus senegalus. The sequence goes on along the minus strand of NC_053163.1, from coordinate 100,975,029 downwards.
TATAGAGTGTCACCTCTGAAAAGAAGGGTAATCAAGGTGGAAGTCAACCACATATGGAACTGAGTTTTCCAGCTCACCATGGGCTAGTCCTGCAATGCTCCTACAAAAGTCCTATGTGTCCAGCCAATTCTGCATTGGTTATAGGGAGCTAAACAAGAAGATATTTTACAAAGTCTACCCCATGCCATTCATCCATGATGTCCTAAAGTCTCTGCATGGAACAACATTATTCCACTCCTTGGATATGAAGTTAGTTATTGGAAGTTGAGGATGGGGAGGGAGACAGCTGTGATCACCCTGAAAGGACTTTTTCAGTTCTGATGCCCTTTGGCCTTAAGAAACGTGGGAGCATCATTCCAAAAGATAATAGAATAAGTCCTCCAGGGGCTCATTGGGAAGATTTGCTTTATCTTAATAGATGGCATCATTGTTCTCTGCCCATCTGTCCAAAAATATCTAAAAGAACCTAGACATCATCTTCCAGTGGGCAAATCAATGAACCTAAAGATCTAAATGGTTTTCAATTATGCATAGTAGTTTTCAATTTTTAAATTGTATTTTATATTAATTTATGATGGCATATTAAATTTATATCAATGTTGCCATTTTGGAGGAATGTCGCTACAACTTTGCTATGTAGGATGACCCGCAGTGTACAATGCCTATCATCACCACTGCGATGGTATAGAAATCAGTACCATGCACTTTCTATTCATCCGAGATTGAGGATACTTAAAAAACACTTTGTATTCTTTCTTCAATAATTATCTAAGTAGGTCTTGATTCTTTTGCTCTGGTTTAATATTTGGTTAGTAATTTGCCTTCAACATTATAATATTGATTCCTCAGTAACAAACTTGGCCTTCTTTATGATTTCATCTCATCTTCAGGTCCCTTTTTAGTCTCTGAGCCTGTCACTAAACAGCATTTGTCATTACACCCTCATGCATAACAAAAGGACCACCACCTAAAAACATACAGTCAAAACAGACTATTGATGATTAGGCCATGATTTGACACAACTTATAAAGAGAAATAGTAATTTGACTAAAATGTAAATATACAGTAGTATAACTATAGAAGATGCATATTAGACACAGTTTGTAGTATTTCAATGAGAAATTGGTTATGACAGCTGAAAACCAATAAACCCCACTGCTATTAGCAAAAATAAATAAATAAATAAGTGCTGCTGCTTTCAACTAAAAAAACACAGAAAATAAACAATGGAGAACTGAGAAAAATACCTGGTTTGAATAATTACATTCTGGCTAATTAATCCCTCTCTCCCAGCCATTTCTCTTCCATAGTCTCTTCTGCTTTCCCTCCTCCTGACCAGTTCTCCTCACTCGACACAAACGACTGCCATGGTCACCCTATGCTCAGCTCTGTCCTCCTGTCTTGACAGTGTTTGTCCTCTCTCTTTTAGGCCAGCATAGAAAATACCCTGTCCCTGGCTCTCCGAAGCATTCTGCAATCAATGGGCCGAGCTCAGAACAGACAAAAGGAAAAGGAAGATGTGAAAGGCTCAGGCAGACCATGCTAACTATCAATTCTTTATTGCATCCTTTTCTTCTGCCAGCACCAATGCTACAGTTAGGTTCTATCAGACTAGAATTAACAGCATCACCGACACATTCTCTGCATCCTCCACTATCACTTCCTTTCTTATCCCTCCTCCCGCGACCTCCTTGTCTGCTTATGACTTTGCCACCTTTTTCAGGATAGGGTGGCTGTTATCAGCAGTCAGTTCACATCCTCGCTGCCATCCATTATGCCTCCTTCCAAGCATCACCAAACATTCTCTCCTCTCTGCGCCACTGATGTTTCCAACCTCCTCGCCAATCACCCCACTACCTGTCCACTGGACCCTATCCCCTCACATCTCCTTCAGGCCGTCTCCCTCTCACTCATTCTCACACACGTCATTAATACCACATTCAGCTCGGGCACATTTTCTACCATCTTCAAACATGCTGTGATAACCCCATTTCTCAAAAAACCAACATTTGATCTATCCAAAGTTAACAATTACAGGCCTGTATCTCTCGTTTACTGTCTTTTCAAAACACTTAAATGCTCTGATTCTAACCAGATTTCTTCATTCCTTGTACAGAATGGATTGCTTGATACCAACCAGTCCGGTTTCATGAGAAACCACTCGACTGAGATGGCTCAACTGACTGTGGTCAACCAACTAAGACTTGGTAGAGCTATAAACATTTCAGGTCCTGATTCGGCTAGATCTCTCCACTGCCTTTAACACGATCAACCATGACATCCTTCTTGCTACCCTCTCTGACTTTGGAATCACTGGGACTGCTCTCAGATGGTTTGATTCCAACATCTCGGGCAGATCCTACAATGTGTCCTTGTGAGGAGAGTTGTCAAATGCACACCAGATATGCACAGGTGTACCCCAATGATCAGTTCTGGGTTCTCTCCTTTTCTCTCTGTACACCACCTCTGGACTCCACCATCCAATCCCATGGCTTCTCTTAAAAGTGCTATGCAAATGATACACAGCTGTACTTGTTGTTCCCTCCAGAGGACAATACAGTATCAATTAGAGTCTCTGCATATCTTGCTGATATTTCAACCTGGATCAAGGACCACCATTTAGAGCTCAGTCTGGCAAAAACCGAGCTTCTTGTGACCCTGACCAGCCTGTCTGTTCAACTCCCCATCTCAGTACAGGTTGGCTCACTATCACTAACTCCTGCCTGTGACGATGCAGGTTCTGCTCCATGCTCCCAACACTCTTCTGGGAGCCTCTCAACCCAACACCGTCGGTAATGTAACCAGATGAGCTGGACATCGAGGACACCATATGAAGCAAGAGGAGGTGCAAAGTGCATAAGTGCCTGTATTCAATAAAACAAAACTGAAACAATGTCAAAATAAAGTGCAATAGTCAAAACGTCAATAAATAAATAATCCGTTGAGACAACAGGTGGAGGTTAAAATCCCAATAAATAATTCAATTTAAAAACGAGGTTAAAATGCTGACTGGGAGCAGTCCCTTTTTTAAAAAACAGGTGCTTTCTTCTTTTAGCTGGCAGCTCCCCTGTTTCTCCCATCCGGGCCCCGCAACAGGAGAGTTGCCTAACCTGCAGTTGACATTCTCCTGCTGGTCTGGCAGCTTTCCAACTCTTGGCTCCATATGGCTCTCTCAAGACCGAAACTCGGGTTCCTCAGCAACCAGGGTGCTCACGTTGGGGCTCACTCTCCCAAGCCTCCACGACTCCTGCTGCGTTCTGCGGATTTATGCGGTGAGCCAACCACCTTCCGATCATTCCTGCTTCTCTTAAGTGCTCAGCAGGAGCAACCACTTCTCTATGCCCTGAAGTGTTGGCCAAACACTCTTACTGAAGGCCTCTTCTTCCAGCTGCCTGCAACCTCCAGCAAGCCTGTTCTCGCTCACTTACACTGGCTCTCCTTCTCCACCCTTAATCTTCGTCCTTCTCTTTTTTTTAGATCTCTCTTCCGCACTTGCGCTTCTCCTATTTATAATGGTGTCATAGCACAGGTGTGGCGATTAACAGCTCCCGGCATCATTTACAGAAATGGGCAATCCCACATGTGTGTGCACTTCAGTGTGGAAACGCCCATGCCTGCATCGCACCCTGGAGCCGCTCTATCCACACTACCATGCCCTCTCGTTAAGCCGCTAATGTCGCGATTATTTATTTAAAAACTGGCCGTTCTTTTTGAGCCGCGGAACCCATTATATCACACTGCCAAATCAGTACACAACCGTTGGGTGGTGATTGATGAGCAGCTATCTTTTTCTGACAACATTTCTACCATTTCTCATTCTTGCAGGTTTGTACTGCACATCCGCAAGATCAGACCTTATTTGACAGAGTATGAAGTACAATTTCTGGTACAAGCTTTGGTCTTGTTGTGTCTGGACTACTGCAACTCCTATCTGGCAGGAGTACCCACATGTGCTATCAAGCCGCTGCAGATGGTTCCAGAATGTAGCGCCCTGTCTTGTACTTTAACCAGCCAAGACTGGCGCATTTCACTGCACTCTTCAGGTTGCTACATTGGCTCGCCATAACAGTACGCATTAAGTTCAAATCCCTGATGCTTGTCTATCAAGTAGTCAGTGGGTCAGAATCTGAGTATATGGAGACACCAGTGAAGTCCTATACTTCTCGCCCACTAATGTCTGCCAGGGAATAGCATCTGGTTATGCCACCTATGTGTCTCAATCTAGATTCTTTTCATGTGTAATTACTAGTTGGTGGAACAAGATATCCACCTCCATCCAAACTGCTGACTCCCTTCATGTATTTAAGAAGCTGAAGAACTGAAAACCAACCTATTCTGTGACTATGTGTCGATTTGAGAAAAAAAAAAACTTAACTCTGTGATATTTTATATTGTTGGTTAATTTGTTGTTAGGCTAAGTTTAATTGCTGTATTGATTGTAATCCATGCTTGGGAGATGCTTTTATTTAAAATGAAAAGAGGTTAACACAACTGAGTAACATTACTTTCCCCTTGGGATTAATAAAGTATCTATCTATCTATCTATCTATCTATCTATCTATCTATCTATCTATCTATCTATCTATCTATCTATCTATCTATCTATCTATCTATCTAGACTAGGGCCTATTTATTCAGCAAGTGTAGTAAGATAGGTAACAAAATGTTGATTGTCGCAAGTGGAACAGTCATCTTTGTATTCAGAAAGAATCCCAGAAGCCCAGAAATTCATAGCTCTATAATATAGGGAGTCCATGACATAAGGAAGTAAAGACAGTGTAATACTTCAGGATGTATTTTCTTGACATGGTTAGAGTAACATCTCTAATTATAGAACATATCTGAACATTAGGGCCCTGAAGGAATGTGAGGGTGCCTTTTCAGGAGCATAATTTTCATATGAAACGGAAAGTAATGTAATTGTACTTGATTTTTTCACTTTCCTTTTGACTCACAAAATGTCATTTGAATTCAAATGAATGCTGCACACTATCTGATCATTGTTTTTGATTAATAGTATTTTTATATTCCTTCATTACAATAGTGTATGCTATTACTTTTCTGTAGAGTTATTCACCATACCACAATCTTAAGACCATCTTGCAATTGTTCCAGGAACATGAAAATGAATTTATCTTGATGCAAAGTCCTTCCTAGTCAACAGATCTTCATTAAATTGGGTATGTGTGGAGTTACAGGAAATGACCTCTTCAGAGTAGATATCCGCCACAAGCTCATATGTAGTAACTGTGGGGCACTTTGGTGTACAGCTCCCTGTTCCACACATTTAGTAACTTAACTCAGTCTTAGCCAATTTAGGTTAGGTTTGAGAGCATTTTGGCTATCAACTTGCTATTACATGAAGTGGATACACCAACAAAGTGTCCACTCATCCTTTGTCTATCAGTGGCAACAGAAAATGGTAATTTCTGAGAAAAAAAAACCCCACAAGGGGACAAAAGAGAGAATTTTCAAACTCCACTCTGAACTGGATGTATATGGGAACACTGAATGTATGGCATAATAGTGTTAAGAACTACATAACTGTGCCATTGTAGTTGCACCATAATAAATTCTAAAACATTATATGAAAAGCTAATAAAAGCACATAAACCAATTTAGATACTTGTTATTTTTTCAAAAAAGCCTGTTCCAGTTAAAGGACTTTGCAAAATTAATGTTAAATAGTTACACCTACATTGTTTTTACTATAAGTCCACCAAGTTTGCTATACATTTTTATGGTTCACCGACAAAAGCGTGATTGACATATAAGCGCCGACAAAACCGCGACGGACAAACTCGCGCCGACAAACTCGCTAACTGGTTTTCGACAAATGCGCGCCGACAAAATCACCACGACAAAATCGCGAGAGAGGCCAAGAGAGTGGGGCTACATATGCAGGACGTGATCTTAAGGACTATCTGCGTGCCGTGTCTCATAATATTGACTTCTAAAATAAACATTATTATATATGCTTTAAACTAGTAATTCATATTTAATGAAGCTTCCGCGATTTTGTCGGCGCAATTTTGACGCAGCGTTTTAATCAGCGCTATTTTGTCGCCACTCATATGTTTATCGCGCAAATGTTGGGTCACTCATTTTTATTATATCTAAACTACTACATGTAAATATAAATAAACAAAAGAACAGACAATACAATACATGACAATTTATTTTTGTATAGCCCAAAAACACACAAGAAGTGCAGCAATGGGCTTTAACAGGCCCTGCATTTTGACAGCCCCCCAGCCTTGACTCTCTAAGAAGACAAGGAAAAACTCCCAAAAAACCCTCATAGTGTAAAAAATTGGAAGAAACCTTGGGATAGGCAGTTCAAAGAGAGACCCCTTTCTAGGTAGGTTGGGACATGCAGTGGGTGTCAAAAAAGGCGTAAATACAATACAATACAATACACAGAACAGAACCCAAGTAATCCTCAATACAGTATAATAGTGCAATAGAAATATTACAAGTACAGAGCAGAATTCAACAGTAGATGATATCACATAATATGATTTGGACATCAATACATATTTAGAAACTGCTTTTTCCAGGTCAAGATACCATTTCGTTATACATATTGCACAATGACAATAAACTGAAATCTAAAAAAAAAAATCTAAACATTGCAGACAGCAACATCACCAAGTTCAAACCACAGATGTCCCTAGCTCATGAAGAAGAATCTGTCAAAATGTGTAATTCTGTGTATTTGTTAGTTATTTCCAGTCTCATTAAAAATGGCAATATCATTTACATTATACCAATGAGTTTCTGCTGTCCCAATAGGACCCTGTTGTGTGTAATTAATAATATGGTTTACATTTTTACAGAAACACCTGCAAATGCCATGGATGCAAGTAACTATTCTTGAGTTTCTCTAAATCAGGCAACAGACACATTGAACATATCAGTGAAGCATTTCTCTGGTAGGCGAATTTTTAAATGACATTTCAAAATATATATGCTTCCCAAGTTTTTAAAGAAAAACTAATATTTTTGTCAGTGAGTTATACCAGCTGCTTATCAGTTATATGCAGTATAGCTTAGGTGGCAGCACAATGTCAGATAAATTCAGACAAATCTCTGATCTTGAACTTACAAAGTTAGTGTTTCATTTCATCATCATTTTTGTTTTAAGCCCTTCCTTATCTGTATCTCTACAGTATGTGAATTTCTTTTCTTCACTGTTATTTAGTATGTCCAATTGTTTGCCTCCCAATGCATGTAGGGTGTATATTTTCTTTTTAAATTTTAGGTCGAGGGCAAGAAAATATATTTGTTTGGTGAGTAGAAGGTGGAGGCTTAGAAAAGTAAAACATTAGAAACATTTAGAGGAGAAAAGGCCTTTAGTCCCAACAAATCTTGCTTGTCCTATCCACTTAATTCCTCCAAAATAGTAACAATAATAATATATTTTAATTATATAGCAACTTTTCCATTTTATTAAGTCAAGTTTTGAAGGTCCATAAAGTTGTACTATCTACCATGCTACTTGGTAGCTTATTCCCTCTGTCTATGGCTTTCTATGTAAAAACTTATAATGTTTGTGCGAAATATACCCTTAACAAGTTTACAACTGTGTTTCCATGTTCATGCTGAATTTACTTTGAAGTAACAGTCTCAATCCACTGTACAAATTCCCTTCATAATTTTGAACACTTCAATCATGTTCCTCTTAATCTCTTTTTTCTTAAACTAATAAGGTTCAGCTCTTTTACTCTTTCCTCATAACTCATCCCCTGTAGCCCTGGAATCAGTCTAACCATGCTTCTATGGACGTTTTCTAGCATTTCTATGTACCATTTGTACCCAGGAGACAAAAAATGCATACAGTACTCTAGATGAGGCCTCACCAGTGTGTTATAAAGCTTGGACTTGCAGTCTTCACATTATGTTATAAAACCCAACATTCTGTTAGCTTTCTTCTTGTTATTTATATTCCTATCCAAATCATTTATATATATAAAATAGCAGATGCCCTAGCCCTGACCCCTGAGGGACACCACTGATAAAGTTACTCGCACCATATCCCCTGCTTCCCGTGTTTTAGCCAATTCTGCACCCATCTACACACTACACCCTGAAGTGCCACTTATTTTAGTTTAATGCCGAACCTCTCATGTAAGACCTTATTAAATACTTCCTGAAAGTCAAGATAGATAATATATGCACCACTCTGATTGAATGCTTTTGGTGCTTCCTCACAGAATTCTAACATGAAAGTAAAACACAGCCTCCCTCGTGTGAATTCATGTTGCCTGTTCAGTAAAACTCGCTCTCATATGCATAATGATTCACTTTGCACATTAGTCTTATACACCTTATACAGCTGGTTTTGTTTTCCAGGCTTTTTTTTATCTCCTTACCCATTGTGGAGTTTCTTTTTATTTCCTACTAATTCCAATTTTTGGGATGTAACTTTTATGCATTTTTTTAAACCTGTTCCACTGCTGCTTGACTATCTTCACACTTAAAAGCTTATTCCACTTTATCTCTTTTTAGACTTTGCAACATCTGTTCAAAATTTGTTGTACCAAAGTTAAACTTAACCATTTTAGTCTTTGTATTCACTCTCTGCCAAAACACTGAGAATCCTCTTTAATAAAACCTCTGTGTGAGTCCAGGTGTCTGTGTGTGTGTGTCTTCTGGTAAAGTGCGCATGCGCGGGGCCACACGGCACGTGTTCAGTCTCTTCCTGTGCATACCCTGTGTGTGCAGAGAGAGAGACACACACACACACACAGAGGCGCGCAAGAGAAAGACACACACACAGGCGCGTGCGAGTCAGACACACACAGGCACGAGCGTGACAGACACATACACACACAGGCGCACACAAGACAGACAGACACACACACAGGAGCGCGCGAGACAGACACACACACAGGTGTGCATGAGACAGACACACACACACAGGCGCACGTGAGACAGACAGACACACACAACAGGTGTGCGCATGACAGACACACACACAGGCACGAGCACGACAGACACACACACGCACACAGACGTGACAGAGACACACACACAGGCGAGAGAGACACACATAGACACAGAGGCACGCGCTTAAGAGAGACACACACACACGCGAGAGACAGACACCTTCACACACACATGCAGGCCCGCGAGAGAGACACACACAGGTGTGCACGTGCATTGTTGCAATGTTACTTTTCTTGGTTGTTTATTAAATTACGGATTTTTCAAATGTTCATTTTTTTCCCTGTGCTTAAAACTCATTAAAAAAAGGTTTTTTTAGCGAGCGGGTTGTAAGGCTATAGCGCAAACTCTTGCAGTGTTAGTTTTCTCTGTTGTTCAAGGTTTTCTTAGTGTTATTCAATATTTTTACATTTAGTTTACTATTATGCTGTGCATTCAATGGTATTATTAACTATATTTGTGCTTAAAAACTTAAAAAAATCTATATTTACATTCATACGGTCTGGAACGGATTAATTGTATTTACATACAATCCTATGGGGGAAATTACTTTGGTTCATGACCAAATCAGGTTGCAACCAGAGTTTTGGAACAAATTATGGTCGTGAACCGAGGTTCCACTGTATTACTGTCAGACAAAATTACAGGAATTTTACGGAAATACAAAACAGTATTACTGAGAGAGAAAATTAAAGGCACACAATACAGTGACGCATATTACAGCCACATACAAGGTCCCTTGCCGTTTCATATAGATTGTTTCAAATAATGTTTATGCACTACTGTTCTAGCGCCTGTTATTGTGACGGGCTTAATGTCTAGTTGTATTATATTATGGTCACTTGACTCTAGAGATTCGATCACTCCTACGTCCTCAATTCTATCCTGGTTATCATGAAATACTAAATCCAAACAAACTTTGCCCTCATTGGTGCTTTAACAGACTGTGTTAAAAACAGTCACTGATTACTCCTAAAAATAAAAAAAATAAAGTGACGGTGAGATATGAAGAAAGCAGATTCACCAGAGTTTGTGTGTCAGCTTTTATCCCTCCAGATCAGAGAATGTCTAGTTCCATTGCCTCAAAACACCACTCACATCTTCAGTTATTCCCAGTTTCAAATAAAAACTAACAGCAGCAGATCCCTAGGGTGGTAGTATGTATCGTGATCGTGACTGAGAGAATAAAAGTGAAAAAAAAGGTTAACCAAATGTATGTGTGTACTGTATAATATTAACAATAAGAGCAGCTCACTACTGAAAACAGCAAATATAGGAGGCAGTGGGGATCAAACCGGGGACTCTTAATTACAAGTCAGCAACACCATGGAAGCTGTTGTATTGTCCTTAAAACTTTTGTGAAAGTGTTTATTTGATCTTTGGACTTCAGGATTCACACATTCTATAGTTTATGCCTACATTTTGTAACATTTATTACTAAAATATGAAAAAGTTTCTGTTTTAACAATGTGTTTACCCAGATTACTGTGGAAATGGAACACACATGAAATGCATTTGTTCCAAATAACAATCTATTATTTCCACTCTAAAACTTTAGCGCTTCACTCCCAGATAATCAAACAAGGCATGAACTGGGAGAACTTTTGTAAATGTTCTGCGAAGGTGGGGGGATTGAACAGAAGGCTGCTTGCCTTAATCGGCACATTTACAGGACAAAAGATGCTGACGGAGAGGTGCGAACGGATTTAAGGTGGGCCGGATTTACGAGTTTTCTCGTAGGCTCTAGTGTTAAGGTTTTCAAAATGATGCATGTTTAAATTATTGTCTGTATTGAGGGGTCTATAGCACACTCCTAAAATAAGGTCTCTCTCCTTAATGCTTTCCAGACAAATCTAGATGTCCTCACTAAGATGGGGCTTATCATCCAACCAAAGAAGACTTGCACTTAAATTCCACTTTAGATGCATGGCAATGTCCTTCCTTTTCTGTTTTATCCATACTTACTAAAAATGTGTATCCCTCTCTGTTATACTCAACCCAAGCTTTGTTATTTAGCCTGGTGTCTGTTATTGCCATAATATCATAATTATATTATTACAATCACTAAAATAAGAATGGTGTAAGACTGGTGTTTGGAAAAGGATAGGGGTAAGATAAAATTTCTTTTTTGGGAAGTCCATCCTCTTTAGAAGCTGGTTACCATATGAATGTTATCTTTTGGTAGTGGTGTGCCTTAAATAAAATTGGTGGCAGTACAACATTCTATGATGCATCAGCTTCCACTGTAAAGGCAAAAATGGAAAAGAAGTTACCAACTGCATCACACCATCAAGTCTCTCCCTGCAACAAACCTGACAAGAGTTTGTGAAACACTCTGAATGTCCATGTTCTTTGACAGCTGTCATATATGTCTTAAACAAACAACCAAAACAAAAGATAACTTTACCCACAATGCTACACATCTGCATGACTCTTTCCTTGTGAGCTAATTTATGAGGGAATCTCCTGGAAATAGCTTTAATTAGGAATTATGTACAATCTCCATTGGTAAACCTACTTTGCTGTTCCTTAGGGACTACATTTCTACATTGTTTACTTAAATCTCTCACTCTAATAGGTTTGATTCAAGTTGTATTAAACCTAATAAAGTCTGTTAGACTTATTGGAATTATTTGTGTAAAGTTTGAATTAAATATTCCAGTTCTGAATTAAACAACTCTGTTGATATATTTGTCTTCTGATGATTTAAATATAATTAACAATTTAAATGAAATAAATACACTAGGTTTATCCATATAGTGCATATAGAAAGTAATTAAATTGTACAGTCATTTTTTCAAGCTTTTATTCTCAGAATCATTTTGATTTTTCAGTACTTACTTTATTTATACCACCATTGATTTCATTAAGAGGGGAGTTGAAGCTAATTTCACATCAGACAATACTGAAACATTACACAAACTTCTTCATTTATAGATTTTCTAATTATACTGTATGTTATAGGATAAACTTGGTTGCTTCTATGACTTCATATCTTCATTTGAAAGACAGCTCTCTAGATAGCTTCAATAGGATAATTTATAGAGGGGTAAAAAAGGAGTAGTGAACATTGTGACCAAATCAGGACCAGTTTTGTTTTAACCTGGGTTTTTGATCAATGGATCAGAGCTGTTCTGACAAGAAACAGGAGCATTCATATTACTTCTTCTTTTAGCTACTCCCATTAGGTGTTACCACAGCGGATCATCTTCTTCCATATCTTTCTGTCCTCTGCATCTTGTTCTGTTACACCCATCACTTGCAGGTCCTCTCTCACCACATCCATAAACCTCCTCTTAGTCCTTCCTCTTTTCCTCTTACGTGGCCGCTCTATCCTTAACATCCTTCTCCCAATGTACTCAGCATCTCTCCTCTGCACATGTCCAACCCAATGGAATCTTGCCTCTCTGACTTTGTCTCCAAACCGTACAACTGACCCTCTATTGTAGTCATTTCTAATCCTGTCCATCCTCATCACACCCAATGCAAATCTTAACATCTTTAACTCTGCTACCTCCAGCTCTGTCTCCTGCTTTCTGGTTAGTGCCACCGTCTCTAGCCCATATAATATACCTGGTTTCACTACTGTCCTGTAGACCTTCCCTTTCACTCTTGCTGATACCTGTCTGTCACAAATTACTCCTGACACTCTTATCCACCCATTCCACCCTGCCTGCACTCTTTTTTTCACCTGTCTTCCACAATCCCCATTACTCTGTACTGTTGATCCTAAGTATTTAAACTCATCCACCTTCACCAACTCTACTCCTTGCATCATAGGCGGAGTGGTGGCTCTGAGGCTAGGGATCTGCAATGGCAATCAGAAGGTTGCCGGTATCAAATCCCGTAAATGCCAGAAGGGACTCTGCTCTGTTGGGCCCTTGAGCAAGGCCCTTAACCTGCAATTGCTGAGCGCTTTGAGTAGTGAGAAAAGCGTTATTTAAATGCAAAGAATTTATTTAATTTATAATTTATCCTCACCATTCCCCTGACCTCCCTCTCATTCACACACATGTATTCTGTCTTGTTCCTACTGACCTTCATTCCTCTCCTCTCTAGAGCATATCTCAACGCCTCTTGGATCTCCTCATCCTGCTTCCTACTCTCAACACAGATCACAATGTCATCAGCAAACATCGTAGTCCACGGGGACTCCTGTCTAATCTCCTCTGTCAACCTGTCCTTCACCATTGCAAATAAGAAAGGGCTCAGAGCCAATCCCTGATGTAATCCCACCTCCAACTTGAATGCATCCGTCGCTCCTACCGCAGACCTCACCACTGTCACACTTCCCTCGTACATATCCGGTACTACTCTTACATACTTCTCTGCCACTCCAACTTCCTCATACAATACCACAACTCCTCTCGAGGCACCCTGTCATATGCTTTCTCCAGGTCCACAAGAATGCAGTGCAACTCCTTCTGGCCTTCTCTAGACATTTCCATCAACATCCTCAGAGCAAACATTGCATATGTGGTGCTCCTTCTTGGCATTAAATCATACTGCTGCTCAATAAACATCACCTCACTTCTTAACCTAGCTTCCACTACTATTTCCCATAACTTCATGCTGTGGCTCATCAGTTTTATCCCCCTGCAGTTATTACAGTCCTGCACATTCCCCTTATTCTTAAATATTGGCATTCATTCATATTAATCTCCTTAATTTCTAACTTGATTTGCATTTCCATCTCTAATCCTTTCATTGCATAAACACAAGTTTATGAAAACGAGTGTCTGTAAACTTCCCCAGTGTGTATCCAAGTTAAACCTGAATAGATTTGGTTCTTCCTAGTCTCTTGCCAAATGAGGCAATTTCTTGTTACTAACGAATGAATGAGACTTTGCCAAAGGACAGGTACCTTATTTTTCATCTTTGTTTTCATTTTTTTCAGTATATTGAGAATAAAATAACTGGAGGTTCAAGTTACTCTGTTTAAATGATAGAATAATATAACCATTTGAATAGGATGACTTTCACTACTGTGGTTGTGATCTCCCGAGAGGCATGCAGATTCCTACCACATGTCTTTCTCATCAGTGATAATTGACTCTAACAGCATAAATGACTCTTGTCTTGGGATTGCTGCTGTTAAGCGTTAAGCTTCATTGTTCCTGTTTGTCCTAATTTCTCAGGTGGTATCTTAAACTCTGGACTCTTCGCTTCATCAACATTTATCTTGTATTGTTGGCTTGCCAGTGAAAAGTGGGACATGTTATATTTAGTGCACAAAAAAATATATGCATGATAATTTTTTTGTAGTTCCAGAAAGTGAAGGAGTGCAATAAATATGGAAATGGATGTTTTGCATACCAGTCATAATGATTAAAATAGAATCGGAGGACACATTTCGGAGAATGACAATACAGTGGGCAAGCTTACACAGTAAAGATATACTTTTGGCACATAAGATTTCGTTTAGAAGGTCACCTAATATAAAACTGTGCCTGTTTTTATTTCATTCTTTTATTATGGATCACTAATTTTAATTCTATTCAAAAAATCAATCTGTACAAATTAATTTCATTTGTTGAATAAATACTGTATGTATGCATGATGTTTTTGGGGGTCAAGGTCAGCATGACGTGAAGGCAACACATACTGGAAAAGAACAACCTACCCAAGATTTGGTAAAGCTTCTCCAAGTGCCAGTAAGGATAAACAACCAACAGAGGGCAGTATATTGGTGCATGTCTTGGAAAGGCACTAGAAAGTGGTGCCGCCGCAAATAAAGATACAGTTACATGTTGGATGAAAGCATGCAGTAGTTCAACAAATCATTGTCATCTATAGTGCCTTCAGAAAGTATGTTGCAAATCTTCAAATAATTAGATGTAGATCTTTTTGCAATACCTAATCTAAAGATGACATTATTTATCTATTATAAAAGCTTACACAGGTATATTAATGAAAACTAATGTAAATTATTACCATAATATTCAGTTAGATAGTCTCTGTTTACAGACAGGTACCATCTTGATCATCTAAGCCCAGTCTCATTGTCTTTTAAAACTATTTCAATATTATGGTTATGGTAATTATTTTTATGTGACAAGGATGCCAGACATGACTCTACTCCATTTGGCCCTTTAGCAAGGTCCTTAACCTGCAATTGCTTCATCCTGGGTATGACGTTAATCTGCATCCAGCCGTACAAGCAGGTCCGCAAACTTACAGAAAAATCTTGGGGGTTAGTGGCAGGACTGGCACACCAGCCAGCATAAAAAAACTCACACTGTTCCACTCCATTCCAACTAGTGTGGTGCTGACGTGTCACCCACTGCACTCGGGTCCCAATCCAGGAGGTTTGGTGTATGTTGGGTGAAGCAACGTTCTACCAGCGCATGCTCCAAACCTCCTTCCCTACAAGGGCACATATTTCAGGTACTGCTTCATAAGTAGTATTGGCATTGCAGTTACCATTGCCACCTTGTAGCTCCACAGTCCTGGGTTTGAATTTCAGCCCAGTCACCGAGTGTGTGGAGACTGCATATCATCCCTATTTCTTGGTGTGTTTTCCTGTGGATCCTTAGTTTTTTTTTTGTGCCACATTCCAACAGCATGCAGGTTAGGATAACTGACAACTCTGAACTGTCCTGGTGTGGGTGCACGTGGTTGTATGCATGACTGTGTTTTTCATTCTTCATAAATTAGGAAGAGAATAAGGCCCACAATCCACTTCATTCTACCCTATGTCCTAGCGTTATAAATGCAACAGTGAAGATGACAGGACAATCTATTTAAGATGCATATGATGTATTCTGTAACCAAATACATAGCACAATGACTAGGTAGACTTTGCACCTTGGTGCCATGGCATTGAACCACAAAGCCCTGCTTTTTTCTTGTATTTATTTTCAAAAATAACATTTAAACTATGTCAAATAAATCCACATATGTCTCACAAAATAAACAGGCTACAATGCACTATAACCACATTTAAAGCAAAAATAACATGATAGACTGAAATATTTTGCTTTTTTCTGAAGCAGCATGTTAAATGAGACAAATTGCATATAAAATAAATCAAATGTTCAGTGTTCTTGTATTTGTGTGTATGTGTATTCTTTTAATGCATCACTCAAAACAGGTTCTATTCTTCTCTCAATCAGTGTTCTTCTTTAGTAACTAAAATACTAGTTGCTTTCTGTTATTCCTTATATCACCTATTTCAAGTTTACTTTTACTGAAACTTTTAAATCATTAGGAGTAACAGTGTATGAGAGTGACCACAGTAGTTTCTTCACTGCAAAATAACACAATCAAGCCTTTACTTCAGAGACTGCAGATATAATTATTTGTTTTTAAAATATACCTCCAGCAATGTTCATTTCTAAATATGATGATTTTGTACAGGTTAAAGAAAAAAAACAAGCAATTAAAATTTAATTAACTTCTAATTTTCACATACTGGGTAGATCTTAAATCTGAGCATGATGGGAGTTCCTAGGTGGATGGATAGGCATCCCGACTAGATGTACTTACAATACCTTCCCAGGCCAGGATAAAAGGGAAGGACAGGGAAGAACTGTCTTTAAGGGCTCTTTATTCCCCCAGGAAGCTAGATGGCAGCAGCCCTGGATATCGATGTCGACACCAGTAGGGAATGCCAGAAATTGTAGTCCAGTAGCACAGCCCTGCTGGGGTTCATGGGTACCACAAAGAGTGCTGCTGGAAATTACACTCCCTACTGTTTAGGACATCTGTATGACCCGTAAGTACTCCCAGGTTCTCAATAAAAGAGACCACACTGCCTTGTCCCGGCAAATCAGAGCTGGGTTTGGAGGCAGGCAACACTTGACTGGAGTAGCAGTGTGGTAGAGAAAGAGGGAGAGAGAAGGAAGAAGAAACACTTTTGATTGTGCATTCAAGGTATTCTTGTAATAAAACCCCCTTTATTTGAATCCGGGACTGTTTTGTTTGTTTGTGTTTGGGGCTCTGTGGTGTCCCCTAGCTTTCTCTCTCTCTCTCTATATATATATATATATATATATACTGTATATATATATACTGTATATATATATATATATATACACTGTGACAGACAGCCGGGTCCCATGCCCCTCTGGGACGCCCCTGCTGTGTATATTCCGGGGGAGCCACCATGGACAGCTCAGTACCTCCCCCGGGGCGCTTGGTGGCAGCCTACATGGCGGACAGTGATTCCCCAACCACCCGCAGGGCTCCATGGGAGATGGAGTCCTCCACAGCCTGGTTGGGGGCTCGGGTGGCCGCCAGGGGGAGCTGTATGGACTCCGCAGCCCAGCTGCTTGAATTCTCAGCCCCACCCGGAAGGGCAATTAGGACCAGGTGGTCAGCCACCAGGAACTCTTCCGGGTGGGGTATAAAACTGGCCAGCCACCTCCACTCGAGGCCAGAATCGGGAGGAAGAGGACGAGGTTGCCTGGGAGGAGGAGTGGTGGTGCCAGGAAGCGGTTGGTTTGTGTGAGTTTTGGTGCTTGAACTCTGTTGGGCCTGTGGGACACGGGGAAGACGTGTGCCCACGGCTGAAGAGACAAAAATAAAGCCCTTTGAGTGTGAACACGTGCCTCTGCGTAGTCTGTGCCGGGTCGGGCGCTATATAGCGCTTGTTTACAACACATATACTGTGTAAACAAACAAAAGAATAACTGAATGGAAGGGACGCAAGGGAGAGGATTGAGGGTGGAAAATGATGGAACACATTGGTTTTTTGCTCAGTTATGGTTATCCCACTTTCTGACACCACTGTAATACCCACAACCAGACAGGGAGGAACAACACCAGTACACTTACTGTACTGGTTACTGAAATTACTGATAAGACTTTATTATTACTGGACTGGGCTGGCCCCATGCCCAGGGTTTATTTCCTGCCTTGCATCCTGTGTTTGCAGGGATTGGCTCCAACAGACCCCCGTGACCATGTAGTTAGGATATAGCGGGTTGGATACTACATGGGTGGACTTTATTATTATTTTATAAATGCACTCCCACTGTTCTGTCTGTTGGAGACATGTTAACTCTTAATCACTCTTGGACCCACTTAACTTATCAACAGGGCTAGTTATGTCCCTGAAGAATGCTGCTGTGCCCATACATCTTCTCATATGCATGCATGCTGCTACCGCACAACTTGCTTTCCTGCTATCCATCTCCAACCCTAAGTGAGGACCCCTCTGTTTTACCACCTTCTACCCATAATTCTATCTACTGCACTCCTTTTAATAATGTAGAATGCCACATATATTAACAAGCTAAAGCCTATCTGATTAGGATGATACAGAAAAAATACAGTAAAAAAACTCACACTGTTCCACTCCATTCAAACTAGTGTGGTGCTGAGGTGTCGCCTACTGCACTCGGGTCCCAATCCAGGTGGCTTGGCGTATGTTGGATGAGGCAACGTGCTACCAGCGCATGCTCCAAACCTCCTTCCCTACAAGGGCACATATTTCAGGTACTGCTTCATAAGTAGTATTGGCATTGTAGTTACCATTGCCACCTTGTAGCTCCAGAGTCCTGGGTTTGAATTTCAGCCCAGTCACCGAGTGTGTGGAGACTGTACATCATCCCTATTTCAATCCACTTAACTTATCAGCAAGGCTAGTTATGTCCCTGAAGAATGCCGCTGTGCCCACACATCTTCTCATATGCATGCATGCTGCTACCGCACAACTTGCTTTCCTGCTATCCATCTCCAACCCTGAGTTAGGACCCCTCTGTTTTACCACCTTCTACCCACAATTCTATCTATTGCACTCCTTCTAATAATGTAGAATGCCACATATATTAACAAACTAAAGCCTATCTGATTAGGATGATACAGAAAAACAAACCCGTAATCAGCTTCCCGTTCTTTATTCCCGCTGTGTAGAGGTACACCAATAACCTTCTCAGCTGCTCTCTCTATCTGCTGTAGTGTGTTGCACTCTGAAATATTACAGTTGACAGTGATGCAGCTAAACAGCAGACTTTCAATGGTACTCCCATAAAATATGGTAAGGATTTGTGGGGGGCTCACTCTTTCAGTCTCTGCAAAAAGCATAGATGCCACCAAGACCTCTTGGCTATTGAAGCAGAATTCAGGGACCAAGCAAGGTCATCTGTGATGTGGACTCCTAAGAAGTTGGTATTTTTGACCCTTGCAACAACAGTGCCATTGATGGTGAGCGGTGGGTGAGCAATGCTGGATATCCTTTCATCTCATTTGTCTTTTCAACATTACGAGAGAGATTGAAATTGTTATTATGTCTTTCTGGTCTGTGGGGGTCCCTCAGGTGTATAATGATGAGCCACCATAACAGCATAAAGGAGTAAATGGTTTATATAAATGCAATACGCTTAAATTCCTACTTGCCTTTTAAAATTTTCCTGTGGGATTTTGCCACGCGTAGGTTGCACAGGCGACAGTCCTTGACTGAAGCCACTGGCCTTTATGAAAAGCTTTTTGGGATACTAAGCAAAATGCCTATCTATCCAAGTCTAGTCAAAAACACTCAAATTACACACTTATACCTAACAGGGTGTCAGGATTGCATTTTAAATAACAGAGCAGCAATGACATTGACATGATGTATCATCAGAAACTTGCACATTACCAACAGGGTGGAATTGTTATCAACAAAATATCTGTAGCCATCTGAAAATACATAAAATGGTGATGCCCACAATCAAAATCAAAATACCCAATGGTAACTTCACCAGAATATTGATAAACAAATAACTGATAATAATAAAAAGCATCAAAATAATCAAAACAACTATAAAAGTACACAAAGCTTATTAAAGAAATAATTCTAATTCATAACATCGTATGAAAAGAAACAACCCTGCTTTCAAAATGTCTTGTTCACAGCTCTCTAAAGCTTGGAAATGAGCAAATGAGGAATGCTGACTGATGAAACCATTAGAGAGCTGATGATGAGTAGAAGATGAGAACATGGATCAAGAAGCTATTTAAATTTACTGTGGTTCATATTACTACAGATTTAATTCCTGTTTGCACTTTTATGAATTATGCTTATTTGCTTATTTCAGTCATTAAGCATGATTATGACCAACACATAAATATACTGTATTTACAATAATTTCAGAAGTGTTTGCAGTGTAACGCATTGTCATATAAATTAGTAAAATAACTACAGGTGGCACCCTACAACTACTGTATTAGACCTTTCTCCATTTTGACTATAAATTACCAGCTATTGGATTACCACCATCTATATAAACAGTGATGGCAGCTTAAGACTATGACACCTTAGATGACTTTTCCAGCAAATTTTTAATTGCAGACTTAATTTAAATGACTAATACTACGAGTTGAGTAATGAGACATACCCAGTGACTCCGACCTGCCAGTCTGTGATTTGTCCTGATAAATCAAGTCGTAGGGATGTGCTTTGGTTGCATTAGAGCTGATAACTAATGAATGCCCATCAGGAAGTACAATGCATATAATGCAGCAAAAAGGGATAAGGTTTTTCAACCTCACAAACAAAAAAGAGAATTTCATCTTGCTGATGTCTCATGATTTTACATACAATAAATGAACTGAAAAAAAATATTGTGGCTGAACTTACCATATACCTTTAGGCTCTGGCTCCATCAGGTAGCACATTATTTGCTATCAGAGAAATCGGAAAGCTTGTGGATCTTTGGAAATGTGTAAGTCATCATGCATCCGTAGTAATTAACATGCCCAGTGATTGTAAATCAACGTGACCCAGCAACGAGATCAGCAACTTCAGTTGTCAAGTCTGACATACCATCCATCTAGAAGTCACGTAATGTGATATCATCTTTAGATAGTGACATACAGTGGGAGTCTTTGAGCAACTTTTAGCAGCCCAACATTGCTGAAATATATAATACAGTATAGGATGAAATCTCTAGGCAAAAACACTTAATGAGAAAAAGAAAGAAAAAAAAGTGAAACAACTGAGGCCCATCATCATGCTTTATAAATTACTGCTTTCTTTGTTTAGCACTCCAGGGAAAAGAGTGGCCTCATTTACTGAACTAACCTGACAGTCTCCTTTGGTCCTACAAACACTCAGAACCTCATCAAGTGTCGGCATCGAAGACCTCTGCTGTTGCTCAGGGCTTGGCCTACATAGCAATCACAGCCGGATAAGCCAAAGTCACGCAAGGGTGTTTGTTACCTAACTTCAGCTGTCCACTCTTTAGGATCAAGTCCTACTTTTAGCTGTGTTACTGCACCAGAACATCATGTTTTGAGTGCTTCATTCTGAAAATAGCAAGGGCAAACCCAGACAGACTTATAGCCAACTGGAAGAGGTCAGCTGCAAAAAATCTTCAGTCTGTAAAGATATCTGCATAATAAAAGGATAACAACAAATTCAGTTGAACAAGTCTTTTATGACAGCAGGTGGCAGTAAAGACTAAAAGATATTTACATAGCCTCAATGCTGCAAGCCAATCATATTTTAGAAAATGCATGTGCAACATGATGACTTTTTTTACATCTCTGTTGATCTTCTTCCTCTATCTCCTCCTCCTCCGGTCACCTCCAGACAACCACTCTTACTTCTTGTTGTTGTTCTTCTTCTTCCTGTTGTTGTCCTCCTCCTCCTACCTCTGCAACATCCAAACAAACAGTTTAGGAAACATTAACAGCCATGCAGAGATATCCAGGAAATAAAGAAAAAATATATGTACAGTTTACATAAAAAGGAAACACATTTTAAGTTAAAAGTTATGCAGTGTTTAATGTCTGTTTGGCCACAGAATTACTCCCATGAAAACTTACATTGACAAGCAGGTTTACTTCATCCATTATGTGGATTTGTCCCATATATATATACTGTATATATACTGTATATATACTATATATATATTCTGATGGTACAACCTAATTTAAAAAAAAAATTCCTTGTCAAACACAACTGTGGACAGAGTCTCTTGTCTCTGCTTACCCTCCTCTTCTCTTCCAGACCAAGGGGTGACTCCTTCTGGACTTGAACCTGTGGGATGAGATTGCATGAATCACTGAGAATCAACGATAACTTCCCTCAACACGACCTGACTTGGATACCATGATTTTTCAATATTTCTCCATATCTATTAAATATATTTAATGTCATTTGAAAAGAAGCACACCACACATCAAGCACCACAGTACCTGTCACAGTTTTCATGTCACATTTTAATAACAGTCCAGGATCACAGAGATTCTATTGAAAATCCAAATGATATAAATGTAGTCTTTAGTTATCTAGTGTCCAAAAAATTACAATGATATGATGAAACTTCATACCTGCTCCACAAATAACAATATGCAATTCCTGATAGAGCATGGCCTTACTCACTTGTAATATAGACAATCATGAAAACTTCTTAAACAAAACAAGTTTTAACATCATGGCTGAGAATCGACCCCATTACCACTAATTTAAGGGCAGATATTCCACCCACTACACCATATCTCAATGCTGGTTTGGGTTTGGATATTTCACACATTTCTATTTTTTGTCAAACACAGAAAAGCCTCCATCTGCTCTCAAACAGACTGAAAGAGAGTTGAGTAACAACTTAACACAAATGTGAGGTAAAGTTCAACAATTAGCGTCCACCTCAGTCTCTTCTTGTTCTTTGTTCCAATACCACAGGATCAACTGAGACAGTAACCCAGGCCAGGGATGGTAGTGTAGTGGGTAGGATTCACATCTTTCAACCAGGAATTGTAAGATCAATTCCCGTCCACAACTGACAAATTTAGTAAATAGAAAATTACTCCATGTCACTTCTGGGATTTTCCATGACTGTAACAATATTTCTTAAGGACAGTCTAAGGTTCCTCAAGGATTTTCAAGAAATGGGCAGACCATACACAATCCTACAGGGCTCTTAACATCAATGTGATTTGCTATGCATTTTATGGAACCAGAACCATCTGTATGAAAGTCATCTCTACCTGTACCAGACCACTTTTCGCTATTTTGGAATGAGATCTTCAGTTTTACAGGCAAATCCTCAATTACAAAATAGATCATATTTAGTGACACAACAAAGCTATATGTACTATTATAAAAATAATAATGAGCTTGAACACATTTCAATATTGAGGTGTGCAATTGTCCATCTTTATCACTAGGACCACAACACAATTCTCCAGTACAATAACTGCCAAACCAACAGCAAGTGGCATCTGTTCTCACTAATGGACCATCTTCGAGGTATCCTCATAACACAACTGCCATCAACTACACCAAGAACGCTTAGAAAAAAATGTTTGCCTAAACCAGCCACATGATGCATTTCCAGGAATATATTTAATGAAAAAGGTCTCCGAAAAATGCTGCATAGTCATTAGAAAAATGCTTTGCTAAATTTCACCAGTGAACACTAAGGATGAACATTCAGATTCCACCTCTTAAACTCAAATGTCCTTTTTATTTTAATATTTATTATTATGGTGTTAATGTAAATGCTTTATACAGCGCTCAGAATGGGCCTATTCATGCAAATAAAGGGATGGACAGGCCACATAAATAGCACCGCTAACCAATTGTTTGGAATGAAAACTAAGAAGGGGGCGGTGCTCTTGACAGGAATAAAGAGACAGGATCATGATTGGCATGTACAGGGAGGTGTGAAATGGAAGGACAAAGTTCACGGAAGCTCAAGGTAGACACAAAGCTCAAAGGTTAGTACCAACTGGAAAGCTCCAGTGATGGTGCCAGGTGCTGTGGTTGTGAGTGAAGACATTTTTTCAATAGAAGCAAAAAAAGGAGGAAGAGAAAAGTAGATTCAGAAACAATAATACTTGCCTGATGGTAAAAATAAAAAAACAAATCTACAAACATTTTATAAAGAAAAGTTCTTACTTACACAGCTGATACATCTGATTAACTGCACTACAATTAACACCCACTCTCTTTATCAAACATCCCAGGCAAAGCTACAAAATAGATCTAGTTTACAAATAAGAAGTCTTATTCTATGAACCAGATATTTACCAGAGTTTTATTCTGTATAACTATTTGTAACTTTGAGATAATACTCAAGAGACAGGTCTGTTTGAAGACCATACCATTTATCTGTTCTTTGATTAGTATAATGAAAATGCTTTATAGCTGTGCAATGTAAATGAATCCAACTTGTAAAAGAGGCTGCTCAGTTGAGACAAGTGAGTCTGCCATGCTGCACTAAACAAGACTACAAAGTGGCACAAACCAAAAACATTAATCTTTGGATTCATTTTTACCAGTGGCTCATGACTATTATTTATTTACGGAGCATTTCCCCTAACATAACCAATCATGGAATCCCATTAGGTTTATTTTCTACATGAATCCTGTTCACTTCTGTTAACTGAAGTTTTTGTCCACTCTGTTCATAGGCTAAGAGATCACAGTTACTATGTGAGTGGGACATCGTATTACCGTAACATCCATCCCTCCATTTTCTCTGCTTTGAAAATAATCTGGTTCTAAAAACAATTAAGTTCAATTTTTACAAAATTGTATCATTTATTACCATTGTTTTTCACATTTTTCTGTCTGTCTGGTGATCTCCCATTATCTTCCAGGCTTCAATGACCATGACTGGACATGCCATCCAGATAGGGATATGAAAAGTGTGATATCAAAGATATCAAATATGAAAGTGAGTTTAAGCTGGCCGCACAATGAATTTTCAGGAAATTACTCTGCAAACAAAGTCACCGGCAAACATGGCATATTTGCTGTGAGAAACACTTTGGCAATTTTGTCTGATCAACACTGGTAATCACAATCAGTCATACTAGTCACCCAAGCGCTTGCACTGACCATTTATTACCACACAGACAACGCAAAAAAATTGCAGGTTTCATAACAAGGTGGCACATTTTACTTATGCAGAAAAAAACAGATTTTTCTTTTTTCCATGCTCTTTAAATGTTTAATTGCATAGCATACCTGGGTCTAATGATGTCAGAGGAATGCATAAAATGATCCTTTTTGGACTCTCACAAAGAAGCATTTGATATGTGTGGTTACCTCAGTTTACTGCTCCTCCACGACTCAGGAACCCGTTGGGTGACATCACAGAAATTACTAACACACAACTACCACTAACCACTACACCATCTGTCATAGTGTGGCAACCCCAACTGAATTTTCTGTTATTTCTTCCACAGCTACTTTGGAAACATTACACACCTTTCTAATTATTCTAAGTCAAACAATGTCCTCCTCTTGCCTCCAAAACAGAGTAAAAATGAGATTGAGAACTCCACATATGAGGCACAGTTCCATTATTTCTTTTCAACTCTATCCCTTGCTCTTTGTTCAGATAATAAAGTCTGATATAGAGTATCAACTGAGAAAGAACTCTAGACCAGGCTTACTGGTGGTGTAGCGGTTAGCATGCATGCCTCTCAACCAATAAACTACAGTTCAATTCCCATTTATTACCTACACTTTTTCTTTTAATGATTAACAATTATTTCCATATACCTGTCAATATTGCTTGCCACTGCTTGTCAGCTTACATCTCTCATAGTACGTGAGTGCAAATAGACATTTTTCATTCTGCCACCTTGTACCTGCTTCCCAAGTAACTTTAGGTCATTGCCTTAGAAACTATGACATACAAAACAACCAATGACAGATTTTGAAATAAAATTCCTTTGGGTGCTGGATTTGACCCCATAGTTTTTCATTTAAGGGCAGATATGCTAACCACTACACCACAAATTGGTGGTGAAATTTTGGCATAGATAAAACTTCAGTATTTCTTGACAATCACATGGTGACCTCCACCTGCTCCTAAAAAATAATGAAAAGTGACTTTGACAACAGCATAGTGGATAAGATACACATCTATGAACCAACACCTCTGGGTTCAATTCCCACAGATGACCAACAACTTTCATTGCCTTAAATTAAACAAAATAAAAATAAAAAATCTCATCCATATTTGTCATTCTTCCATGACACTCCTCTTTAGGTTTTCTGTGTCTCATTTGATTATGCTTTGTTTTCCAGTTAAGGCTTAGTCAATTCCACACACAAAATATGTTCTTCATTACCTCATTAAACGCTTCACCAATCCACATTTATGTGTACACTTCTGATATTCACATTGAGAAGCTACAAGAACAAATCGTCACCAACATCTCTCATAGTTCAAAAAGCAGAGGAAAGTACAATATGTTCAGATTAAACACCTGTGAATTTAAGTGTCAAGCTGCTGGAATCCATGTTGTATTACAGTACAACTTGGTAAACATTACAGGTTTATTTAATTGTCATATATTAGAAGACAATATTTCAGCAGTTGATCAAGAAATAGTATTCTTATAACCTCCTTCCATCCTCCTCTGCATGATTTTGACGTCTTCAGTGATTACTTTCACAATTCCAAGTTCACAAACAAACCAGTTTAAATACCATAGTGGAAAGGGAGCACAGTTGTTAATTCAGGGGCCAGGGTTCAGTTCTTGCATATTAAATGCACATTTGCCAAACACAGTAGATTTTAATTTTTCTTATTAAGATTGTAATAAAGTAAAATTTTTCCCCAAATTCAAAAGAGAATACAATTTCAAATGTTTGCTCTCTTCTGGCCTTTCCTCTCATGCACTCTTCTTTCTGGTCACTTCTACAACTGTACATCCTGTCTCCTGTTTGATGACCCCATGCTCTGCCAACATCCATACCTTCTTCTTCTTCTTCTTCTTTCGGCTGCTCCCGTTAGGGGTTGCAACAGCGGATCATCCTTTTTCATATCTTCCTCTTTTCTGCATCTTGCTCTGTTACACCATCACCTGCATGTCCTCTCTCACCACATCCATAAATCTTCTGTTAGGCCTTCCTCTATTCCTTTTGCTTCTCCCAAAATACCTAGCATTTCTCCTCTGCACATGTCCAAACCAACACAATCTCACCTCTCTGATTTTGTCTCCCATCCGTCCAATCTGAGCTGACCCTCTAATGTACTTGTTTCTAATCCTGTCCATCCTTGTCACACCCAATGCAAATCTCAGTGTCACCGTCTCCAACCCATATAACATAGCTGGTCTCACTACCGTCCTGTAGATCTTCACTTTCACTCTTGCTGATACCCGTCTGTCACAAATCACTCCTAACACTCTTCTCCACCCATTCCACCCTTCCTGTACTCTCTTCTTCACCTCTTTTCCACAATACCTGTAACTCCTGCATCCTGACCATTCCCTCTCATTCAAACACATGTATTGTGCCTTGCTCCTACTGTCCTTCATTCCTTTCCTCTCTAGAGTCCCTTCAACCTGCTCCCTACTCTTGCTAGAGATCACAATGTCATCAGCAAATATCCTACTCCACGGGGACTCCTGTCTAATTTTGTCTATCAACCTGTCCATCACCATTGCAAATAAGAAAGAGCTCAAAACTGATCCCTGATATGATCCCACCACCACATTGAATGCATCCGTCACTCCTATCACAGACCTCACTACTGTTACACTTCCCTTATGCATATCCTGTACAACTCTTATGTACTTCTCTGCCACTCCCGACTTCCTCATACAATACCAGAACTCCTCTCGAGGCACCCTGTCATATGCTTTCTCCAGGTTCACAAAGACGCAATGCAACTGTTTTTGGCCTTCTCTATACTTCTCCATCAACACCCTCAGAGCAAACATTGCATCTGTGGTGCTCTTTCCTGTCATGAAACCATACTGCTGCTCACTAATCATCACCTCCCTTCTTAACCTAGCTTCCACTACTCTTTCCTATAACTTCATGCCGTGGCTCATCAATTTTATCCCAATGTAGTTACTACAGCTCTGCACATCCCCCTTATTCTTAAAAACCTCTACCAGTATACTTCTCATGCCACCATCCATACCTCACGAATGAAATCTTTAGGCAAGTCATTAATTTACAAGTGGAGTCTTTCCCAGAAAGTCTTCAGCACAAGAAACAAGCCTTGGAAAGGGCACCAGCAACACACACATCAAGGGACAATTTAGCATCAACAATCCAAGTAACATGCTCATCTGTGGACTGTGAGAGTAAATCAGACAACCTGGAGAAAGCACACGTAAGGAAACAGGGGCACTGCACAAAGGGCGTACCCGTTATGTGAATCTTACCACTGAACCAATTCCAAAATCCCATTGTTACAAAAGTGGCATGCCCTTTCATTATCTCCACACTCCTCCAGCCAATCAGCAGTCACTAAGAGTTTCTTAAGTTGGACACCTGTGGCGCCCACAGAAGTTGGCAAACAGTGATCTCCAGACTAAGCATATTCAATTTTTGTCATTATATTTTCTCAAGCTTTGAAAAGCTAAGATTTACAATTGAAATATCATTTTCAGAATGAAATGTATGTGTATGATAACACCTAGAGTACAGTGTTTCTGAGCATTATTCTGCATTGCAGCTCTATTCACATTCTCTTACAATTCTTTCTGACTTGTGACACTTGATTTCTGAAACTACAGCTCATTTTATCCAGACTCTATACACAATACCAATACACACCCACACAATGCAAAACAAGTCAGACATCTCATCTAAATCACACTTCATTCAAACCATACTAACTCTTCTAAAAATGGTATTTCTCTATCACAACTCTACATCACATCGTGGGGCAGGGCAGGAAGTGATGTCAGCTGGTAAACCGGAAGTGACATCATCGGAGGTAAAACCTGGAAGTGGCATTGTGGGGTAGGGCAGGAAGTGACATCAGCTGGGGTTAAAAAACCAGAAGTGACGTTGTGGGGCATGGCAGGAAGTGACACCATCGGGATAAAACACGGAAGTGACTGCAACGGGGTTGAAAACCGGAAGTGATGTCATTGGGGTAAAACTGGAAGTGACATGATCGTATTTAAACCAGAAGTTCCATCATCTGGTAAAACCCAGAAGTGACCTAATTGGGTAACACCAGAAGTGACGTTTTCGAGGTAAAACCCGGAAGTGACGACATCGGGGTGAAACCAGAAGTGGTGTTATCCGGGTAAAACTGGAAGTGACATGATCGGGGTTAAAACCAGAAGTAACATGATTGGGGGGGTTACACTGATGACATCACTTCCTGGTTTAACACTGGAAGTGATGTTTCCGAGGTACTTATAGGTGGGAATAGACTATACCATTGCCTATGATTATGGAAGAAATGTATATTCTATTCAAATTAGGCAAACATTAATATCAGTTTAACTCAAAACTTTAACTTTCTAGGATTGGCTCTTACATTTCCGGCCCCTAACTGGCTATGCAGGAGCGGAGACAATTACTATACTTTACTTCAATATGAGCCAATTCACGTAACTTTTACATTAACTATTATTTTCAAATCACTAGCAATAACACTGCAAACAAACATTTTAAACATTTCTTATTGACATATCAGGCTGTGTCTTCATTAACAGCAAGTGATTTTTGCTTTTCTGGATTACTTTTAGACTGACTGACTTCTAGTTGAAACATTTTTCTTTCATTTCTTAAGTGCAGCAGTATGTCTTTAAGCTTGAGGAACCATGCCACTGCTTTCTTCAAGTGCAGCCAATCTGAAAAGTACATTATTAGTTTGTTGATGGGCTCAGTGGCCTCCTCTATTCTTGTCATGTTAACTGCACAAGTTTCAACTTCAGGATCATCTTCAAAAAGTGAATCACTCAGTTAATCAGGTCTTTTTGGCCACTCACGTTCAGGCTTCAATAAGAAACTTGGACCTTGTGACCATGTGGTGCTTTGAGAAAGTTTTCTATGCTTAGCCCTCTGGATGCTTGATCAGCCGGATTAAGGGCAGATGTGACATACCTCCACTGCAAAGGTTGTGAATGATCTCTGATCATGGAGATTCTGTTGGCGACAAAGGTCTTGAATTGAGTGCTTTCATTTGAAATGTATTTTAGCACTGTGGTGCTGTCAGTCCAAAATGTAGATTCTTGTAATGGCATTTGAAGCTCACCTTTAAGCATTTTGTCCATTTTAACTGCCACAACGGCTGCTGTCAGCTGCAATCTTGGAATCGTGACATGTTTCAATGGTGCAGCTCTTGATTTGCCCATCAGGAATGAACAATGCGTTTTACCCTCTATGTTGGTTAGGACAAGGTAAGTGACAGTGCCGTTTCCATCTTCACTGGCAAAATCATGCATTTGTGCTGTCTTTATGGTTCTAAACCAGGTAGGTTTGAAGCATCTGTTCACTTTATAGTCTGTAAGTAACTGCAAATCATCCATCCATTTTTTCCATTTCTGAATGTGTTTGACTTCTGCTTCTTCATCCCACCCAAATTTCTCTTTGCATAAGTCTCTTAGAATAAGCTTTGCTGGCAGTATGGCGGATGCTAGAAAACCAAGTGGATCATAGACTGAGCTAACAACAGACAGAATGCCACGCCTTGTAGCGGGCATATTTTGTAACTTAATCTGAAATTTGAAACTTTCTATTTATGTGCACCACTGGACGCTCAGGGGATGCTCTGTGGGAAGGAGAATGTGGCTCAAGTCTAAATCCTTTTGTTCATGAGCTCTGTCTTCTTCGGGAATAGACAATAAAACTGTTCAGTTGCTACTCACCCACTTAGTCAAATAAAATCCCCCTTTGAGGCATAGAGCTTGGAGGTCCTTTGCCAGCTTTATTGCTTGTTCTTCCGTTTCCACACAGAAGTTATTGAGAATGGTGTTAACAGCTTCCTCAGGAAATGCATCTCTGGCATCTTCGGCTGTTCTACGCAAAGCATAAGAAGCACAACTAGGTAAAGAAGTAGCACCAAAAAGATGTACTGTCATTTTGAATTCTTCTAGGTCTTTACTTAGATTACTTTCAGGCCATCATAAAAAGCATAAAATATCAGTGTCTTTAGCTGGTACTTTAACCTGGTAGAACATTGACTTTATTTCTGCCATTAGTGCTACTGGCTCCTTTCTGAATCTTGTAAGGACGCCAATAAGCATGTTAGTTAGGTCGGATCTTTTAATAATTGTTCGTTAAGTGAAGTCCCCTGGTAGGTGGCAGTGCAATCAAAGAGCAGTCAAATCTTATTTTTCTTTGGATGATACAAACTGTGATGCAGGATATACCACACCCTGCCTTCGTGGCAATTCAGGCTTTCTTTGTGTACCTTGACAGCGTAACCCTTGTCAATAATGTCTTTCATGAAACCTGATTTTTGCTCAGTTTTCTTTTGAGTCCAATAGCACACTGATCAGCAATACAGCGATTGTTCGGCATTTTAAGTGTTTCATCCTTCAAAGGCAAATTTAAACAATAGTGGCCACCTACCAGTCTCGCAGATTCTGAGGCTATACGCATGAACTTGATGTCCTCCTCTGACATCTCCTCCTTTACTTCTCAGATGTGCTCTGGGAAGTCTGTGTTATACTGTTGCAGCAACATATCTTCAATTTCTGTTATTGATACATGATTGATTAAATGTTTGGGCAGCTTACCACTTTGTTTTGTGTATGGTCCACCAACCACCCATCCTGGAGCAGTCTTCACAGCATGAGGTCCACCTCCTTGGCTAGGTATAGTTTGCAACTGCTTAAAGATTTCTGGGTAGTTGATTCCTATTAAAAGATCAACTTCAGAGTCAATACGAGATAGATGTATCTCTTTAAGATATGCCTACTTATAGATATCTTCTTGTAGTGGAATTCTTTCTCTGTTCACTGGAATGGAGACCTGTGTGAAGACCTTTGACAAATAAATATATTCATCATTATTCAGACCACAGACTTGCAAATCTGATAAGACAGAACATTGGGCTATAATTTTTGAATCATCGTCATAATTACTCATAGTTTTGAGGAATACTTGTGTTCTTCTCCCTTGAAGGTTTAATTGTCTCTGCAGCTTTTCAGTACGGATTGTTACTGTACTGCCGAGATCTATAAAGGAGTATGTTTCAACATACCTTTCACTTTTCTTAGATTTTACCTTAATGGGAAAGTAAAGGTACAAGTTCCAGTGTTGGTTTTCCCTTTCAGTAGGTGTTGCCACGCTGGCTATAGCCGTAGGTGTTGCTCCATCCTCTTTTTTGATATGAAAGATATCTGGGTGCTGAAAAGAAGATGTCTGACATTTCATTCTTTCTTTATAGTTCTTACCAAGGTGTTTCTGTTTGAGACAACAAAAACATAAACCTTTAGTTTTTAAAAAGTCTGTTCTTTCTTTATGTGGCAGTTCTTTGATTTTACTACACTCAGCAAGGATATGGTGGCCATTGCAAAATACACAAGGCTTTTTAAATGTACAGGAATCATTAACTGTCTTTTTGGCTTAGATCTCTCAAATCCCCTTTTCATCGGCATTAGAAATACTTGTGGTAAAATTACCTCCCGATCTCTGTCCGTACTTCTGAGGAGACTTAATTTTGTCAGTCTTTTCCTTTTTCTCTGTGCTACCTTGTGAAACATCTCCATAAAAGGGATCCATCATCATCCTTACCTGACGATGTAAAGGTGATTAGGTGATCAATACCTGCCCTTCTTGCTTCCTTTTCTTTAAATTCAAAGGCCCAGCTTTGCCACTTAAGAATATGGGAGCTTAGAGATTATTATGTGAATATTTGGATTGTTGTTGAATATCTCACGACTCCCTGCATTTGTCATTGCGTCCATACAGCTATCAAGAAAGGATGCATATTCTCTCAGGGCTGCACTATCATTTTGCTTCAATTGAGGCCACTTCAATGTCCTTTCTATAGATGCATCCGCTATGAATACTTCATCACCAAAGTAAGTTTCAAGGTGTTTACTGGCCTTTTCATAACCTTGACTTGATGGCAGTTGCACACAGCCTTTAACTAAATCCTGAGCAGGACCTCTTGTGAATTGGATCAAATAATCTAATTTATCTTGAGGGCTTTCTCCCCAATGGCGTTATCAAGAGCTCTAATGAAGTCTGCCATTGGGTCACCTGAAAATAAAAGGACCTGGCTGTGTGGTACTTCACCACATGGTGCAGGAGTAATCCTTTGTTTGGTTAGCGTTTTAGCCATTTCACTCTTTGCTTTTTGACATTCAGCTTGATTCTTCTGATATTCGACTTGATTTCGAGCTAACACGTCCAGTATGTCATTTCTAGAGCTCTGAGTGTTGGTTTATGCGCTAGTTGTGGATTGTTCCTGCCTTTCCACTTTAATTTTAAGTTCATGTAGCATTTGTAGGTGATTGTTCCTGCCTTTCCACTTTAATTTTAAGTTCATGTAGCATTTGCAGGTGATTGTTCTTGCCTTTCCACTTTAATTTTAAGTTCATGTAGCATTTGTAGGTTACTAAAGAGTTCTATCCGTTCAAGTGTGACAATCAAAGAATGTGATGAAGCTGCAGCGCTTTTCTGGGCTAAAGAGTCACATTTAATATCAAGTGTGCGCTTTAACTAAGGAGAAGCATTTCGTACTCTTGATGTTATGCTATCCTACAGTGACCAGACGTCCCGGTTTACCCGGCACAGTCCCTATTTTTGGATCACCCGTCCCGGCATCCCCAAAAGATCAGGAAATGTCCCGGCCTGTGGCGTTTTCTGACAAAATGCATACTTTTCACTAGAGGCCTAGACCCCATTCAGTCTTTCTGATTCCAAATCAAACTTTCTAATCATCATGACGTCAGACGGTTAGTCGACCTTCTTCTGAGTCTGATGCCTGCTGGTGGTCATTGTTTGCAGTATGGAAACGCACAGAAGGCGAGAAGGCGGAAGTGGACGCATCGTCGGATGGTATCGGCTCTGCTATGCTCTGAGCCAGGAATTATCTTATTATTCCTGCTCTGAGCCTGATATAAGAGCTGATGCCTTATTCAGTCATTCACTCGTCAATACGGCATTCAAGGTGAGCCGTTTTCACTGAAGTTAAAGCTCAAACTTAAAAGAGTTAAACTTGCCAATTTATTTTGTAGGACAAAATTGAAAGTGCTGACAAAGTTTATTTTTTTAACTTTAATTTTAGCTCTTTATTCTTTAAGTAAGTACTGCTGTACACACTTTACTGTATAGTCTCAAGTCTGCAGACTGTACTCTCTGTAAATTTAATCGTAGTTGTGAATCTGATATTAATTTATATATTAATAATAAATGAATATTTGACACAAGTCAACAACATTTGCGGATGCTTTCCTGTTCCTTACACTAACAGCTGTATTTTACTTTGTTTTCTTTTAGTTTAGAGTGCAGAGTGACATTGCTTCTTCCCTTGCCTCTTTGGAATTTGGTTTGCTGTTTCTTCTTTTGAAGTCGGGACATGCACTAGCAATAGCACATGTACGTGGGATGCAATATTGTAAATGAAACACGTTTATCCTGCAAGTGTAACTGACCTAATAATGTACACTAAGGAGTTTATTTGCTCTTCAGGAAAGTGTGTCTTTCAATCAATTTTCACAAACTGTTTTTGGCAAGATCTAGCCTGTAATTTCACGAAAAATAGCATACAATGGTATAGAACCCTATTTTGAAAATGGGTATATGTTTGTGGTTTAATAATATGATTGTTTCAAATGGAAGAAACTCGTACAGAATAAGATGCAGGAAACACGAAAATAGGCATTTCCATTATTAAAGTCTATCTGGCTTCTGGGTGGCTCCAATTTCTGAAGTTATTCCATATGAGATCCACTTCTACATTAACATTCCACCTCTATCTCTTGATCTTTGTTTCAATCATACAGTATAATGTACAGTATCAACTGAGAAAGACCTCCTGACCAGGTTTGGAGGTAGCATAGTGGATAGCATACATGCCCATCAACCAAGAGCCCTGAGTCCAATTCCCATTTATGACCTTAAATATCTTCTCTAAGTAAAATAAACAAAAAAAGGTATATATTTGTCATTATTGTATGCTATTGCTCGTCAGGTTTTCAATGATGCACACTTTGCTGCATATGCTTTACTTGAGTCAACAACAAAGGGATTCTAATTATTTCACTAAAGACTTAAATATTCGAGATTTATATCTAAACTCTTGCTATTCAAAGTGAGAGGCTAAAGAAACACATTCTCTATAACATCTCTCACTAAGAGTTCTATAAACTAGAAACCTCTTGAGCCGATAGAAGATGGAAGACAGTAGTCACCAAACAGGGTCTATTAAATTTATGTTATTATGTTTTCTCAATATTTAAAAAGCTCAGACTTGCTCTTGAATTGATAAAGTTTCCAGGATGAAATGCATGTGTGTGATAATACATACAGTACAGTGGTTCTATGCATTATTCTGCACTGTGGCTCCATTCACATTCGTTTACAGTTCTTTCTCACTTTTTACATATATTTTATGAAACTACAGCTCATCTTATACAAACTCTATACACAACAGCCACAAACACTCGCACAACTCAAAACATGTCACACACCTGATAGGATGAATGATAAACACTGCAATCCATTTTGCTATTTCAGTGTGCAGCGACATTGTTGGCCAGGAGCATATTTACTATTGCAATCTGTTGGTCAGGAGCAAAGACAGGCTGCCTCTCCCTCTTTCAGGGTCTTTTTGCAATTCTGAAAATACACACATTTACTCATCTTTGTGTATTTCTTGTGAAATGTGCCATATCTCAATCTATATTTATGTTAAGTTTTGCTCTACCGTTATTGTACCCGTTTTAATTTTCAGAACATTACATTATACCAGCTACTGTGAAATGTGACACATGGGGCCACACACAGCACATGGATTACAGTCAACTTGCACTTATCTCTACACCATCTGTCTTGGTATTGAACCCCATCTGAATTTTCGGTATTTCTCCCACACCTACAGTTCCTTGTTATTTTCACAGAAACACACCATGGAGCAATGGACACATACAATTTTCAACATTTCCATTTGTTAAGGCCAAATTTCACAACTAATTCTGTTGAAGATTGAAATTCCAACACATTACTCTATATTTACTTTGTCACCAGGATACTGAAATGTTTTCAAGCTGACACCTTGTAGCTGCTCCCCAAATTACAATGGCCAATACCGCAGAAAATATAATTATGTAATTATGCATTATGAAATATTTCATAATGATATAAAGGAATACAGCATGGCCAGGATTTGAATACAATACTTTTATTTTGCTAACCACTTCACCACAATTTCTTTGGAAACATTACACACCTTTCTGATTATTCCAAGTCACACAATGTCATCCTCCTCCTGCCTCCAAAACAGAGTAAAAGTGAATTTTGGTACTCAATCCACATATGAAGCACAGTTCCATTATTTCCTATCACCTCTATCTCTTGCTCTTTGTTCAAATAATACAGGCTGTTATGCTGTGAGAATGAAATGTTGACCACTCTTACTGGTGATGTAGTGGTTAGCATGCATGCCTATCAACCAATAAATTAAAGTTCAATTCCTATGTATGACCTATACTTTTTCCTTTAATGAGCAACAATTATGTCCATATACCTGTCATTATTGCTTGCCACTGCTTGTCAGCTTTTCCATGATGCACACTTACCTTTCATACGCCTCATTTTCCACTCAAGGCTAATTGAGATTCAGAAACACAAAGTGTTTCTCATTCCCTCACTAACAGCTTAACTATTCCAGATTAATGTGTACACTCATGATATTGACAATGACCGACTACATGAATCACTTTTTTATTTACATCTCTCATAGTTCAAAAACCCCATGAGTGCAAAAATATTTTTTATATACTGCCACTCTTGCACATGCTTCCCAAGTAACTTTAGGTAATGCCTGAGAAACTAGGACCCCATCCACATACAAAACAAACAATGACACATTTTGACATAAAATTCCTTCATTGGCAGGATTTGACCACATAGTTTTTCATTTAAGGGTGGATATGCTAACCACTATACCACAAATGGGTAGTGAATACATTGCACAGATTAAACTTTACTAAAATGCCTTGACAATCACATGGTGTCCTCCACCTGCTCCCAAAAAATAATGAAAAGTGAGTTTTACAACTAATTTTGTATATAAAGTAACACTACATTATTACATGGCCGTAGTGCCATGTGGCGTGTTTCCCCGAGAGTGATCAGGCTCGCAAGAAGGGTCATTGTTGGTGACCCGAGTGGCTGGACCAGGCCAAGGGGTTGCACACATAACACATGGCTGCAGCAGATACAGGGTCATTTCTGGAGAGTGGGACTGGACCACGTGTCTGCCTGTGGGGTTGCAAACCGGGATCCCGAGTTGTTTCATTGTGTAGTGGGTGCGGCAACGCACTGTACCAGTGCATGCTCCCCAACTTTACTTGACATTATTACCTTCCATCTTGGTCTAATGCGCTTTGTTCTAATCATACAGTATAATGTACAGTATCACCTGAGAAACAGGTGCTGACCAGTTTTAACGGTAGCATAGTGGATAGGATCCACTACATCTATGAACCAACATCTCTGGGTTCAATTCCCACACCCACAGACCAACAACTTTTCCTTGCCTTAAATTAAACAAAATAAAAAAACATAAACCTCATCCATATTTGTCATTCCTCCATGATCTCCTTCTGTGTCTATTTTGATTATGCTTTGATTTCCAGTCAAGGCTTAGTCAATTCCACACACAAAATGTGCTCTTTATTACCTCATTAAAGGCTTCACCAATCCACATTTATGTGTACACTCCTGATATTCACATTGAGATGACACAGGTACAAATCATCACTAACATCTCTCATAGTTCAAAAAGTGCAATATGTTCAGGTTAAACACCTGTGACTTGAAGTGTCAAGATGCTGGAGTCCATGTTGTATTATGGTACAACTTGGATGTTGGATGAACCCATACTCTGCCACCATCCATACCTCATGAATGTAATCTTCAGGTAAGGCATTCATTTACAAATGTTTCCTGAAATCATTCCTTAACCCTGCTTATCCAAAATAGAAATGCTGAGAAACTGGAGTCTATCCCAGCAACTCTTGGGCACCAGCCACACACATGAAGGGACAATTTAGCATCAAAACTCCAAGGGACATGCTCATCTGTGGACTTTGCGCTTAGAGGATATATATGAAACGTTTCCAAAACCTGTCAGGATGTAATCAATAACATTTTAGAATAAGCATTTAAATTGAGGATGTAGATTCTCTCCCCTCCTTTTTTTACTCCATTAATTAATTCATCTATTTACTAGCTTAAAGTTCTACTCTTCTGACCCCTCTTTCTCAGGGGTGGGGGTTGATTTGTTTCAAATGTATTTTTTTTTAAACTTGATTTTTTGTAGGGAATGTTATTTGATTTTAATAAAATCAATCAATATAAAAAGAAATTTGTACTTAGAGATTGAAATCTGTGCAATGTGTTGTGTAAAAAAACTTCACTGTCTCCCCCCCAAAATTTTAAATTGTTAAGCACAACTGTGATGTGTTTCTGTTGTCTCTACTTACCATCCTCTGCCTCTCCAAACCTCAAGAGCTGAATCCTTCTGGACTAGAACCTGTGGGATGAGATTGCATGAAGCACTGAGATTCAACTCTGTCTTCACTCTATGCCACCTGCCCTGGTGTGATAAACCAGGATCACAAACAGTCTATTTAAAACCCACATACTAAAATGTGATTCTTTAGTTACCTTGTACCCAAAAGATTATAGTGATATTTGCATGGTGACACCACACACCTGCTGCACAAGTAACAATAGGCAATTCCTAAAAGAATATGGCCACATTCACTGCTAATATTGACAATAACAAATATCTCATAAAAAGAACAAGTCTTCATATCACTGGGAATTGAACCCAGTACCATTTCTTTAAGGGCAGGTGTGCTAACCACTACACCATTTCTTGGTGCTGTTTTGCTAGGATAGTTCGCACCTTTCTAATTTTGTCAATCAAAGAATAGCCTCCATCTGCTCCTAAACTGACTGAAAGTGAGATAAGAACTCAATAATTTTTTTTAGGTAAAGTTAAACAAGTAGCTGCCAGCTCAATCTCCTGTTCTTTGTTCAAATACCACAGTCTGATGTACAGTATCAACTGGGACAGAAACCCAGGCCAGTTATGGTGGTGTAGTGGATAACATACACATCTGTTAACCAGAGAATGTAAGTTCAATTTCCATCCATGACAGTCACATTTTTTTTCCCTAAACTAACACCTTTCATTACTCCACATCAAACTCTTGTGCGATTTTCCTTGATACACACTTAACTGCATAAGTCTCAATTGAATAAGACTCATTTTAAAGTAATGGCTCGATCACTTCCAGAAATGTAAGGTGCTTCTCACTCACTCAACGTAAACTGCAGTCCTCAACATGTATGTGCACACTCATGATATTCATGGTGAGCGGCCTCAGCACCTTATTTAATGTAAGAATATCACAACACTCGAAACTTCAAGGTGGACCTCCACTTTTCTCCTTGATTAAGAAATCAAACTTATAGACACCTTACGTTAGACACTGAATTATGTGACACTTTTCTGTGCTTTGAAAAGAATTAGATTCTAAAAACAATTGATTTCAACTTTTGCAAAATTTGATCAGTTATGTTCTTTGTTTTTCACATTTTTTTGTCTGGTAGCGATCTCTCTTTATCTTACAGGCTCCGATGGCATTGGCCAGACATGGCATCCAGACATAGTGGGTATAACAAGTATGATATTATTGTGGTCATTGTTCCTCAAAAGGAGGTCTCAAGAAAATCATTAGCTCAGAAAAGCTGAGTCAGTCGGACTGATGTTTCTTTACTGAGCTCGTTTTGGAACCAAGTCCTTCTGATTTATATCTTATATTGTATTTTTAGTACAATGTTCTTGTGCTTATCCTGTTTTTTTGGCATCAGCAATGTGTTGTTTGCATTTACTAGTGATAAGCGAACCTGTCTGAATTGTTTTGCCTTGATTACGGTGAAATTGCGGAAATGTTTAGGAACTTGAATTGAGCAAAATTGAGTGAAATGCACTGAACATAATAGGCAAAGAGAAATTAAACTTGAGTGGATTACACTGGTGCAATAGTCTTTTAAGTGTCCCTGAGGTCTGGGGAAGTGTTTGCCAACTATTGTGGACCAATAATTGTGGCCAAAAATATGACCTGAGATTTGAGGCTGCAGTGCCCATCACTGTGCCACCAGGCCTCCCAGAGACAAAATTAATAATAAAATTTCAGAACAGGAAAATTTCTTGCAGACAGAAGCATGAATCCACTAAGTTGTGCCCTTGACAGATCTGACAGCAGGTACTCACCTCCGTCAAACTCAAAACTACACTTTGGTTTTCCACGATGGGCAATGCTGCTGCCTTCAAATAGGCACAACACTGAAGCATGTGGACTCTTCACTCCTTCCTGGTTGATCAACTGCACAGCACCCTGGGTAATACTATTAAAGGGCTAGGCATACATATTCAACGCATCTCACAAATATATCCATATAAAACATTCAACCTTTAAGACACAAACAGACCATTTCCAATTTTTCTTCGATTGCATGTTTAGTGTTTACAAATTATTGCAAGTTTTCAAGTCATTTTAGTGTACTATTAGGATACTCGATTTAGTGTACAATTTTTACACTATAAACTTTACAATATATTTAGTGAACTATTAGGATACTTGAGGAGCTGTCCCATCCAACATAGCAACACTGGCTGCTAAACTTCTGTGATAGCACACTGGCACATTAGAGTATTTTCAGGAAATTACTCAGCAAACAAGGTCACCGGCGAACATGGCATATTTGCATTGAGAAACACTTTTTCTGATCAACATCAGTGATCACAAACAGTAATACTATTCACCCAAGCACTTGCACTGACCATTTATTACCACACACACAACACAAACAGGTTTCATAACAAAGTGGCACATTTTATCTCTGCAGAAAAAGAAAAGATTTTTATTTTCATCCATATTTTTGAGTTTAATTGCATACTAGTGATGTCGGAAGAATGCATAAAATGATCCTTTTTGTAGTCTCACGAAGAAGCATTTGATATGTGTAGTTACCTCAATTTACTGCTCTTCCATGACTCAGGAACCCGTAGGGTAACATCACAGAAATTATTAACACACAACTACCACTAACCACTACACCATCTGTCCGAGTGTGGCAACCCCAACTGAATTTTCACAATTTCTCCAACAGATACAGATATGTTCTATCAGACGGTTGTGGCAAGTGCCCTCTTCTCTTCTACACGGTGGTGTGCAGGGGAGGCAGCATAACGAAGAAGGATGCCTCACGCCTAGACAAACTGGTGAGGAAGGCAGGTTTTATTGTAGTCATGGAGCTGAACAGTTTGACATCTGTGACAGAGCGACGCGTGCTGAGCAGGCTCCTGTTAATAATGGAGAATCCACTGCATCCACTGAACAGGATCATCTCCAGACAGAGGAGCAGCTTCAGCGACAGACTGCTTTCACTGTCCTGCTCCACTGACAGACTGAGGAGATCGTTCCTCCCCCACACTATGCGACTCTTCAATTCCACCCGGGGGGAAACGTTAAGTTAATTTATTGTCTGTTTTTACCTGCATTTTTATCACTCTTAAATTCAATATCGTTTTTTATCAGTATGCTGCTGCTGGAGTATGTGAATTTCCCCTTGGGATTAATAAAGTATCTATCTATCTATCTATCTATCTATCTATCTATCTATCTATCTATCTATCTATCTATCTATCTATCTATCTCAGTGTATTTTTATTTTTACAGAAACACCATACAGCATTTGACACATTCCATTTCACAGTTTACAATTTTTACGGCCCAGGATCGCACTCAAATCTGTTTAGAATCCAAGTGGTAAAAAGTATTCCTTTATTTACGTAGTGCCCAACAAAGTACAAAGATGTTTTCATGTTGACACCTCGTAGTTTCTCACTAAGTAACATTAGACTATGCCAGGGAAAATATGGTACTACCCACATAAAATACAGGCAAAGAGAAATATTTCATTTAAATAATGTTTACATTATGGGCATGATTAGAACACAGAATTTTTAGTTCAAGAGCCGATATGCTAACCAGTACAACACAAGTTGGTGCTGATTTTTTTGGAAACGGATCACACTTTAATAATTCCTAATAATCACAGACAGGCCTCCCAAACTGAGTTTTAGAACTCAGTCCACATATAAGGTACAGTTCTATAATTACCTTGCCCCTCAGTTTAAGAGCTCACTTATAGTTACATGAATACATCATGGCCAGGACTTGAACCCAAAACTTCTTGTTCAAGGGCAGATTTGCTAACCACTACACCACAGCTTAGTGGTAATTTTTTTGTAAACAAATCACACCTAACTAATTCTTCTTAGTCATAGACTGGCCTCCACCTGCCTCCCAAATAGAGTAAAAGTGAGTTTTAGTATTTAATCCACATATGAGGTCATGTTTTATAATTACATTCCTCCTCAGCCTCTTGAACTTTGTTCAAATAATTCAGTATGGTTTACAGTATCAACTGTACAGTAGCACTGAAATTACTTTTATTGGTAGTGTATTGGATAGCATGTAAGTCTACCACTCAACAAGTCTGAGTTCAAATCCCATGGATAACCAGTAAGTATTCCATTCATAACATAAAGAACAAACATCTATTTGTTTGCCATTGCTCCATGAAACTCCTTTTCAGGTTTTCTGTGCCTCACTTGAATACGCCTCATTTTCCAGTGAAGGCTCAATCAGTTCCACACACACAAAGTGATTTTCATTAACTCAATAAAGGCTTAAGCATTCCACATTTATGTGTACACTCCTGGTATTCACAGTGAGAATCCACAAGAACAAATCATCACTAAAATCTCTTATAGTTCAACAGGCAAAGAGTGCATTATGTTCAGATTAAGCACCCCTGACTTTAAGTGTCAAGCTGATGGAATCCATGTTCTATTACAATACATATTAGAAAATATTACAGCTCTATTTAAATGTCCTAAAGAAGACAATGTTTAAGCAGTTGATCAAAATGAATATTCATATTACTGAATTCATCCTCCTCTGCATGAATTTGACTTCTTCAGTGGTTACTTTGACAACTCAAACCTGTTAATAGTATGGTAGAAAATACTGTAGCATGATTTGCAATTTAGAAGCTTGGGTTTATTTCCTGCATACTACATGTATATTTGACCAACAAAGTGGCTTTACATTTTTCTTAATAAGACAGTAGGCAATAGGGTTTTTTACCCCAGAATTTCAACAGTAAATGCAATATCACAACATGTTGCTTTTT
The DNA here is from genome assembly GCF_016835505.1 of Polypterus senegalus. NCBI lineage: Eukaryota > Metazoa > Chordata > Cladistia > Polypteriformes > Polypteridae > Polypterus > Polypterus senegalus. Next base: position 100,931,975 of record NC_053163.1, on the reverse strand, counting down.
TCTGGCATTGTCTCTCATGCACTCTGCATTTCTGGTCTACAAATATACGCTCTGTCTTTGTCACACTGGCTATCACAGACATGTAGAAGGATGTGAAGGAGCCTCCTAAGGAGAAAAAGCCTGTGCTACCCTTTCTTATATAGTTCCTCTGTGTTCCAAGACCAGTCCAAATTGCCACTAATGCGGACTCCCAAGAACTTGTAGGAGTGGACCACCTCTACATGTATTCCTTGAATAGTGACAGGGCAGAGAGGCTCTTAAGTGCAATGAAAGTCAGTAACTAGTTCCTTTGGTTTTGCTGATGTTTAGATGCAAACAATTCTCTTTTCACCAAGAAACAAACTTCTCTACTTGACTTCTATACTATATTTCATCCCTTTTATCAATACATCCTAAAATGCAGAATCATCTGAGAATTTCTGCAACTGACATATATATATTTACTTATATTTATAGTCAGAGGTAAATAGAAAAGGAGACATGACTCTTCCTTGTGCTGTTCTAATATTGCTCACGTCCATATCATAAACACAGTCATTGAGTCTCACAAACTGCGATCTGCCGGACAGATAGTTCATTAACCAGAACGCCATATACTCATTTACCAGCATATCTCTAGGTTTACTCCTTAACAAGTATAGCTGGATGGTATTGAAGGTGCTGAAGAAATCACTAAATTAAACTATTATCCTCACATTACTGTCAATTTTGTCCAGGTGAAAATAAGTCCTTAGTCAAACTATATTCCCCTTTTCTAAGTAAAACTAAAGAGATTTTTTTCCAGCTGGTGATGGAAAGTGTATAATGTGAAAGATGCCCAGACACAGACAGACACTGAGACAGCCTGATGTCCAAATACACGCTTTTAATTTAGTTTCTTGCAGCACACACAGTGCACCAACCCACAATAATGGCTCAGTCCTTCCTCTTTTCCCTCAGTCCTCTACTCCTCCACCCACAAGCTCCGTTCTCTTCCAACCGATTCCGGCTCCCCGAATGGAGTGAGGCGGCCCCTTTTATGACACACCTGGATGTGCTCCAGGTGCTCCCTGATAATCTTCTTACAGCACTTCCTGGTGTGGCAGAAGTGCCGTATGGACACCCGGAAGCACTCCAGGTGTGGCCGGTTCCTCTTCCTGAAGCGGCGAAAGTATTGCCATCCAGGGCTCTCAGATGGTCCAGGCGCCCTCTGGCTGTGGCCACAGACCCTAACAGGGTTAAGCTTTCAAGCTCAACATCCATGACCCTGATGTAATCCTGGGGGCTTCTCTCTTGCCCCCCAGGGAAGATATTGCTCCTCTCCCAGTCCTTCCCTTCTCCAGGCATCCCAGTGGGGCAAAGTCATCTGCCACACTGCCCCTCACCCAGCTAAAGCATGTAGGGCGAAGCGGCCTGTCCTGCGAGGTCTGTTTTCTGACAGGATGGGACACCGGCACACCTCCAGTCATGGTTCCGCCCTGAAAAAGAAAGTGTACAGAAGGGTGGGGAGGTGTTGCTGCGATGCCACTCCCAGGCTTCCTCTGTAGCACCAAACAGACAACATCTCCACCTGTAACTTTGGTTCCTGCAGTTAAAGCACCGGCACTTCCCTTCATGTCCCCGTACCCTCCGGACATGGAAACAAGACGGGAAACTCCGCTCCACCTCGTCTCCAGTCAGGTTCGGGGCTTCACTCCACACCCGCAGACAGCAGCCCTTTAACGAAGGTGGGCACACGGGCTCACACTGTGCCTTGTTAGGAGACCCGTTCCTCCGTTTCCAGGTTCTCCTCTTTCTATTCTGGGGCGCCCTGACGGTCTGGGTTTCCCTATGGGAAAAAAGAGACCCTGTGCCATCTGCACCCCTGTAGAACAGCATGAGGCTGTCGTCAGCTCTTGGAGTGGGGCGTTTTGACAACCGGCTCTCACCAGCTGGTGTCCTGTATTCACCCTTGCCGTTTCCACCCCCACTGCACAATCAGCACTCACTGCTACATCCACTGTAGGAGGTGTGACTATTTGACAACCGGAACAATACAATATTGCTGTCCCTTCGCTCAGCCCTCTCATTTTATGTACAGTATAGGTGTTGCTTACCTGCACTGCCTCGTCCTTCCAGCCGGAGAATCCAAGCACTACGCTGCTCCATCTACTCCCATTGAGTCTTCAGAGAAGCAATCGCCTTTTCTTCCAGCTTCTCCACCGGCTCCCGGAAAACGCATGTTATCTGTTGAAGCGACTGTATTGGCTGAAGGACCGCGATGGCTCAGTCCTTCCTCTTTTCCCTCTTGTGCCGCCTCTAATCCTCCAGATGCAAGCTCCGTCCTCTTCCACCCAACTCCAACTCCCCGAATGGAGTGAGGCGGCCTCTTTTATGACACAACCGGAAACACTCCAGGTGTGGCCGGTTCCTCTTCCAGCAGCACTTCTTGGTGCAGCAGAAGTGTTGCCGTCCAGGGCTCTAAGATGGTCCAGGCGCCCCCTGGCGGTGGTCATGGACTCCAAAAGGGTTGAGCTTCTGAGCTCTCCATCTGTGACCAATCCAGGGGGACTTCACTCTTGCGCCCCGGGGAAGATATTGCCCCTCTCCCGGTCCTTCCCTTCTCCAGACATCCGGTCGTCTGACACATTTATCAGAAATGAGGAAATCAGATATGAGGAAATGAGTCTTGTCAAGGATGAATCCATCATTGCAGACGTTACTTCCAAAGCTCTTTGGCCAAGAAGGACATTAGTTGTGATATAGATGAAAGCATATGGCATAATCCACATGATAGGTATATAATGGCTGTGGTGTCTGTTTGCCTTTGCTCTGTTCCCACTAAACTGTCTTCATTTTATACTATGCTAGACCATACGGACTTAATGCATTTGGTGTTCTTGATTTTGTATGGTACTGTGAACACTATTTACTATCACAATTCATTTGTCCACATTTCATTATTGTGTATATACAGTATGTAAAATATTTGGATTTTTTTCCATATGTGCTGTTGCAAGAAGGTTTGCTATGTCTCCCAGAACAGTCTCAACAGCATGGAGTATTACACGAGGATCAATGGTATCAACATCTTCATCATCCAGGAACTACCTACACACTGTGACCACATTGTTTGATAATAGTTTGGGATCACAACCAATCTATTTAAATTCCAAGTGATAAAAATTTATGCTTTAGTTACCTTTTGCCCAAAAGATTAAAATCATATTTTCATATTGAAAACACATACATGGTCTATAAATAACAAAAGGCAATTCCTGATAAAATATGGCCACATCCAATGAAAATATACTCAATAACAAATATCTCGTAAACAGAAACCATTTTTTAAATCATAGCTGAGAACTGAACCCATTACTGTTACTTTAAGAGCAACTATGCTAACTACTAGACCAGAAGTTGGTGCTGTCTTTGTTGGGATAATTTATAACTTTCAAAATTTTGGTCAATCACAGAATGGACTCCATTTGCACCCAAATAGACTGAAAATGAGGAAAGAACTCAACACAAATACCAGATAAAGTTAAACAATTACCTGCCATTTTAATCTATTGTTCTTTGTTCACATACCAGAGTCTAATGAACTGAATCAGCTCAGACAGCAGCTCAAGACAGCCATGGTAGTATAATGGATAGCATACATGCTTATCAACGAGGAAGTGTAAATTCAATTCCCACACATGACAGTCAAATTTCTCTTTAATAAAAATGTCCTTAAATATGACTGCCATTAGTCCACGCCACTTGTTGTGGGCTTTTCCATGATGCACATTTAGCTGCTTAAGTCTTACTTGAATAAGCCTCAGTCACGGCTCAATAATTCAAACGCAATGTGCTTCTTGTTAACTCAAGGCAGACTTTGACCATGCACATTTACTGTATGTGCACACTCATGATGTTCATAGAGAGCAGCCCCCAGAATCAATCATCAATAACGTCTCTTATAGTTCAAAAAGCAGAGTAGACCACAATACTTTCAGATCGAGTACCTGAGACTTTAAGCATAAAGCTAATGGGATCCATGTTATACTACAGTACAGCTTGAAAGGGTTTACTGTTTAATTTGTCATAAATTAGAAAGAAAGTGTTTCAGAAACAGTGGCAATCATTTCACCAGCTGATCCAGAAATAATAATATCACGACAACCATTCCATGCACTATTCAGAAATAAGAGAGAGGCTGTGTGCCCATCTACAGCAGACCTATGCCCAAGAATGTTACAATTCAAAATTTGTGCCTTGCATAATTTATTATTAACAGCATTATTAACATTTAGAACAGTTTCTTTGCATTGTCCAGACTGAAACTAAACTTACTAGTTTCAAACACAACTGTTTTGTTTTTAATAGCAATGTGATGGACATTTGGATGTGAGTGAAAATGATATGGAAGAACACACTTTAGGATTACTACACTATACAGTACATTTATTTTTAAGATTAAAATTTTTAAGATTATTAAGATATGTTGCACCCTTACCAACCAAACGCAAAGGTGTAGTTTCTGTCACTAGAATATTTCTCCTGTGTTACCTTTGCTGAAGGAATCTGCTCTCATCACAATGACTGATTTAATTACACAATTCAACTGGCCATACATGTCAGTACCAATTGAAAAGACTCAGCTGTGTACTGATTCTATGTAATGATTTGGTTTTTACATAGTCAGACTCTGGTAAGCTTGGCAGTGGCATTATTCCTACATGACTGCAGTCTACTGCACATATGATGTTTGGGAAGCCTAAATAACATTTTCTCTTTGTCACTGATACAACTTCGGAGGTATGCCTTTAACAGTAAAATCCCTGAAGCCTATTAAAAAAATTGTAATTCCGGGCCACCTGAAATTCCTTCACACCTCTCCATTACCGTCTTTTGTGTTGCAAATGTGTCGATCAGCACAAGTAGCAAGCTGCCTGCTATCCCATTCTCCCAGACCACCCCCCCCAAAGAAGATTCTCAGAGCTCAAGTGTGTTTATCTGCGTCAGAGGTGTCTGGAATTGTATAGGGTAAATAATATATCATCATTTGGAAAACATAACATATGTGTTCCTTATCTACAAAGGTCTGTATAAATGTAAGATGACAGAAAATGCAATGCAAGAATTGTTGAACACATAGTTGAAACAGAAATGTCTTTAATATTTTGCTAATAATTGACAAAATGTAGATATGAAGTGTATAATGTGTGAAGACCGAAGTACAAATATCAAATAAACACATTGACAAAAGATACAAGTATAACAAAACAAGTGTGCTTTTATTCAAGAATATAACCGAAATAAAAGAAGCTGGCTTAGGGTACAGCACTGAAATGATGTCTGGGGTGGTACACTCGTAAGAGCTACTGACTCATAATCAAGAGGCCATGGGTTTGATTCCTGGGTAATCCAATTACCATCTTGAGTAGTAAGCTGCTGTTTTTATTACTATTATCTAATAAATATACATTTGATTTCAATCTGTAACAGCCAGTGTAAATTTATGGTACTTGTAAAAGTTAGCATTGTTTTTTTCAGTTTTATTCTCTCAGTCACGTTCACAACCCCCTGATCTGACGCGGTTAGTTTTCAAATAATAGTGCATTAGTGCTACAATGTTTTCTGATTGGTACTATTCAGGTTATAAAATAATTTTTTCAAAATGTCACATATATTTGTCTCTTCCTTTTTTTCCCCAGTGCAGTGTTGACATCATGGACCAGAAAGTGTGTGCTTATTCAGTGCGAACAGAAACATGCAGGTGGCCAGTTGCTGTGTTCTACAACATGCTTGACCAGGTAGCAGTGAACACACATGTACTGGACAAGGCATGCACGGGGTCCACTGAGAAAAGAAGAGTGTTCTCAGCTCACCTTGCAGAGGAACTTTGTTGTCGCTTCTTACAAGAAAAGGTGATGGAAAAAGAAAAGAAGATTTCTTTCGACAAGCTTCTGTTCCAAGACCTCCGCTTACCCCAGGAAAGCAAACTCAGTCAGTGTCAGGTGTCCCTTCAGTGTAACAGGAACCACAGCACAGAGAGAAGTGTGTACATTGCAACAGGTACACGTCATAAATGTAGGAACAATGGTCCTTGGGTGTGTGGGAATTGTTAACACTTGAATTTGATGATTATATATACAGCGGAACTGACCTCTCTTTACTGTTCTTTCCTCTGCACAAAAGAAACACCACCATGCACCGAAATGTGGAGACTGGGCAAGATCGGGGAAAAAAACAAGAAGGTATGCGAATGAATGTTATGTTGCATCAGTGCCACAATGTTTTTCGAAATGTACTATACAGGTCATAAAATGAATTATTCTAAACGTCATATGTCCATGTCTCTCTTTTTTTGTGAGTACGCCTTTGAAATTATGGGCCAGAAGGTGCATAGTAATTCAGTGTGAGCAGGAACACTCAAAAATAAAACTGAATAAAACAAAATTCAAGTGACAACAAGATACCAAGTAGGCATAATTCACCAGCATTTGTGAGTCAGCTCTTATCCTTCCACATCAGAGAATTTTCAGTTCTATTGTCTCAAAACACCAATCACATCCACAGTTATTTCCAGTCACGTACACCACTCACACCCACGTCCACAGTTTTCTCAGTCCTAGTCTCGTTGATGCACAAGATCTGTTTTCAAATAAAGAGGTGGTATAACAAAACAAGTTTGTAGCATGACTGTGAGTGAGAGAATACAATTGAAAAAAAAAAAACATCTGCTGTTACAGATTCAAATCAAATGTATGTTTTTATTATATAATAGTAATAAAATAGCACCATACTACTCAGAATGGTAACTGTGGGACCCAGGAATCAAACCTGCAACCTCTTGATTATGAGTCTGCAGTTCTTACTACTGCACCACCCAAGCTGTCATACCAGTGCTGTACCCTAAGTCAACTTCTTTTTCTTTGGTTATATTCTTGAATAAAAGCTCACTTGTTTTTTTATACATGTACCTTTCGTGAAAGTGTTTATTTGATATTTGGACTTCAGTCTTCACACATTATACACTTAATGTCTACATTTTGTCAATTATTGCTTAAACATGAAAAACGTTTCTCTTTTAACTATGTATTTAAAACTTCCTGCGTTGCATTTCCTGTCATTCTACATTTACACAGATCATTATAGACACGGAACACACATGAAATGTATGTATTCCAAATAACAATATATTATTTACCCTATACAATTCAAGGCAAATCACACACTTGAAGCCAATCGTCATCATCTGTAAATCCGCATTCTCTTCTATAGAACTGAATTAAATTCCTTTATTGTTATTGTATGGTACAATGAGATTCAATATGCAAATCCTCCATAAACGTATTTTCCTATAAAATGATAATAATAAGATAAAAAAACAATGAAAAAATATACAATATGAAAGTGCAATATACATGTACATATACTGTAGATAGTGCACATTTTTCATAAAGTAGGTCAGGTTGTGCAATATTACAGTTATAGTGCAAGTTTACTGTTAGGTAATTGTAATTCTAAATACAAACAGTTCTACAAAGTGCACTTGATGGACTGATTGAATGCACTTATAGCTCTTGAGATGATACTGTTTCTGAACCTCATGGTCCATATAGTAAAGGCTCTGAAAAGTTTTCAGAATGGGTGAAGTTCAAAAACACTCACCTGAAGGATTATTAGGAACACCATACTAATACGGTGTTTGACCCCCTTTCGCCTTCAGAACTGCCTTAACTCTACGTGGCATTGATTCAACAAGGTGTTGAGAGCATTCTCTAGAAATGTTGGCCCATATTGATAGGATAGCATCTTGCAGTTGATGGAGATTTGTGGGATGCACATCCAGGGCACGAAGCTCCCGTTCCACCACATCCCAAAGATGCTCTATTGGGTTAAGATCTGGTGACTGTGGGGGCCATTTTAGTACAGTGAACTCATTGTCATGTTCAAGAAACCAATTTGAAATGATTCGAGCTTTGTGACATGGTGCATTATCCTGCTGGAAGTAGCCATCAGAGGATGGGTACATGGTGGTCATGAAGGGATGGACATGGTCAGAAACAATGCTCAGGTAGCCCGTGACATTTAAACGATGCCCAATTGGCACTAAGGGGCCTAAAGTGTGCCAAGAAAACATCCCGCACACCATTACACCACCACCACCACCAGCCTGCACAGTGGTAACAAGGCATGATGGATCCATGTTCTCATTCTGTTTACGCCAAATTCTGACTCTACCATTTGAATGTCTCAACAGAAATTGAGACTCATCAGACCAGGCAACATTTTTCCAGTCTTCAACTGTCCAATTTTGGTGAGCTCGTGCAAATTGTAGCCTCTTTTTCCTATTTGTAGTGGAGATGAGTGGTACCCGGTGGGGTCTTCTGCAGTTGTAGCCCATCCGCTTCAAGGTTGTGCGTGTTGTGGCTTCACAAATGCTTTGCTGCATACCTCGGTTGTAACGAGTGGTTATTTCAGTCAAAGTTTCTCTTCTATCAGCTTGAATCAGTCGGCCCATTCTCCTCTGACCTCTAGCATCAACAAGGCATTTTCGCCCACAGGACTGCTGCATACTGGATGTTTTTCCCTTTTCACACCATTCTTTGTAAACCCTAGAAATGGTTGTGCGTGAAAATCCCAGTAACTGAGCAGATTGTGAAATACTCAGACCGGCCCGTCTGGCACCAACAAGCATGCCACGCTCAAAATTGCTTAAATCACCTTTCTTTCCCATTCTGACATTCAGTTTGGAATTCAGGAGATTGTCTTGACCAGGACCACACCCCTAAATGCATTGAAGCAACTGCCATGTGATTGGTTGATTAGATAATTGCATTAATGCGAAATTGAACAGGTGTTCCTAATAATCCATTAGGTGAGTGTAGACTGTGCCCATAGCTGAGGCAGCGTGTGCTCGATAATCCTCTGCACTCTCGACGCAGCCCGCCGTAGACCTTTCTGATGAGCTGCTGTACAGCTGTGATTCGACACTTAGATACAGTGGATTAAAATACTCTGAGTGGTGCAGTGAGAGTAAAAATGGTAAAGCAGCTACGATATTTTGAATAGTTTGGTCATTCTGTGGTCCATTATATTGTTACAGGTTGATTACAATCAGATGCCTTACATTTATAGACAATATGTGGTTAATGTTAGTGAATTTGATAAAGCCGTTTTTCAGGGATGTGAATCTAAAAAAGAAAGGGAGACCACACAGGAACAGTAGCACTGCTTTGACGCTGGGTGCTGGGAGTTTGTGAAACTGAGTGGAAACTTGTGTACGCACAGGATAAGGCTGGTGTGAGAATATGCATGGCTTTACAGCAAGTTTAGTTTTTATACATAGCAAAGTCGGCTGTACGTAACATTTTTGTGCATATGCACAATTTATAGATAATGCCCCAGGTCACTTTAGAGAGGGACTGGGACTAATATGCACTTTCTTATATTTACTCACAACAATCAAGAAGTGTGGAAAGATTAAAACTTACCTTTTATTTTACACAAAGCTCTTTGCTTCTATAGCACAGGTTAAACAAATTAATTGAAAAGTCTCACTTCTTAGGAACACTTTTAGAGACTGGGTCTCTTCATCCTACATGCCCTATTTAATAATTGAAATTACAAAAAGGAACTAATATATTTGAGAACTGTAGTACCTCACATTTCAATGGTTTACTTTTATATTTTACCAAATTTAATTAAATGAATGTCCCATCAAGTGCACAAAAATAGCAAAATGGGACAGGCCTCGAAAAAACCCTGCAGAACAGGCCAGAACCTTACTAACCTGCCCAAAAATCACCTCAGCTAAATGGCAGGGCTCAGTGTACCCTAGCCTAAAATAATGCTCTGGACACACAGTTAAACATTAGTCCAAGAAAACCAAAAAATAGCCAGACAGTCAAATAGCCAAATTAAAATCATAATCCCTCCCAAAAAAACAGAATTATAGGCAAAATTTTGTTTCCAGAAAAAACAGTACTTGCAAATAGCACTAAATAAAGAACACTCACACTCCAATGTACCGCCTCGGGATTTACTTCTCAGCCTGAATATAAAAGTTGAAGGTGATCACTCAGCAGTGGTATAAGCATGGTTCCACCTCTTGGGGGTCCACCCACAATACACAAAGAATTTGAAAGAGCAATATCAAATACATTGATACTAAATTAAACATCCATCCATCCAACCATTTTCATAACCTGCTTAAGCAAGGAATCTGGATCCTTAAACAAATACTTTAAAATAAACAGAAAAAAATATAGCAATAGAATATAAACATACGGTAAGATATGGAAGAAACCCGGGCTAGAATATAACAATAGGCGATTCATATGTCTTACTTCCCAAAATATTATGTACCTGTCAGCTATAATTTAGGTGTCCAGAAGAAAAAAAATGGTAGCAACATTAATTTTCTCCACACTGGAAAGTTCCTCAATATGGAACAGACATTGGGGTTAATTCAGCCTTCTATTGCCTTTGATGAAAGAATTGCAAGACCCTGGCTAATACAATACAATACAATTTACTTTTGTATAGCCCAAAATAACACAAGAAGTGCCGCAATGGGCTTTAACAGGCCCTGCCTCTTGACAACCCCCCAGCCTTGACTCTCTAAGAAGACAAAGAAAAACTCCCCAAAAAAAACCCCTTTTAGGCAAAAAATTGAAGATGCCTTGGGAAAGGCAGTTCAAAGAGAGACCCCTTTCCAGGTAGGTTGGGCAGTGGGTGTCAAAAAGAAGGGGGTCAATACAATACAATACACAAAACAGAACACATCCTCAATACAGTATAAAAATAAAAATTTTACAAGTATGGAGCAGAATTTAACAGTAGATGACATCACATAATATGATCTGGATTTGTTTAGAGTCCTGGGGCCTCATGTATAAACGGTGCGTACGCACAGAAATGTTGCGTAAGAACTTTTCCACGTTCAAATCGCATGTATAAAACCTACACTTGGCGTAAAGCCACGCACTTTTCCACAGTACCTCATGCTTTGTCGTACGCAAGTTCTCCGCTTGGTTTTGCAGACTGGCGGCACCCAGCATCAAAGCAATGCTACTGTTCCTGTGTGGTTATTCATTATTTTCCTGACGCGGCTTTATAAATACACTGAAACTAACCGCATATTGTTTATTAGTGTAACGCATCTGATTGTAATTAACTTGTAATAATATAATGGTCCAGGGAACAGCCATAGTATTCCAAATACCATAACTGCTTTAGCGTTGTTACTCTCACTGCACCTTCTTCTTCTTCTTCTTCTTTCAGCTCCTCCCATTAGGAGTTGCTACAGCGGATCATCTTTTTCCATATTACTCTCACTGCACCACTCGGAGTATTTATATCACTGTATCTGAGTGTGAATCACAGCAGCAGCTGATCGGAAAGAGAATTATCGGTATACAGTTTCATGAACATGCTGTCTCAGCCACTGCAAAACGTTTTAAAGCCTTCCTGTTCGGACCTCGTGGTTCAGAAACAGTTTCATCCCAAGAACTTTAAATGCACTCAATCAATTGCACCTTGTAGAACTGTTTGTACTTATAAGTACAATCACCCCACTGTAAACTTGCACTATAGTTATAATATCGCACAACCTGAGCCACTTTATAAAGCGAGTATTTACATATGATGACAATATCATTTTTAAGGTGAAATGCAGCAAAATATGTTTATTAAATTATACAGATAAAACTTTAACTTCATTTAAATAATCTATATTCTTCACTGGGAGTGTCGTTAAGGATAGAATAATTAAACATGTACTACGAAAATATTTCAATGTTCCTTAAACGTTTTGAAGAATCGGCGCTAAGCTTACAGAGGGCTTACCTTCTATTACAGAGCTGATTGTATGGCGATCGGTTACTTGGGGAAAGAAAAGCACTGACTGCAGTGACGGCTGCGCTAATATATATTGAATATAAAACAGAAAGAGAAAATAACAACACAGCTAAAAACGCAGCGACAAATTTCGGCAAAAGTCAAATGCTTGTGTTATGAGCACGAGGCGGCTATGCAGGTCTGCAACGAACGTGGCCAAGAAGCGAAGAAGCCACCGATTCCTCCTCTACCCAGTGCCACCACAAACCTAGAGCCGCCCCTGAGTACTGCTGCAATAAATTATTTCATCGAAGTGAAACACATGTTTAATAACGTTCTTTAACTTCTATCATCATGAAAATGATATCACGTATACATCTCAGTATTTTAGTTATTCAGAGAGCTGTAATATCACGAATGTAATGGATTCTGTGTCCAGTTGGAGGAAGAGAGCCAGTTTAAGAAGCAAGTAGTGATTCACACACATAGGCACATAGAAGATCAAATACAAAACAAAGCATTTAACGTGCTACTTTAATTACGATGTGATTTGAGAAACTGGTTAATTAAACTTTTAAAAATTCAAGATGAAGTTTATGATGTTCTACTTTAATGACAAAATAAACTACGTGATTAAAGTGGAAATGTCGAGATTGAAGTTGACATTTTGTGCTTTTTCCCCACTGTGTGCCTTTTTTCTCTGTACCCTAATAAGCTTTCATATGACACTCAGACAGTGGGCTTACAACTCTTCTTTTCACGGCAACTTTTTTATATGTGACTTCTTTTTTATTTCCGGCACTGTGCGATTTTGTGAACGTGAGCTTTTAAGTTTCTCCAACACGCTATGTCACTCGATCAACTTCCTTTTGTTGATTATACCACGGTTTATTTGAACAAATAGTATGTTTTTCCTTTGCCTCCACTTGGTATTCGCTGAAATTCTTATATTTTACCCCATGCTTTTCCCATTGTCTTTTCACAGAAGGCTGAGCTTAAGGGCTATTTATATTGGTTTGCATATTCAAAGAGGCGTAATTGTGGGAGGAGTTGGGGCATTACATAAAGCGCGTGCACGAGCGTTACTTTTCACACTGATCGGGATTTATGTAGTAGAAGAACGTGGAAGTTGAAGTACGCACAGATTCCTGCATCTGGATTTTTCTGTGCGTAAGCACATTTCGGCTTTATGTTATAGTGCGAGTTTTACGCACAGCGTTATACATGAGGCCCCTGGAGACCTCAGCCATCAAGATGCCTCCCCCATTTAGCCATTCCACAGTTGAAACAGCGCTGGGCCAGCCAATATGATGATAGGACCCCTCAACCCCATGATTCCTGCGATCCTCCATCAGGGATGACTTTACCTTAGACAGGCAAAACAACTTGACAGGTTGGCCATGGCACTCAAGTGCCACATTTGAGTACCGAGAAGAGAAACAGAATAGGTGAAGGTTAGTAACAAATTATAATTATCATGTTACTTAGGTTCTAATGGTAATGACTAACAACAGAGATGCAGTCTGTACAGTTAATCAGCAGCTCTAGTCAGGATATGCTAAAGTGAAATAGTGACTCTTCAGCCGGGATTTAAAAGCTGAGACTGAAGGGGCATCTCTTATAGTAGCAAGCAGACCATTTCACAAATTAGGGGCTCTTTAACTAAAAGCTCGACCTCCCACTGATATTTTATTAATCCTTGGAATCATAAGCAGACCAGCATCTTGAGATCTTAATGTGCGCTCTGGTTTGTAAGTCATGATAAGTTCAGACAGGTAAGCCAGACCTTGGCCATTTAATGCTTTACATGTTAAAAGGAGGATTTTGAAATCTGCTCTGAACTTAACTGGGAGCCAGTGTAAGGATTTAAGAACTGGAGTGATGTGTTCATATTTTCTTGATCTTCTAATAATTCTTGCAGCACCATTTTTAATTTTCTCATTGAAGAAGTTCATAAAGTCTGTACTGCTAATATCTGTTGGTATTTTGCACTGTAGATCTGAATTCCCATTTGTTAAATTAGCAACCCAAAGATTTTTATTTTTTGCTATTTATTATTGTAGAATAGTATTCTGAGTGAGCTTTAAAGAGAGTTTTTTTAATATTTTTTAACACTCTCTGTCCATGCAATTTGAAAGACAAGTAGCTTTGTTGTTCTCCATCTGCGCTCCAGTTTTCGACACTCTAATTTAAGAAGTCAAGTGTTTTCAATAAACCAGGGAGAGTTTCTATATGCTTTAATCTTTTTTTTTTTAAGGGGAGCCACTGCGTCCAGAGCATCTCTCAAGGTCGCATTATAATGTGATGTTAGCTGATCTAAATTGTTTTCCATGTTTATATTTGATGTTAACTGATCTAAATGGTTTTGCACAATTACACTCGACTTACTCAAAGTATTTATACATTTTGAAGGAGAATTACAATCTAGATTTCACACTGTCTTTGTTTTAATCTGTGAGTGCATTGGCAAGGGCAGGACTAAATCAAATGTAATTAAGTAGTGAACGGAAATAACTTCATTTAATGGAGTAATATTTAAATTTTGAATCTCAACTTTGTAAGTTATAATTAAATCTAATGTGTGGTTATGATTATGAGTTGGACCTTTGACAATCTGACAAAATCCTACTGAATTTAACAAATAAGTAAAACATTTGCTAAAAGCGTCAGTTTCCACATCAATGTGTACTATGTGATCATAATTTATAGCCAAATCAGATAAAAGGTTGCTAAATTCAGTCATGAACAATAAGTATGGCCCTGGTGGTCTGTAGACTGGCACTATAATTGTGTTGGAATCTGTTTTAAAATTTAAAATGAATGCCTCAAAGGAAGCAAAGTCGCCTACATTTTTAGACGTGATTTGCATTTTGTTAGAATGAATTATTCCAAGGCCTCCTCCTTGACCAGAATCTCTAGACTTACAGTATGAAGGAACGAGTATCCATCTGGTGACGCCTCAGCTAGTGTCACATTTACTAAGTCAGGTTTCAGTGAGAATACACTGATCAGATTTTGTACTTAATATCATTTACCAAAACAGCTTTACTGACAAGAGAGCGAATGTTCAATAAGCAGCATTTAAAACTGCATGCTTCATTCTGAACTGGTGATATATTTTTGGTTTTAATTCGAAGTGCCCCTGGTGAAGGGTCTGGATTTATCCCTTGGTCTAATTATACACCTTATTTTTTGGTTATTAAGTAATTTGAGGTTTGCATCAAGACTAAATTTACTGGATGCCCCACAACAGGATTATGGGTAACAGCTTCAGGATAGTAACAGGTGGGATAAACAACAGCCTGTGATTTAAGATCACATGACTGCGGCCTGGATGATGTTCTAATCAGTCAACCATGCAGTTTTGCTACCATATTTTGGGAAAATACATAAGATTTCCTCCAGTTAGGATGAAGACCATCTCTTTTGAAAAATCCAGGGGCCTCATGCATAATGCCGTGCGTAGAATTCGCACTATAACATGACGTAAGCACAAAAACTGAAATGTGCTTACGCACAGAAAAATCCAGATGCAGGAATCTGTGTGTTCGCCAACTTCCACATTCTTCTGATACATAAATCCCGGTCTGCTGTCCCGCCCCAACTCCTCCCAGAATTACGCTTCTTTGAATATACAAATCAATATAAATAGCCCTTAAGCTCAGCCTTCTGTGAAAAGACAATGGAAAAAGCACGGGGGAAAATATAAGAATTTCAGCGAATACCAAGTGGAGGCAAAGGTAAAACATACTATTTGTTGATTTAAACATTGGTATAATCAACAAAAGGAAGTTGAGTGACATAGCGTGTTGGAGAAACTCGAAAGCTCAAGTTCACCAAGTTGCACAGTGCCAAAATAAAAAAGAAGTTGTCAGATATCAAAGTCGCTGTGAAAAGGCGAGTCGTAGCCCACCGTCTGAGCTTATTAAGGTACAGACAAAAAAAAATAAGCACACAGTGGGAAAAAAGCATGAAATGTCAACTTTAATCTCGAAATTTCCACTTTAATCACATAGTTTATTTTGCCATTAAAGTAGAACATCATAAACTCTTAAAATCATTTAATTTACTAGTTTCTCAAATCCCTAACTAAAGTAGCAAGTTAAATGCTTTGTTTTGTATTTGATCTTCAATGTGCTCTATGTGTGTGAATCACTACGTGCTTCCGTTCTTTCTCTTTCTCCAACAGTACACAGAATCCATTACATTTGTGATATTACAGCTCTCTGAATAATTAAAATACTGAGATGTATACGTGATATCATTTTCATGATGATTGGAATGAAAGCATGTTATTAAACACGAGAGCACGATGGCGAAGTGATTGTTCATGTCTCACACAAGATGCTACTGTGCCATGCACGACCTTCGATGAAATAATTTATTGTAGCAGTACTGTCTCTTTCAAACATACTAACCTCCAGTTCCTGTCCTTGCGTTTCTTTCCCCAAATACCCAATCACCACACAATCAGCTCTGTAATAGACGTTAAGCCGTCTGTAAGCTTACAACGACGATTCTTCAAAACTTTTAAGGAACATTGAAATATCTTCATAGTACGTGTTTAACTATTCTATCCGTCTATCCTTTTAGTGTTGCGCCAGCCTCAGTAAATATACAGCACAAGGCAGGGACAATACGTGAACTTGCTAGCGCTGCGGCACTGTGTCCTCATATGTTTAATTATTAACAATACAGATTATTTAAATGAAGTTAAAGTTTTATCTGTATAATATAATCAATCATATTTTGCTGCATTTCATCTTAAAAATGATACTGCCATCATATGTAAATACGCGCTTTATAAAGTGGCGCAAGTTGTGCAATATTATAACTGTAGTACAAGTTTACAGTGAGGTGATTGTACTTATAAGTACAAACAGTTCTACAAGGAGCAATTGATTGAGTGCATTTATAGCTCTTGGGATGAAACTGTTTCTGAACCGCGAGGTCAGTACAGGAAAGGCTTTGAAACGTTTTGCCGTGGCTGAGGCAGCGTGTGCTTGATGCTGTATACTGATAATTCTCTTTCCAATAAGCTGCTGCTGCGATTCCCCACTCAGATGCAGTGATATAAATACTCCGAGTAGTGCAGTGAGAGTAATATGGAAAAAGATGATCCGCTGTGGCAACCCTTAAAGGGTGCAGTGAGAGTAACAACGCTAAAGCAGTTATGGTATTTGGAATACTATGGCTATTCCCTGGGCCATTATATTGTTACAGGTTAATTACAGTCAGATGCATTACACTAATAAACAATATGTGGTTAGTTTCAGTGTATTTATAAAACCGCGTCAGGAATGTGTTTCTAGGAAATAAAGGGTAACCACACAGGAGCAGTAGCACTGCTTTGACGCTGGGTGCCGGCAGTCTGCAAAACCGAGCGGAGAACTTGCGTACAACAGGGTATGAGGTACAGTGGAAAAGTCCGTGGCTTTACGCCAAATGTTGGTTTTATACATCGTGATTTGAACGTGGAAACGTTCTTATGCAACATTTCTGTGCGTATGCATCGTTTATACATGAGGCCCCAGGCCTTTCCCAAAAATCATCCCAATTGTTCACAAACGCTATGCTTTTATTTGCACACCAGGTTTCTAGCCAGCAGTGAAAGGAATGCAATCTGCTACAGTATAAATCACATCCTCTCTATATAATCTTGGTAAGGGGCCAGATACAACTAAATTCCGACATTTTCTTTTAGCTTTGGTGCATAGAGAGATGAAGTTCCTCTGTAATACCTCAGATTGCTGTAAATAAATACCATTAGTGCCGACATGCAGCAATAAGGTAGATGCTTCGTTGTTGGCGACACTGTCCAATGCAGCCTCTGTGTCAGAAATCTTGGCCCCTGCGAGGCATTTAACATTAACTGCTGGTTTAACATAGTTTGGAAATCTAACATTCCGCACTATGGAATCACCAATTATGAGCACTTTCTTTTTCTCAGTTTCCACAGGTGCTGCGGAGTG
This sequence comes from Polypterus senegalus, assembly GCF_016835505.1. NCBI lineage: Eukaryota > Metazoa > Chordata > Cladistia > Polypteriformes > Polypteridae > Polypterus > Polypterus senegalus. Next base: position 100,914,210 of record NC_053163.1, on the reverse strand, counting down.
CTGAGAATCTGTTCTGTGTCCGAATTGGTGACCTGGGTGCCGAAGGACAAACTTTTGGCTTATTAGACCCCCGTCTTACTGTTACCCACTCACCCTGTGTCTAAATTGGTGCTGCTGACTTCGGACTCACTCGCACTGACTACAATGGGACCTGAAGAGACTGAAGCTGAATCAGAAGTAGCCAAATTGTCTAAACAAACCGAGTCGATCCAATTTTCGGTTTGCCTAATTGCTATCAGGTTCCTAACGCGGTCCTCCAATTCCCGTATTGTCCTGACCAACTCTAAATTAACTAAACACTTTTGGCAGGTGAAGCTGTCTACACTGTCGGCTGGAAAACCTGAACTGTACATACTGTGGGACACACAACATATAAACGTGCCCTCAATGGGCAGAGAGCAGATAGAACTTACGCTTAGTGCTGATATCATGTTCTCCATTTTTGTAGTAACTTCGGTGTTTCAGTGCATTCCCCGTTTAGCTGAATCACTAAGAAACCATTGGCTTTATGTTTTCACCACCCGCTGAGTGACCAAATTTGATTTCTCACTGCCAGTTATTTCACCTGGTCAGCTGTCGGCTTTACTTCAGTTGAACCTACGCGGGTGTTTGCGAAGGGCTACGTGCCTGTGGGAGATGCCGCTACTCTGCACTTCCGCTGCTTTCACTCACTGCTACTCATAGCACACATTCTTTTGACAGGCTAATATCTTCTAACTCTGCATGCATAAGGTGACAAGGTTAGCATCCTAAAAGGGAATTTGAGTAGACTGTTGCTTCTCCAGACTGGGAGTAGCCAGCTGACTACTGAGTAAGGATGATCAATAGGAGGTGTACAAAGAATGGCTAGCTGGCCAAAGACACGTGGAAAGACCTTGGGCACAGAACAGAGAGATTTTATTTTTTAGGGAGTACCCGAAAGTTATCTAAAACTACTACGAGACTGTTGCCAGTGGTGAGTGGGCCTAGAATGTCTTTGCTATAATAATAAATTATTTTCTTAAAATGTAATAATCCCAATTAAAAATTCCTTAACTAGCATGCCCATTTTTCAACTGCAACCCACATCAAGACAGTGTGATAGTAAATGTAGGGAATCTGGTAGCACTGACCTTGCTTATTCAATTTATAATGTAAGACAACAAGGCAGAGACACATTGAAGGGTTTGGGTACCAGGCTGGTAAAACCCCAGTTAACAGGCCATCTTATTTTATTGTGGACTGACCAATCTGTGGCTGAAAGAGAAGAGAAGACAAGTCACAGTGCCCTCAATTTCTCTGAAGGATTATTACCAGTATTATGAAAGACTTCAAGATGCTCCCTCATGTCTGAAAAAAATGATAAATACTTTCATTATATTCTTCTTAATATTTACTTGTTAAAGATGTAGAAATGCTGTTTCCATTGTAATGTGCATCTTATTGCTAATACGGAGACATTTAAAACAGTGATACAACTGTTTAAGACTAAAATAAGCAATTAAGGGTTCAAACTCTTAATACGTGAGACAACTTAAAATAAAACAGAAAAATGTCACTTGAGCAATAAGTGCTTCATCTGCAATGAATGATTTCTTTTGAAGCAATTGGGTTAGAATAAAAACTTGAAGCCATTTTGGCCCTCCAGAACTGAACTTACTCAGCCCTGTTTTAAGTGGTCTGAGTCTTAAATAGCAAATAAATTAAATGAAGTTAATTAGTAATAAAAACTAGTCACTAATTAAGAAAATAGTTAGAATGAAAACCTGCAGCTACTGTGGCTCTCCTGGACTGACGTTGCTCAGCCCTGGTGTATAAAAGATTCAAGATTAAGCAACTCCAGTGACCTAAGAACATTATCTATATATATAATTCACTAAGGGCACGCAAAACACTGAGCGCAAGCAAGACACTGAGGGCACGTAAGACCGTGAGCGCAATCAAGAAGGAGCCCCGCCCGCCAACTCTAACCCTCCTACCGCGTCATGGGATACACACGACAGAGCCACACACGCCAACTGTAACCGTCCTCCCGAGTCCAGCGTCGCTCTCGAGGCACACAACAACTCACCAAACACAGCCTCAGTCGCTTTTGTCTGTGCAAAAGTCCACATGCACCTCTGAGCCACGTTGAATTTACACCACACGCAGACAGAAAGCCATGATCACCACCTCACAGAGCCCCGCCCACCAACTCTAACTAAGGGCAAGCAAAACAGAGAGCCATGCCCGCCAACTCTTAGACCATGGGATATGCACGCGTTTAGTGTATCAATGGATATAAATAATTGTATGTAAACGATTTGCCAAAATCTGTTGTATATAAACGATACTGTTTAAAATGTTATGGAAACCCGGTTTCCACATCTACCTGTATTAGTTTAAATGGCATTTTTACCACTCGCAATAGGGTGGACGTGCTGACTTATCATGTTGACTGGGCAACACAGTGTCTATCTATATATGTCTATGTTTTCCGTAGCCTGCTACAGGAAGGTACTCTCTCGACCATTGGCATTGGTTTCGCTCCTTGCTATTTTCGTTAACCCGGACGGTGGTTTCCTAAGCCTTTGTTATACTGAATTCCTTTCTCACCATTTTCCGTTCCTATTCTCACATCCCGTATGCTACAGCGGGCTTCGGCTAGTTACTTTTTATTTAACTAATGCCTTTATCTGAGATACAGTTGGTTACATTTCTTTTATTTTTCCAATTGGAGCGAAGCAGGTGAAGTGACACAGTAGTAACAATGTGTCAGTATCGGGATGTGAAACCCCAATCTTAGGGTTCAAAGTCTTAGGTCCAAAGCCTTAACTACTACAACACATAACCTGCCTATAAAATGAGTTCTTAAACCTACACATACAGTATTGTATACAAACAGCACTAAGCTTGTTATATAATACTTCTACTACACCTAATTAATCGATGGCACTAAAACTGTCATCCATTGTTCTACAAAATTTCTCAGGTGAAGCCGGGTAACACGGCTAGTTTCTTATATTATGGATAACAAAACTGAACAGACTGCTCCATTGTGGCCTTGGTCACCATTCAGCATGCTACAACCTTATGTCTGACCATTTCATTTTTTTACCTTTGCTTTTTCAGAGAACAGAATGAACCTTGTTTTTATTTTGTTTTCTTATATAAATATTATTCTACAGATAACAATCAGAGAAATAAAATAAAAAAAATGAGAAACTACCCACATTATAAGTGCCAGTTAAAGTCCGTTTAATTAATTAAGCAGATTGCTGCTGGAAGCTCTTTACATGCCGAAACAGCATTCTTGTCTCCAACACAGCTGCCTATTGGAAGTGATCTGTAGTATTCTTATCTTGCCTCAATATTTCTCATTTACAATTTCTGAGAAAACTTCAACAAGGAGAGGTTTTGGCCCAGCATTCTTTTAAGTCTACACAGTATATACTGAAAGAGTTTGGTGTTTTCCTTTTTTTTCCCTCTTGCTAAGACATAATATCAATAATTTCACCTTCTACTTTTTTTTGTCAAATAGAATTTTCAAAGATTATTTATTTATAATTCAAAACATCAATGTATCCAAACGGCAACCCTAGAAAGACAAAAGGCAGAAGGTGGCATGGCTCTACCTAACTTTCAATTTTATTACTTAGCAGCAAATATACAAGCTATAAAAACCTGGACATGGACACAAATAGACGAGCATACACAGGCTTGGTCCGCAATAGAAATAAAATCCTGCAGTACTTCTTTATATTCCTTGATTTGTACCCTAATAAATGCAAGTTATCACCAATATACTAACAACCCAATTGTGCTTCACTCACTCAGAATATGGAACCAATGTAGGAAGAAGTTCAAGATAGAAGCTTTTATCTGTGGCATCTCTGCACGAGAACCACCTTTTCCCTCCCTCTCAAACATATGCAGTTTTTACTGTCTGGAAAACATTTGGGATTAAGTCACTTTGAGATCTGTACATAGACAATGTCTTTGCAACCTACGAACAATTATATTCCAAATTTAACTTTCCAGCAACACATTTCTTTCACTACCTTCAAATTAGAAACTTTGTTAAACAGAACCTGGCCAATTTTACTCACCTCTCACCTACCTCTATGCCAGAAAAAATATTGATCGGTCTTGAGGACTCAGACAGCATTATATAAAACCATTTTACAGTCCCTCCCTTTCAAAGATCCAAGAGTACAGTGGGAAAAGGATCTCTCACTCAACATCTCAGAAAAGGAGTGGAAGGTAGCAATACACAAAATTCACTTGAGCTCTAAATGTGCAAAGCATACAATTTTTCAACTTAAAATTATATATCGAGCACATCTGTCTCATTTAAAATTGTCCAAATTGTTTCCAGGGCAAGATCCAACCTGCAAACGCTGCAATCAAGTCCCGGCCTCACTGGGCCACATGTTTTGGGCCAGCACCAAATTAACACCATTCTGGACCAAAACCTTTAAATGCCTTTCAGACAGCCTTGGAGTTGCAATCCCTCCTAACTAATTAACAGCTGTGTTTGGTGTTCTCCCAGATGGGCTTAAAGTGGAGAAGGACAAACAAACTGTGATTGCCTTTACTGCACTATTGGCACGCAGACTTATCTTACTCCACTGGAAGAATCCTAACCCACCTCTGTTAAGTCAGTGGGTAACTGATGTTTTATACTATTTGAAATTGGTAAAATATCAAATTCGCACTTAGAGGATCTGTACAAAACTTTTTCAAAACCTGGCAGGATTTAATCAGTAAAATTTTAGAATATTTACTTATCTTTACTAACTTAAAGTTTTACTCTGCTGGCCTAACTCTCTTTCTCATTGGTGGGGGTTGATTTGTTTCGAACCTATTTTGTAAAACTTGATTTATTTGTATGGAATGTTATTTGATTTTAATAAAATCAAAAAAAAAATGAATACGAAAAGCATTGACTGAGCGGCTGTATAAAAATGATTGACAGCTCTCCAGTGTTTACTGAACAGTATTGCCCTAATAAACAGGTATTAACATTTTCAAGATGGTGTGTTTTCCATCTGCTTCACATTCTGTTCTTTCTTCGTCACTCCAGCTGTACACACATTTCAGCTTGCAGCTGTATTAATGAATTTTATCCCATTCTTAGCTACAGATGAGCCGTGTCCAGATTAAAAATGCAAATCCACAATAACCTAAAGCCCTTTGGTTTAATCATTTAAAAGAAAACACACTTCAATCTAAAGCACATTGCACTGGTAAATGATGCTCTCAAAATCTAATTTGCATAGTTAAATTAGCCGTGTCTACCAAAAGTCTTTTGATGTGAAAAGAGGTAAAAAGTCCGACGTTTTTTGTTTGCATTTATCCATGTAGGCTCTCAAATGTTTACAAATTCTGTAAACAACTTGTTAGAAGGCACTCTAACCTGGGAATTTTCAGGTTACTCTAAATGCAATAAACAATAAAAAAAGTCACATTTTACAGTATTTTAATGTTATCCCAAATAACCAATATCTTCTTGTGTAAAAACAGTACTGAACTGCAATTTAACATTTTCTTTGTTATTTAAAAGATTTTGTCTGTCACTAAAAAACAAAGATATTCCTTTTTTAAAGAAAATCACGCAAATTTTACATCTGTAAGTTTAGTTTTATTTGGCAAATCAAGTACCATTACAGAAAAAAAATATTCAAAACTAATTATCCATCCATTATCCAACCTTAAAATGAAAATCATTTACCATATAAAAAAAAACCCTACAATCACAATTATTTATTTCTATTACATCATTAGGTGGCAAAAGACTGTTAATTTGCAGATACTCTTTGTATTCTCAAGGTAAAGGTCTGTTAAACAACATGTTTTTCAGAGGTTCTAAATATTATAAATCAGTACTGAAACCCAAAAAGAATGCAGATATCTTGTAAAAATAGCATTTAAGTTGTCTCATCTTCACCCAACTGATCAACTTTTCCAGACCATAGAGAGTGTAAAAGGCTCTTTTTTATTAGTGAATTTGTGTTTATGGAAATTCCAGATTAAGCTTTAAACTTGTTGTCACCTCAGTTAATTCTCGGCCAGTTTCACATGCTTCCAAATCAATGACTGGAATGTCTTTCAAACATCAAAAGCTCCAGCAGTGGGAAATGTAAAACTGGCACGTCTTGTAAAGTTGAGCATCGCTATAACTGTTTAAAAAAAAAAATTTTAAATGAACATGCGTCAGTTTAAACTCCCTGCATCTTACCATTTATTTAAATGGAGAATGTTTAGAATTTGGCGTAGAAAAAGTAATACAAAATATGTATTACAATAAAAGGTGTTTGTCTATTTTAACACAAACCATTTGTACTTCAATTAGACAAAATCACAGCAGATTACATTAAAATAATTATGTCTTTTTGCTCTATATACAGTGCATCCAGAAAGTATTTACAGCGCATCACTTTTTCCACATTTTGTTATGTTACAGCCTTATTCCAAAATGCATTAAATTCATTTTTTTCCTCTGAATTCTACACACAACACCCAATAATAACAATGTGAAAAAAGTTTACTTAAGGTTTTTGCAAATTTATTAAAAATAAAAAACAAAAACTGAGAAAGCACATGTACATAAGTATTCACAGCCTTTGCCATGAAGCTCAAAATTGAGCTCAGGTGTATCCTGTTTCCCCTGATCATCCTTGAGATGTTTCTGCAGCTTAATTGGAGTCCACCTGTGGTAAATTCAGCTGATTGGACATGATCATAAGGTCCCACAGTTGACAGTTCATGTCAGAGCACAAACCAAGCATGAAGTCAAAGGAACTGTCTGTAGACCTCCGAGACAGGATTGTCTCGAGGCACACATTTGGGGAAGGTTACAGAAAACTTTCTGCTGCTTTGAAGGTCCAAATGAGCACAGTGGCCTCCATCATCCATAAGTGGAATAAGTTCGAAACCACCAGGACTCTTTCTAGAGCTGGCCGGCCATCTAAACTGACTTTGTCAGGGAGGTGACCAAGAACCCGGTGGTCACTCTGTCAGAGCTCCAGATGTCCTCTGTGGTGAGAGGAGAACCTTCCAGAAGGACCACCATCTCTGCAGCAATCCACCAATCAGGCCTGTATGGTAGAGTGGCCAGACGGAAGCCACTCCTTAGTAAAAGGCACATGGCAGCCCGCCTGGAGTTTGCCAAAAGGCACCTGAAGGACTCTCAGACCATGAGAAACAAAATTATCTGGTCTGATGAGACAAAGATTGAACTCTTTGGTGTGAATGTCAGGCGTCATGTTTGGAGGAAAACAGGCACCGCTCATCACCAGGCCAATACCATCCCTACAGTGAAGCATGGTGGTGGCAGCATCATGCTGTGGGGATGTTTTTCAGCGGCAGGAACAAAGGATAAAGGGATAAAGGGAAAGATGACTGCAGCAATGTACAGAGACATCCTGGATGAAAACCTGCTCCAGAGCGCTCTTGACCTCAGACTGGGGCGACGGTTCATCTTTCAGCAGGACAACAACCCTAAGTACACAGTCAAGATATCAAAGGAGTGGCTTCAGGACAACTCTGTGAATGTCCTTGAGTGGCCCAGCCAGAGTCCGGACTTGAATCCGATTGAACATCTCTGGAGAGATCTTAAAATGGCTGTGCACCAACACTTCCCATCCAACCTGATGGAGCTTGAGAGGTACTGCAAAGAGGAATGGGCGAAACTGGCCAAGGATAGGTGTGCCAAGCTTGTGGCATCATATTCAAAAAGACTTGAGGCTGTAATTGCTGCCAAAGGTGCATCGACAAAGTATTGAGCAAAGGCTGTGAATACTTATGTACATGTGATATCTCAGTTTTTTTATTTTTAATAAATTTGCAAAACCTCAAGTAAACTTTTTCACATTGTCATTATGGGGTGTTGTGTGTAGAATTCTGAGGAAAAAAATTAATTTAATCCATTTTGGAATAAGGCTGTAACATAACAAAATGTGGAAAAAGTGATGTGCTGTGAATATTTTCAGGATGCACTGTATGTTTAGCTTCCAAAACAACATTTTTTGTGCACATGTTAATCGCTTATCCCGTATTTATTCATTAGTTTCCTCACTCAAATGTGCCCAAATCCTGACATGTTATAGTAGTTTAAGAGGAAGACACTTACGTGAGGTTGTTATCTCACAATGCAGATATGAGAAAAGTATGCCACTAAATATTTGATTAGCACAATAGTATCCAGTATGCTTTTCGACTTGGAGAGGAAAACAGAGCAAAGCAGGTTGACAGCACAGTGTGTAGCCCTAAATAAAATAACAAAGAGGATAAGGACCTGGGGCAAGAGACCTCTCAGCTACAGCTGGGTCATCAATTAAGGGTACTTTGATGAGCAGATTATTTAGTGGCCAGTTTGTCTTGGATTATTGCCAGTATTGAATTATCTGCAGATGGAAGATCATTGAACAATCCTGATTTAGTATGCTATCAACCAATCACAATCAATCAATCATTGGCAGAGTCTGAAAAACAATATCAAAAAAAGGTTTTTGGGCTTTTGGGAGCTACTTTCACCACCACATTTTCAAACATGTTTTTGTGATTTATTGATTTTTTTCCTCTTAACAAAGTTCTGTCTGAAATGCATTGAAGCTTTTTGTTCTGTTAACTTAAGCCCATTTGCCCATACTTCAAAAAAAAAGATCATTCCCACATACACTTGCCAGATTGTGTGCTATTCACAGCACAATGTGATAGCAATTCCAATAAAATATAGTGTATAATATGAATCCTTGATGAGCAGAATAAAGGCACAAGGCTGTTTTTTAAAATTGTATCCTTCACCAGTTTTATATGTTGATGATCTTCAGCAAGCTGAAAAAGTACAGCCTGTGAAATGGAAGCCGTTTTTTAAAAAATAACTAGTTCTCATTTTTTAATAATTTCTTCTGCTTCCCGGTGAGGTTATGAAAATAAATGGCTAAGTACTAAATCTTTTATTGTGTTAAGAGGTCACTGCAAAATGTCTCTCAGATTGCACTTTACCTAAAAGACATTCTTGCCTGGATTTCTTTCCTTTATCAAATATATTTCCAGTGACTCACATTCAAGCTATAGAAAACAACAAACCCACAAGGCTCCTAATCACCAATATTTCATGTCATTCTGTGGAAGATGTGTTCAGTTTGCATAAAAGTTAATTAGCTTCACGTCTATTAACCCTCAACTTGTTTTGTTCTGCCTGTGTATGTCAGATAATTTGTTAATGTTAATGTACAGCAGCAACAAGGTCAGCGTGTTCATTTAAGAATCATGTGTGATACACATTTTTAAATACTGAACACATTATTCTGGAAAGTCATTTACTTTTAAGGATTCAGAAATCTGTAAAGCAGAGTTAAATTATAGTTTCTCAGAAAAACACCATAGCCATAAGTATTGGGTTATCAGAACTAATTCTTTATACTCGTTTGCTTGATGTCAATGACTAAAGACTTCTAGAATGGATCAGCAAACAAAATGCAGAATCTGGAAATGGGTATTAAAAATTAAATGATGAAAGCATTACATCAGTAGCAGCTTTTTAGTCATGATCTTTAATTTACACTGTGAAAGTAAGCTTATTTTGGTCTTAGAGTATTATGACATTTGAGAGTTTACAGCAAAGAAAATGTCTGAATTTCTCATTTATATATAGTATCTGCCACATCAGTGAAACATCTTTTGGGGAATGTAATGCCATTTTTTTGTTTTGAATGTCAGTTTTAAGCTAAAGAGGGCCCTACACTCTTAAAAATAATGGTTCTTTAATGACACTTTATTGTTCTTTCCTGGGTTGTGTGGTTCTTTGTAGAGCCATTGCTTAATGAAGCACCATTTCATTGTAGGAAGGGACCTTTGAATGTAAAGTTGGTTCTTTCTGCTTTGAATATATGCATGAATAATATGCAGGAAAAAAATTAAATTTTAATGTTTGGTAGGCATCCTAGCTGGATACAAACAGATTAAGAAAACCTGGGCTTAGCCTGTGCTATTTCATGCAGCAAGAGTCCTTTTACAATTATGACCATTAGTATTTCCTGGAATCTGCTCCCATCTATTCATAGTTATTTATTGTACAGAGCCTTTTACAGATCTCAATAAATAAAGGTTATTTCTGGAGCCTTCATGTGCATGGGTCTTTAGGAACCAGAGATGACTCCCTTATAGCATAGCTCTTAATAACCACTCTGGCACCTTCCATTTTTAAGAGTGCAAAATATCTTATAAAGGCATGCAGCTCACTCTTTCCCTCCTTAGTTGAAACGAGTGTTTGTGACTCCAACATTAAGTGATGGCATTAGATGTATACATACAAGCTAAATCTATCAGAACTACATCAACCAGACATTTTCTTTGTTAAACAAGGTGAGACTCAACCAAAAACAGCAGCAGGAAAGTTGCAGTCGGTGCTGACCCTGCAGGAGAGTGTGGGAGTAGAGGGTGGACTGGATAAGCAGATTGCTTTTCCATCAGAACTCACTCAAACATCATTAACACCAGACACTGCAATGTGGTCTACAGCTTCAAGGAAAGTCCTCATCATTGAAATTACCTTCCCCTGGGAGGAGGGACTACCAGTACCACATGAGTACAAGCACCTCAAGTACTCGGAGTTGGCAGCAGAGTGCAAAGAGGCAGGCTGAGCAACTTCCATCTACCCAGTAAAGGCCGGATGCAGGGGCTTTGTGGGTAAAGCAGTAATCTGGCTCCTGCGGGCTACGCTTTTAACTAGTACCAACTTTTAAAAGGCAGAGGAAGTGGAGAAGGCTAGCTACTGGTTGTGGCTGTGGAGGAGAGATAGTTTCTGGGGCTTAACCCCACAGTAAGGTCAGCAGTTGGGAGTTGCAGGGAAATGTCCCTATTTGGCCAGTTTCCCCGCACCGGGAGATGTACTGGGTAGGGGGAAAAACATCAGTGAATGTTGGCACTAGCAGACAACCCTGCAGCTGACCTAATGGGCAATGGTGGGAATGCGTCAGGCAAATGCTGAGCAGGAATAACACCACCTGTACAACAAACTGAGTCAGAAAATAAAATACAGGATGGAGCATGTATGACTAAACAGTTCTTTGAAGCATAAAACTCAGTAACATATTGGCTACTGATTGTTTGATTATATTCACTGTTCTCTACAGCCATCAGTTATGTAAACTGTTTCAAAGAATAGTTTTATAATTGACTAGCAAAATACTCACACTTTGCAGCGGAGAAGTACTGCCTTAAAATTTTTATTAAGAAGAAAATTAAACCTTTTTAAACTGAGGGAAAATATACCAATAATTATTTGTTAAGGATCTCTTTGTATACCACATTGTGAGTTCGGCCCTCCGGTTGTAATATGACCAAGCTGTGCGGTGAGCTTACTCTTGAGCATGCAACGTACAGTTGGCCACGTGAACAGTAATCTTGTTTCAAATCTCACAGCTTGGATTGCTGCTGTCATAATCGGTTTGAGTTTCATGGTTTGTTTCAATTACGATAGTATTTGTAGGACTTGTGTTGAAGAGACATTCGGCATTTGTCAAGCGTTTTAAGTATACAACCGGTTTCATCGATAACTTCACATTCAGCTTTTGAGAGTTTAAACATTCATAAACATCAAAGTGTCCACTACTGAAATCGTCACCTGTCAATCTAAGATGTTTAAGAGGCATTGGCGGTTGTCAAAAGGTGTAAAATATTTGGCCATTTTGATACACTTGAAAGCGACAACCGAACAATTGACCGGCAGCCATCAACTCACAGGCAGATCCATAGGTGAAGGGCTTAAGCATTTCACTCTTATAGTGCTTCTCTGTAGTATAATTATCTCCTGTACCGTCATCAGTCCACACATTGGACCTGTCCCAGTCATTCAATACATAAGACACAATGTTCCTCTGGATATCAAGAGTGAGCCTGATATGGCCGTGCAATATGTAACAAAGAGAATGGAAAAGACAGGTGCCATCTCTGGGCATGGAAACCACTCGGTAAGTGACAGTTCTTTGATCAATGGTGATCGACTCAATAGACATGTTAATGGGGGTACGGTTGGAATGATAAAGGAAATGGGTACCTGAACAATGTAAAGTAAGTCTAAAATACCTACACAATAACTATAGTCATAATAAATGAACAATAAAATAGCGGAGAAGCCGTGGATTAAATTAAAAGGCTGTAGTTATCAGCAGGGAGACGTGAATCCCGGGGCGAAGCAAGGAAGGGAATGTAGAGACAGGAGCGACGGATGGCCTTATATAGGCAGGCAGCCAACAACGTGGCCTCACACGGTGACCAAGCTGTAGGCTATGGACGTATATATGTACGTAAGTAGGATTCAGTTAGTGTTGGGAACCCATGTACCAAATTTCTTGAAGATGGGCCCATAAGTAACAAAGACCGTTGAAAAGTTCAATATGGTGACCGACAGTGGCATCATACCACCAAAATAAGTACCAAATTTCAGCCTTCTACCTACACGGGGAGTTGGAGAATTAGTGACGTTGGAAAGTTTAATATGGCGGCTGACAGTGGCGTCATACCACTGAAATAAGTTTATACATTGGTTTCGTTACCGCAGGGAAGCCGCCTACCAAATTTCGTGAAGATGGGGCCATGAATAAGAAAGTTCAACATGGCGGACGTTGTTGACTGTTATTACCGTTACGCGTAGAATTTTGAAATGAAACCTGCTTAACTTTTGTAAGTTAGCTGTAAGGAATGAGCCTGCCAAATTTCAGCCTTCTACCTACACGGGAAGTTGGAGAATTAGTGATGAGTGAGTCAGTCAGTCAGTCAGTCATTGAGTGAGTGAGTCAGTGAGGGTTTTGCCTTTTATTAGTATAGATCATTCACATATTCATTCATCAATTATCGGACCCCACTTTACCTAGTGAGGTTCTCAGAGTGCCTATTGTAAGAACCAGACCTGGACAGGATCAGTGTGTGGCTTGGTTTTTCCATGGGGTGTGGGAGACATAGTCATAGTCAGTCATTCCAGTAATATAACATCTAGCTATATTTTTTCCCCTGGGTGAGGTTCACAGTTGTGTGTTTTGTTTGCATCATCTAATATTATGCCTTTTATTAATATCTCATTTTTCTTTCCGCTCAATAGTAAGTGGTAATAACCTAGGTTATGCCCCTTGTGTTTTGTGGGTGATTCCCCAAGGGGTGGGGCCACCTGCCAATCACTGCCAGGAACAGCCCTCCACTCCATTAATGGGAGGGCCTTCCATAATTCCCAGGAGTCTATTTCAAATGTTCTAGGGAGTGCAGAGTTTCTTGTATTTACTGTGCCTTTGCTATTGCCTTTTGTGTTCAATAGATTTTTGAACCTGTGCTTTGTTTTTCCAACTACATCTTTGGATTCTTTATTGGGTCTGTGCTTATGAATTTTTGAACCTGTGCTCTGTTTTTGACTTTTTATTCTGATTTGGGACTTGTTTGCTGTGATTGCCTTGCCTCTTCAGGCAACTCCTTTCAACTCTTCAGAGCTTCCTGTATTGCAGAGTCTTTTGATTAAATAAACCTTTTGATTTTTAAAGATTTTTCAAGGCCCTTTCTTGTTTCTAGTCGGGTATTGGCGGTATTCAAAGAGCTTTTCAGCTTTTGGAGCTTTTGCGCTTTTAGGACTCCCCAGTCACGGGAATTCCATTGTTACCTTTTCGTCCTGCTGAACACAAACTCACTTTAAACAGCATGCTTCCTCGCATTGACCCTGCACACTCTTGCTGAGTGCTGGGAATTGAAGTCCTCTTGGTAGATATGCCACAAGTTCATCATAATAACTGGCTTGAACTCAAATAAACTTTTCCACAACCACCTAATTAAGAATATCTGCTTTATCTGGTCTGAATTCCTTAATAGCAAGTGTCCTCTTTTCCAATGGATGTTGAGATTTCGTGTCATGTGTCTGTTTTGTCTAACCACTCTGTTTGGTGTCCTAACTCAACAATATTCTGTACTGCTGATTAGGTAATGAGAAATTCATTAAGTTCAGATTTGGAGACATGGAAGCTTTGAGCATAAGGTATTATATAAGGCACCAACAAATGATTTCCATCCATCCATCCATTTTCTAACCCGCTCAATCCGAATACAGGGTCACGGGGGTCTGCTGGAGCCAATCCCAACCAACATAGGGCACAAGGCAGGAAACAAACCCCGGGCGGGTGCCAGTCCACGCGTACACATACCAAGCACACACTAGGGACAATTTAGGATTGCCAATGCACCTAACATGCATGTCTTTGGATTGTGGGAGGAAACCCACTCAGAAATGGGGAGAACATGCAAACTCTGCGCAGGGAGGATCCAGGAAGCGAACCCAGGTCTCCTTACTGCGAGGCAGCAGCGCTACCCACTGCGACACCATGCCACCCTGAGCATAATTTAAAACAATCAAAAAGTGTTTATTTGGTAAAAAAAAAAAGATAAAAGCAATGACACCACATTGCCCATAGTAGATGAAACCAACACTGGACAAGCTGTCAGACTGGGACTGGTACACACACACCTAACACTCATTAGTGCTACCAATCAGTTTGACAGAATGTGTTTGAATTGTGTTTAGGAAACATGCATACTTCACACAAATAATACTGTATCTCAGCTGGAGAAAGGATCCGAGTTTGTGCATTTTGTGTAATTCTTTATACACTGCATTGGCTAGTGCCCCATCCTTGGGTATATTATTCACAGGTGTTTTTAGTAAACTTAATGTATCTATGTGTCCATGAGGAGTTATATGCACGCTAAAAAATATTTCTTGTTTACTTATTTCCATCTCTCAGTGACTGAAATTTATAGTATATATGGTATACAGTATATAAATGATAATATACTTGAGTTTTTCTCATAGTTTATTAATTGGAGCATAGGAGTATGGAGCATATCTGCTAAGCTGATTTGTGCTTTCTATTGATTTAAATTTAGTTGTACAGTATTTCTACACATTTGTGTTTATCATGGCATTAGCATGTCAAGGTGCTCTATGTCAGTGGTTCTCAACCTGTTGGGCGATTTTAATAGTGAACTAAAAGTTAGTGGAGAACTTAAAGGGTAACCTGTTTTTGTATGGAGTTGTATGTGACCTGTGTGTTTAATAAAGGGGCTATCCCTTTAAATAGTATTACACAGAGTGCTGTGCAAATTGGTACAAACAGGAAGGAGTGTTGGATCCTTGTGCATGTTATGCATTTGGTAACAGCAGCGAATAAGCAAAAGTGTCAGGGAAAAAAAGCAAACTTTTTACTTTCCCGTTCGAGAGAGGTGAGTACCTGTTGTCAAATCTGTTGGGGGAGGCCTTAGTAATTGCATGACTTTTTATTGCCACTGTTTGCAAAAATGATTACTCTTCTAATGTGAAATTCTGTTAAATATTAATTTAATACCTACCTCACAGCTCAGGTCGTCACATTTGTGACAAAAATAATCGGTCCGGCATAGCTGGCGGACATTTCCTTAGTCATCAGGGACAATTAAAAGAACTTTATAATCCTCTCAGAACTAGTTCTGTTTATCATCTTCCCAGTGACTTCAGTGCAATTCGATTAATTGACATTGGTGACATGGTGTCGCCGACGTTTTTGAACATTTCAAAGATTTTGTCAAACTCAAGGTGAAATGAATTCAATGCTCATTATTACACAATAATAATGGTTGTTGCTCTGGAGGCAGAAGTATACAGTTGTGCTTGAAAGTTTGTGAACCCTTTAGAATTGTCTATATTTCTGCCGAAATATGACCTAAAACATCATCAGATTTTCACTCAAGTTCTAAACGTAGATAAAGAGAAACCAGTTAAACAAATGAGACAAAAATATTATACTTGGTCATTTATTTATTGAGGAAAATGATCAAATATTATATACTTGTGAGTGGCAAAAGTATGTGAACCTCTAGGATTAGCAGTTAGTCTGAAGGTGAAATTAGAGTCCGGTGTTTTCAATCAATGGGATGAAAACCAGGTGTGAGTGGGCACCCTGTGTTATTTAAAGAACAGGAATCTATCAAAGTCTGCTCTTCACAACACATGTTTGTGGAAGTGTATCATGGCACGAACTAAGGAGATTTCTGAGGACCTCAGAAAAACAGTTGTTGATGCTCATCAGGCTGGAAAAGGTTACAAAACCATCTCTAAAGAGTTTGGACTCCACCAATCCACAGTCAGACAGATTGTGTACAAATGGAGGAAATTCAAGACCATTGTTACCCTCCCCAGGAGTGGTCGACCAACAAAGATCACTCCAAGAGCAAGGCGTGTAATAGTCGGCGAGATCACAAAGGACCCCAGGGTAACTTCTAAGCAACTTAAGGCCTCTCCCACATTGGCTAATGTTCATGTTCATGTTTATGAGTCCACCATCAGGAGAACACTGAACAACAATGGTGTGCATGGCAGGGTTGCAAGGAGAAAGCCACTGCTCTCCAAAAAAACATTGCTGCTCATCTGGAATTTGCTAAAGATCATGTGGACAAACCAGAAGGCTATTGAAGAATGTTTTGTGGACGAATGAGACCAAAATAGAACGTTTTGGTTTAAATGAAAAGCGTTAAGTTTGGAGAAAGGAAAAAACTGCATTCCAGAATAAGAACCTTATCCCATCTGTGAAACATGGTGGTTTTGCTGCATCTGGGCCAGGACGGCTTGCCTTCATTGATGGAACGATGAATTCTGAATTATATTAGAGAATTCTAAAGGAAAATGTCAGTACATCTGTCCATGAACTGAATCTCAAGAGAAGGTGGGTCATGAAGAAAGACAACGACCCTAATCACACAAGTTGTTCTACCAAAGAATGGATAAAGAAGAATAAAGTTTATGTTTTGGAATGGCCAAGTCAAATTCCTGAACTTAATCCAATCAAAATGTTGTGGAAGGACCTGAAGCGAGCAGTTAATGTGAGGAAATCCACCAACATCCCAGAGTTGAAACTGTTCTGTACTGAGGAATGGGCTAAAATTCCTCCAAGCCAGTGTGCAGGAATGATCAAAAGTTACCGGAAACGTTTAGTTGCAGTTATTGCTGCAAAGGGGGGTCACACCAGACACTGAAAGCAAAGGTTCACATACTTTTGCCACTCACAAATATGTAATATTCGATCATTTTCCTTAATAAATAAATGACCAAGTATAATATTTTTGTCTCATTTGTTTAACTGGATTCTCTTTATCTACTTTTAGGACTCGAGTGAAAATCTGAGGATGTTTTAGCTCATATCTATGCAGAAATATAGAAAATTCTAAAAGGTTCACAAACTTTGAAGCACAACAGTACATACAAGGATGAACTTTTCTTTATTTTTTTTCTGCTAAAAGTGTAGTATCAGTATCAGGTTGGTGTCTTGCCCAGCCCGTCATTTACGTATGTCAGGGTTAGAATGGAGCTTTCTCCTTAGCCTTGCTTTTTGTGTATCATTTGCCTGTGGTCCCTTCTATCTGTGTCTGTTGTAAGGCAACTTTTTGGTACTTTTTGCACAGCAGTCAAATGATGGGGGCTCAGGAGAGCCTTTATGGTTCAAATATTGTGTTTCACACATTTTTGAACTCTGCTTTGTTTAGATGTTCATACGTAGATATTTGTTGGTGATCTTTGGCTTTATTTTTCTTTTGGAATTTTAAGCATTATCTATTTTTTGTTTTCTGTTTCTGTTTCATACCTTTTGCCTTGTTTTTGGATTTGACTTTTTTGATCCCTGAATTATCTACTATTCCATATATGACCTCTTGCTTTCGTTCTAGGATTTGCTCTTTGGACTCTTCAGAAATTGTATTCATTTCACCCTGCCTGCTCCTGCAAACCGCTTTTGCTTTCTAAACAGGTGGTTGCCAGAGAGCACATCTCCAATGTATGTGAGAGAGGAGAACCATTTCAAACCTGAAAACATGCTTGAGCCAAACATCATTTATGTCTCCTGGCCCTCCATTCTATGGCTACTGTGCAAAACGTATTGCATAGAAGAAAGACCCAGATAGTAGGGACCAGGGACAAATGATATACAAACCAGAAGGTGTAAGGGCGAAACTCCACCCAATCCTTGAAATAAAGGAGGGGCGGGGGCGGAGTCTAGTCTGACCCTGACATATAGCTTTGGGCAAGGCATCCAACCTCACACACATGCATACCATTCAGGTTCTTGTGGCAGTCTTATACACATCCTCTGTAGCTTGTGCTTTCTTGTTGAGTGAGTCATTCTAGCACATTCTCTTCCTGTTATAAAATCTGATACTGCTCATTTCTTTGTTATTAGTTACTGACATGGCACATATTATAGGAAAAAAGCCCTGCCTTAGCCCAGTAATGAATATGTATGATTGAAGGATGTCCTGTTATGGCACCCATGTCACACTCACATATTTGCTATCCCCAAAGATACGTACAGGCACTTAGTCACTATTAAAGCATTTAAAAATCCACACAATTGATTTAAAATGCATTTTACTATTGATGCAGCAAATCATATTTCCAATATTTGTATATACAGTATTTCTTGTTTTTTTCATTGTACTTCAGCATTTTTAAAACTCTGAGCAAATGCCAGTTCTGCATATAAGTGTTCTGTGTCCCAGGAGCCAAAATGAGATGAAGGAGCGGATGAAAAATTAACAGACTATTGAAAGTTAACAGGGCCAGTGTCGATTCATAACAGATCTAATTTGAACCCCTCTTTCAAATGCAAAGCCTGCAGATAATTTTGCTCACTGTACTCAATGAATAAATTAAGCTTTGTTTTTGTTTTCCCTTCTGAATAAAGAGTTAAATAATTTTATGTTTTAGAGCAATTATAAAATACAGATAAAAGCCAATGTACTTTTCTGACATAACTAATAGCATTTACTTTTAGTAATGTTTCATCTAACAAAAGGCTTTCATTTCTTAGATAATTTGCTGCAAGTACTTTAGTTTTTTTTTGCATCAGTGGGAGTTATTCTAGTGTAAAATATGCATCATCATACATTTTCTTCATATTTTTACACCTATCTGTTTTGATAATGTTCAAGAGACATATTATCAGTTTAAATTAATTTAAATGCTGTTAACAAAAGTTATAAATGAGGCTATTTGTTTTCTACATAGTCAAAATATTGCATATTTGCATTTCCAGGAAACTGCCCTTCAAGCAAATGTGTTAGGTCTCCATTTTCTATCAGCATAAAGCATTTTGTAGCATTTTGTCAATTTTGCATTTAGAAATTTTTATCAGGCATACAACACTAGCCATTTCTCAAAGTAGTTTCTAATCTTCCTTTTAAAAATCATGCAGTTAATTTTCTGAATGCACTCATTCCAATATAAGGTGGTGGGGAACCGGATTTTATCCCAAAGGCATTGTGTTCAAGGTAGAAACAAAGTCAAATGACAGTCCATTGTGGGGCACACTCACACTTACTCATATAAAGATAATTTAGAACAAGTATGTGTACCTCTGGGACACAGGCACAAGGTAGAGAGCCTAGAGGAATCACAGGTCCAATGACAGACTCTAGTGACAGACTAACTTTTTAATCACTCCCTACATTTTCTATAATGGCAACTTTTTCTCACCAGCTCTCAGTTTTTTTCCTTTTTTATCTGCCCTGGCTTTGTTTCCTCCTTTATCTCCTATATATGTTACATGCTGTTTACTTTTCAGTTACACACCTGATGAAGGCTAACGTGTCTTTAATCTTCTTTTCAGCATGGAAATAACCTTTATTCCCCCCATATTGTATAGACCAGCAGGGCATCATGGACAATGGAGTTTTTATGCAACGCCCTGCTGGATGCCATGGAGGCCACAAGAGGGAGCTGCAGGGAGGACCGAAGATTTCTTCGTGCCCTATGACCTGGAAGTTCGTCATAGGAAGAGCGACGGGCTTCCGGGTTGAAGAAAAGAACTTTACCTGACCCGGAAGTGATTGAGGATCACATGGACTGGGGATTGAGAACACTTCCGGGTCAGGGAATATAAAAGGACTGTGGGAGCTCCCAGATGGTGAGCTGAGTTGGGAGGCAGGGTAGCTAAGCGTCTGGGAGTTTAGGAATGGTTTATTGATTATTGTGTATTTGTTTATTGAGTATTGTGGAGAGGAGCGTGCTTTGTGCACATTATTATAATAAATAATAATTGGAGTTTTTATCTGGTGTCTGACGTGTGGTCTGAGGGTTACAGGGGTGCGAGGAAACCCTAATCTGTCACAATATATATATATATGTACACACACAAACACACATACACATACAAATATATTATATATATTGTGAATTGGACGCTGTATAGCTCCCGACCCGGCACAGACTGACACAGAGGCATGTGTAAAATCCGAGCACACTTTTATTTTTCTTCAGCTAGAGGGCACGTATTCCCCGTGAACTCCCCAGCCACAACACAGTCCCAAAAGGACTTAATACACACAACACAATCCTTCCTCTGGCACAACCACTCCTCCCAGGCAACCTCTTCCTCTCGATTCTGGCCCTGAGTGGTGGTTGCCGGACCTTTTTATAGCCAACCCAGAAGTGTTCGAGGTGCTTGATCACCTCCTTCTGATTGCACTTCAGGGCGGGGCTCTAGAGTTGTCCAGGCCAGCACAGGAACCCATGCAGCACCCCCATGTGGCCACCCCATATCCCAACAGTGCTATGGAGAACACCATCTCCCATGGACCCCTGCGAGAAACTGAGGCACCATCCTCAGCCAGGGAGGCTGCCACCAAGCATCCCAGGAGAGGTATTGAGCAGTCCATGATTGCTCCACTGAAACATGTGTAGAAGGGGACCCAGCCACCCACCACAATATATATATATATATATATATATATATATGATTGACGAATCACCCTGACCCATGACGCCCCTTTGGCACTGATTCCGGGGGAATAGCCATGGGCTGCACACTATGTCCCCCGGAATGCTTGGTGGCAGCCCCCCTGGGTTGCATCGGGGCCACAACCCTGGAACACCGGAGCTCAGTCCTGTTGGGCTCCATGGCCACCTCCAGGGGGAACTGCACGGCTTTCTGAGCCCGTGTGGGCTTTGATGCAGCCACACCCGGAAGTGCAGCCTGAAGTAGGTCAATCATCACCTGGAGCACTTCCGGGGGTGCTATAAGAGGAGCCTGCAGCCACTACTCTAGGCACCAGAGTCGGGAGGAGGAGTACAAAGCTGCCTGGGTGGAGTGGAGGAAGAAAAGCGTGTTTTTTGTTTTTTTTTTCTTTTGTGTTTGTTTTGGGGACTGTGTAGGGCCTGTGGGACACGAGGAAGACATGCCCCACGGCTGAAGAAAAATAAATCCTTTGTTTCAGTTTTAAGTGCCTCCGTTGTCAGTCTTATCGGGTCAACGCCTATATAGCATCTTTGCCACTATATATATATATATATATATATATATATATATATATATATATATATATATATATATATATATATATATATATATATATATATATAGTCATAGATGGCCGGGGCCCTTGCTCAGCTACCAGCTACGACACTTCTGCTATGGAAGGACCGAGGGAGCCTGTGTGGACAGAACACTACCTCCCCCAAAACACTAGATGGCTGTCCTCCTGGGTGGCAGCTGTAACTCGGACTCCCGCAGAGTCTGATACAGCCCTTTTGGGATCAGGGGGCACTGCAGCTGTTCCTGAGCCCGTGTAGGTGGTTCTTCTGCCACTCCCGGAAGTGCTGCCGGAAGTATTGCAACGAGCACCTGAAGTACTTCCGGGTGCCTCATATAAGGGACCAGTGGACAGTATTCCGTGAGACAGATTTGGGTGAAAGCTTGCCGAGGAGAAGTAAAAGAGAAGAATTGTATTGTGAAAAGTATTGTGTGGTTTTGTGTTTGTTGGACTGAGTTGTGCATGTGGGAAACGGGGAATGCATTTCCCAGCTGGTGAAGAAAATAAAAGTATCTTTTGTTTTATAAGTGTGCCTCTAGCGTCTGTCTGAGTTGAGTTGGCTGGCTGTGTAAACTTGTCTACATGAATCATTTGCTTTTGCAGCCAGGAAACCGCATTAAACGGGTGGCTGCCCCAAACCTTGCCCTGCCTCGAGTCTCTTCTTGTTACAATATATATATCTAACGGTATATATATATATATATATATATATATATATATATATATATATACAGTATATATTTGTGACTGTCTTATGGCTTAAGGAAAAAAGCAATTGAACTTGAATGAAGGACAAAAAGTATATTATCTTTTAATTTTAGACAATACTCAAAAGAGGAAAATAATAATAATAATTTAAAACATAACTATTTATATAATCCCTCCACTGAGGGACATCCTCCTTGTTGTCAGTTGTGTCCTTGGAACACACCATATGTACTTCACTACTGCAGTCCTACTTTCACTAAAGTCATTGTGGTGTCATGGCCCCAGAACACATCATACTTGCCTCACTACAGCAAGTCCACACACCAAAGTGATCCTAGTGTTACAGCCCCATGATACACCACTCGGAAATCTTTCCTGCCCAAGACATACAAAGAGGTGGTCCACGAGCTTCCCAGCAGTATGTGATCTGAAGCGTCGGTCTTCTTTTTCTGCCTTTTGAGGGAATTGCGCCCCCTACAACTTTCAGCTGCTCATTTATATGATGAGTCTGGCCCTGGCTGGGTTCATAACTTTGGCTGGTCTGTTACCATCCACAGCTCAACTGCCTCATTTAGTATATTCAACCCCCTCTGCAATAGCAGACGCACCACTCATCCCAGACTCTGTTCTGTAGTCCAGCTGGCAAGAATATTTTATTTTCTGTACAAACTTAAATAATATATATTTGTATTAAGATACTATGAAGCTAAGAATATTGTAAACATTTTTTACACATCAACATTTGTTAAAAAATTATATCTCCTTTACATACAAAATTATTGGGAAAGTATAGTTTCTCTTTATCCTAAATTAATTCTTAGAGTTTTGTAGGACATTAACACTTAAAATTGTTAAAGTTTAAAATATACAATTGGTACATTGTAAATAAGCCTTTTCCATGCTTAAAGAAATTATTCTTAACTAGAATACCAAACACTAATTCCAGCTTTTTCCACATTGTTAATGAAGTATGTCTTATTAAATTATGTAAATCAAAAATGTCTGTTTTCCTTAAAATCTTGTTGAGATTGTTACAGCGTGTCAGATGTTACTGGGTGTCATTCTTATTCCTTGCACAGAGGTGGAATGAGTAATGACAATCCAACAAATGGGATTTCTATATCCATTATTTATGTGTCAGAACATACAGTATAAAGGGTCTTTCATTTAGTAAAAGATGTCTTTTTTACAGCACCATAAAACATAACTTTCAATAATGCTTAACCTTCAACAGAATACTAGGTTATCTAAAAGCGTGCTTGCGTGGAATCAGAATTAATACAGCAAGTCTTGTGGCTTTTCCAAAACACTTGGGATCACTTGGTTTATTTCCTCCCACGTGGACTTGACAATCTGCACCCCCAGATGAAAATCTGTCTCTCAACCCAGCACCTCTAAGTTTGTATAACTTTGTTAATGAGACTTTGATATTTTACATTGTAAGTATAGAAATTGGCTAATCAGAGACTGTGTACATAGGCAACACTAGGCACTGTTTAAAAAGGATGGGATCTTACAAGGTCCTGATGGTTGGAAAAGCTACTTTGTCAGAAAAGATGTTTGTCACCCTGCCAATAATGTAATACCAACAGGTGGTGGTAAGCGGAAGTACAGGTACACCCCTTCCACCCAGTTCATCACTGAGCTTAGAGTTAGGAGGTGAAGCAAAGCAAGGGTTTGACTGGCAGGTGAAAGGCCAGAGTCAGGATTAAAGTCATGGGAGATAGTATAAGAGAAAAAGAAGGGCACCTTTGTATTACTGTGATGGGAGTTAGGGGTATATTGTGTATTCTGTGTGAGTTGGCCTAGAGAGTC
Organism: Polypterus senegalus; assembly: GCF_016835505.1. Lineage (NCBI taxonomy): Eukaryota > Metazoa > Chordata > Cladistia > Polypteriformes > Polypteridae > Polypterus > Polypterus senegalus. Next base: position 100,890,357 of record NC_053163.1, on the reverse strand, counting down.
TATATGATTTGTTCATTTCTGTTACTCCATATTTTTAGTCTTTTTTTGTCTCTTTCTTTATTATAAAATTTTGTAATTTTTTCCCTCCTTGGTGTTATTTTAAGTTCAGGGAGGGCCTGAGAATATCACCAATCTTCTGCATTGAACATTCTAAAATAGTGCTGTTATTGCAGAAACACAAACTAATAATGCATTAGAACAGTAAGAAACATAATGAGAGACTTTTTTTTGGATAAATGTGCTTTTCCCATGTTACTGATGTCTCAATTGGTCACAGCACAACATTTGTGAACAGTGATTCTTAAAGCAAGAAGACATACTCATGGACTGGGCATGTATGCAATTCTGAGGAAGAATGTGCAAGAGATATAAATGGGTTTAATACGGCTTGACAGTGTACCTCAGATGTACTGATATGAGTATAACAGGTATTGGAATTTTCCTGCACAGGTGTAACAAGAAGGAGGTATGACAGGAACTAGGTGGCAGTGAAATGTTACCAGATAGCTGGGCAACTACAGCAGAAGTAGTAAGGAAGACAGCTAGAAGGGTAGTTGTAGTGACATCTGTACAGAGGAAGGAGGACAAAGAAACCTGGTGGTCAAATGGGGAAGTACTGGAGAGTACATAGAGGAAGAAGTTGGTGAAGAAGAAGTGCAATAGTCAGAGAGATGAAGAAAGTAGAAAGGACTACAAGAAGATAAGGTGTAAGGTGAAGAGAGAGATGGCAAAGGATGATTGGCTAGGAAGACTCTCAATATAATATTCACATCCTTTATTGTCGTTTATTAGGTGTTTCTGACATTAATTCCTGATTTAAATGAGTTCTGGTGTTTTACAGGCAACTGTGATGTGTATTTGCACTGTACTATTAACGCACTATTAACCACTTTATATTCATTTACTGTGTTTTTGCTTAATACGTTGTCATAGTTTAGCAGACTAGGCTCCAGAGTAACTTCCAGCTTCATTAATGTACTTCTCACTTCACCTAATCATCTGTTTCATTTATTACAAGCAAATGTTTGGAAAGCAAAAAATATACTTTTTTTCAGCAGTACCCAATCCTTTAAGCTGGATGATATGTAATGCGATTGGACCTCTCACTGTTACATGAACCTGAAATTTTGCCTCTGGATGAATAGTCATCTCGGTTGTTAATCTTTATTCTGCTTGTGTCTTGATGATAAAACAAACCCTTTTTGAATTGGCAGTAACATTTTTCCACGTGTCATGTAGTTTCCTAGGCATATTGCATAATTTTACCTGATGCTTTTTTGCCTCCTACAGTAGCTACCAAAGCACATGAAAATTGAAACTGTTTAGCAAGCCAGTGGTTGTAAATCGCGATGTCGTGGACTATTAGCATCTTTAGCAGTGCCATTAACTGAATGGCAGTCGGGCATTAATAATTAAAACCCCACATGTTAAATTAATAAAAGAAAATTCACAGACAGCAAGTGATACAATGTGCTTTATAGAATTATAATACAATGATCTGAGAAACTAGAAAAAAATTTAAAATAAACCAATTGCTAAAAATATTTAAACATGTTTTAAGTATTATTAATTAATCTTTGTTTCACATAACAGACAATTCTTTAAAAACCTTCTTATAGGCAACCAAGTGAACAAGTTGGCTGCAGGCAGGAAAAGTTCACACAAGGCAGAGGTTTGGTTCACTAAAGGCCAAAAAAAGAAGAAGAGAGGCAGACACTGGGAAAGACAAGGCATGTTGCCATTCAGTTATATAAATATGGGCACTGCTAAGAGGCAGTATGCCAGTATTTGACTTAGGTACCCCATACATTCAATAGATACATGTGTCTATCCCATGCGGAACTGACAACCTGAGCAGAAGCATGCAATGGTCTGTAGGGGGAAAACTTCCCAACAGTTAGCAAGGACACTTCATATCTAACGTTAAGGTGCCAGGGAGATAAGGCAAGAGTGGGGAATGGTCCCTGGTCATTACTAGGCACATACTCCCAGGCCTTTCACATGTCTTTGGCAGAATAAGCAGCATAATGCTGAACTTGTGGAACAGGCCTTGAAAGGCTAACTAACAACATGGGCCGTAAGAGCGAATTCTAGAATTGAATATATGGCAGGGTAGCTGCAAACACTAGAATGATACCAGTGCCAAGAAAATACCCCAATCAAAGGTATATCCACAGGACAGGCAAGACAAGCAATTGACTGGGACCCCTGAACTGGGATGGGTCCTCTGAGGGTGTCTGTTTACATAAGTACTCATTGCAATGACAAATCCGTGTCAGCACACTACAACAACACAATAGAAAACCCTCCAAGGGGACCCCAATCCTAATCAGTGCCATTTTCATAAATCATGAAGAGGATTGACTCAGTTTGCTTAGATAATTAAGTCATTTCTGATTATGCTTCGTCAGTTTCTCCAAGCCCCACTGTTGTCCTTGTGCGGCCAAAATCAGCAGAACCAATTCAGTCACAGATACAACATTGGTTTAAAGAAGCACATTGATATGAAATCTTCCTCCAATTTCGCCATAAATAGGTTTGCATAGTGAGGTGCAAACCGACAGCCCATTGCAGTCCCCATAAAGTTGCAAGTAGCAATCTTGTCCAAAAGAGAATATATTATGTGTCAGAGTGAATTTTATCATTTCTATTACTGACTTTCTGGGTAAATCATGTTGTCTGAGTTACGTTTCACATGCCAATATACCATCATCATGGGGGATGTTTGTGTACAGGGCCTCAACATCCATTGTGGCCAGTAAGGTTCCCTCAGGTAAGGGGCCTAAAGCTGACAGTTTTTTTTAAGAAGTCAGTGGTGCCCTGGATGTAGCTGGTTGTGTTGCGGGCGAGGGGTTTAAGAATGTGTTCCCCCAACCTGAAACCTTTTCTGTAAGGGAGCCAATTCCTGAAATGATAGGCCTTCCTGGGTTCCCTTCTTTTTAGGTTTTAGGAAGCATGTAGAAGTAGCCCATTTTGGGGTTCTCAGGAATTAAACTGTTTACATGATCCCTGATGTCAAGAGGAAAGCTACTTACAATCTTTTTTAGTTCCTTTTTGTTGAGATCTGTTGGGTCTTCTTGCAGTTTGTAATAATGCATATCCATCCATCCATTTTCCAACCCGTTGAATCCAAACACAGGGTCACGGGGGTCTGCTGGAGCCAATCCTAGCCAACACAGGGCACAAGGCAGGGCACCAACCCACCACAGCAATAATGCATAGTACTGGACACTTGTGTTTGTGCCTCCTGTAAATAATCTGATGTGTTCACGATGACTAAAGCACCCCCTTTGTCTGCTGGTTTGAAAATGATTTCTGTATTTTCCCTTAGTGAATGTATGGCTCTCCACTCATCCCCAGTAATGTTTTCAATTCGATTTTGCTGCCTGTTTTCACTCTCTTTCGGAAGCAGTCTGACTTCTGACACTTACCTGAGGGAACCTTACTGGCCACAATGGATGTTGAGGCCCTGTACACAAACATCCCCCATGATGATGGCATATTGGCATGTGAAACATACCTCAGACAACATGATTTACCTACAAAGGCAGTAATAGAAATGATAAAATTAATTCTGACACATAATATATTCTCTTTTGAACAAGATTGCTACTTGCAACGACTGGGGACTGCAATGGGCTGTCGGTTTGCACCTCACTATGCAAACCTATTTATGGCAAAATTGGAGAAAGATTTCCTGTCAATGTGCATCATAAGACCAATGTTGTATCTCCGTTACACAGATGACATCTTTATAATCTGGACTGCCAGTGAGAAGGACCTCCTCCATTTTCATAATGAATATAATTCTTTTCACTCCAGCATAAAGCTGAAGCTGAATTACTCAAAAACAGAAGTCAGCTTCCTTGACACCACCGTTCAACAGAAAGACAACACCCTTGTAACTTCTATTTTTTACAAACCAACAGACTGACGGACCTACCTAAGAAGTGACAGCTTTCACCCCAAGCATATAAGGCGTTCCATTATTTTTAGCCAAGCAATACGATACAGTCGTATTTGCTCAGACCCGACAGACTGGGATCAACAACTGCAGGAGCTCAGACAAGATTTCATCAGACAAGGTTATACCCCCAAAACAACAGACACTCAAATAAGAAGAGCTACTGCCATACCCAGAGACAACCTTCTGGAATATTAAAACAAAGACAACAAGAACCGCATCCCCCTTGTTGTCACCTACAACCCACATCTTGCCAATGCTAAACAACGACCAAACACTGAAAAATGTATTTCCTGAATCTCCCCTCCTGGCATACAGAGAACCACCAAACCTTCAGCAGCTATTTGTCTGAAGCTCCCTAAATGAACCGACAGGAAATGGCACATCTCCCTGCCTACAGAAAAGATGTAAAACGTGTGCCCACATTTACAATACAGACCGTATAGTAATACCACACTGCCGACTTGAACTTCACATAAAGGGATCATTTTCCTGCAGATCATCTAATGTTGTCTACCTAATTATCTTAATGAAATGTCCTGACACTGCACTCTATGTGGAAGAAAATGGACAAACACTCCGCCAAAGAATGAATTTACACAGATTTCACATTAAACATGGCAACACAGATGTTCCTGTAGCGGTCCACCTCAACAGCCATGGACACTGTGAGAGGGACTTTAAAGTCACAGTACTTATGGGCAACTTCAAAACACAGTAAGAGAGAAAAGAATGGGAAGTTAAACTCATGCTAAAATTTAATACATTACAACAAGGGTTGAATAGAGACAAGAGTTTTATGGCCAGGTATGAGGACTGTTTGCATCTCTCAGACTGACACAGATAACCTGTCTACACACCCATATTGCTTTGAAAAACTCATCACAAACTTCAAAGGACATTGTTGGGCAGTTATCTTATCCAAAGATCTTTACCATACATTGTTCTTCTCTCTCTTGTTAAATTAATCTTAGCCTGAATGAATCTATTTTTTACATTTAAGATTTTTCATTTAAAGATTTACCAATGTTGTTTCTTGTCCTAGTGTGTGTATATAAACACAGGGAACTTCGGTTTCTGTATTACATCTTACCTGAAGAAGGGGCCAGAGTTGCCTCGAAAGCTTGCATATTGTAATCTTTTTAGTTAACCAATAAAAGGTGTCGTTTTGCTTGGCTTTTATCTACCTATTCATTCACATCATTGTGGTGTTGTGGTGTATTTTTTTAAACACAACATACTCCATATTTTCCATGCAAACACACACCAAAACACCCCATTGTGAACTTTACTGGTGTGGTGAGCAGCTGGGGGTGGTACCCTGCCGGGACGCTCGGAAGTACATAAGCAGGGATTACGCCTCCTCCGGATCACGATGGGGCAACCGCTCTGGTGGCTATGAGGACCACGGGAAAGGAGCATGGGAGCTCAACCCTATAGGGGCCTGTGGTCACCGCCAGGGGGCGCCCAAATGCCTGGACAGCCCTGGTCCTAAGCACTTCCGCCACGCCCAGAAGTGCTGGGGGGACAAAGACCAGGAACACCCGGAGTGCTTCCGGGTGCACAGCCGGCACTTCCGCCACACCAGAGAGTGCCAGCAGAAGCTCATTGGGAGGCACCTGGAGCTGGTCCGGGTGAAGATAAAAGGGGCCACCTCCCTCCATTCAATAGCTAGATTCAGGTGGAAGAGGATGAAGCCTGGAGGAGAGGAGTGGAGGTGGTGAAGAGTAAAGGCATTTTGAGAGGCTAGGACTTGACGGGTGGTTGGTGCAGAGGTACTGTGTTGTGTGTTTTGGATACTTGTATATAGAATATGAATAAATGTGTGTTGGTTGTTGAACCATCAGTGTCCACCTGTCTGTGTCCGGGCCAGTCTCCACACTAGGTTTTCTTCACAGGAAAATCTTAATACATGGGAAGCTACAATGGCCCATAATCTGTAACCCCCCTTTCCAAGTTCTTTATTTCTGTAGAAGAGGATGAGGATATGCACTCTTCATGCACAGCGGAGCTTCAAGTTTCTTTACTGTCACTGATGCATCTTTAGGATTTTAATCACTGAGGCTGTCATTGCAATTAAAAAAATAGGATTCATACTACCAGACAGGATGACTGGTCTACTAAGACATTAAATGAGTCATTTTTTATATTCATTAGTGATTTTGTTTAAATTCTAAACCACAGACCGACACATGTTGAACCACTGTATGTAAATGCTTACACAGAAGAAATTCACATCCTTCTTCTTGTGTCAATAGCATAAACTTTGCTGGAAGTGAAACACAATTTATTTTTCAAAGGAAAAAAATGAATCATTTCACTCAGTTGCTAAATGGATGGTGCTAATTACTGCTGGAGCATATGCAGTATATTAATGAAGGGCAATGGGGAGACAGGTCCCCTAAGCCTTTAAGTGGCAGCATTAAACTCATCTGGTTTCCTACTTTCTCTTTTAATGGACAAGCGACCTGGTCCTTTAAGAAAGACCATTGGAATCCTGGATAGTGGGGAAAAATGGGTTTGCCATTGAGAGTTCCAGGCCATTTCTGATTCCAGAGGTCTGAGCTTACCCAGAAGTTATTCCTAGTCAGGGCTTAAAAGCACATTCTGGCAAAAGAAAAGTTGTTGAATTGAAGTCAGGAGGATTAGTTTTGCCAGCTGCAAGAAAGAAAGGCCAGAGGAAGGAGAGAACAGGTGGGTATTAGGATAAAGCACTTTCAAGCCAGCATACAGGGTGTGCATCCTTGTTTAGGTTAGCCTAGAGTAATGTGCAGGTTTGTTGTGTTTAACAGTTATAATACAAATCTTACTTTTATACCTCAGCCTCCATAGCTTAGTTTGGGGTCATCTTAAGAGAGCCTCCCACAGGCTACACCACCTTTATAATAACCACATATAAGGAAATACATCAATATTTGTATCCCCATGAAGAGGAAAATCAATTTTGGGACATACATATATTTATGTGGGTATTGATGACAAGGAGAATTGAAAGGACTGATTTTATTATGAGTCTTTAAGGCATCAGAGTCACATTGTACTTTTATTGTCCAAAAAGATGTTTCACAAGATACAAGGGAAAAGAGATAGAAGGGAGAACATTTGACAAATTTAAGGGAGCTCACTAAAACAAGTGATATTTAGTATTCACAGAAAAAGATCATTTTAATTTTCCCTAAAATATTTGAATATCAAAAATACTTTCATGCTGTATTACAGTAGTCCTCAACATGGAGAAACACAGATGTAAATCACCAAGCACCAAAGCAATGCTGGTTCTCTTTTAGCCTGTGTTACTGTCTCATTTTATTAGTTATGTCCACATATTATTTAAAAGCCTTTGTTTTAAAGCCTTATTTACACGAGGTGGCTATATGAGTGCCTGTGATGGATAAGGCATTCTCTGGAGAAAATTAAAATCCATGTTTCCAATGACTCTCACATTAAATTACACTGCACAAAGCCCAAGAGAGCTGTTACATTTTTTATGCCACCTACTCAGTGGTAAATAGTTTTATTGAACTGGCATGAGAAAAGTATGAAGGCAATTGTGTACGTGCTTTTATCCTCTTCTTGAAAGACGCAGTAATAAAGCTTGCAGAAAGCTGCAGGACCCAGGCATTAACAAAACTAGCCTGATGGCTTCAGTTTACATCTTCAACTTCACCTTTCTGGCACTGGAACTATAAAAACACTTTTACAGTCACATGCTTAGTGCTTATATTCTTTGAATGCATTTTTTAGAAGTTTGCAAGGGTAGGCCTCCAATTGAATGAGGCATTAACATAAAAGTAATTATATTTTTTTATACGCTGTGGTCTAATGGCTGGGCTCAAGCCTACAAGACTCCAAATCAGCACTTAGCAGTGACACATAGTCCTTTAACCTTGCAGGTGATCAGTTTTAGGAATTAGGAAACTATTTCTACTTGTAAATTGACCTGGGACAGAGTTCACATTTCAAAGGAATAACAATATGCAAAAAGGTAGATCGCTCCTCATATGAAATCTGAAGCTTTGGCATTGACATTAATACAGATGAAATCATTTAATCAATTACACATCAATGATTTTTGGGGAAAAATATGTAAAACTCAGAGGTTTTAACTATAATTTTCTGAAGCATCACTAAATTGTGTTGTTTGTGATGAACAGTACTAGTTGCATGTATGCTTGGCTAATTCATAAAACTTAAAAACAGGCTTTTAAACAAAAACTAGGCATCAAGGCTTCATATGACACCCAACACCTAAATTAGCCTGGTCCCAAACTTGAAATGAAGGCTGCACAGCCTTCATTAAGCAAAATGAAGTCAAGACTGAAAACGCTAAATGGAAATTGTAAAACCCCTGGCCCACAATGACAAAAGTTTCTTTAATAAATTTAAAAAGACAAGGACTTGAACCTGTGCAAGGTTCTCTTGGTTTCAATTTCTTTGTTCATAATAAGCAAATCTTTTTTACACACACACACACACACACATATTCTTTGGCATTATGCTCAGTATCAGGATGCTATATTCTGGTGTAAAATACCTCGTATATGGCAAGTTTCAATCCATATACAGTTTAGTAAAATTGACACTAAAATTCATTTTGCAGGCAAATTTTTGTTTGAAAAGTACAGTTACTAAAAAAATGTGTTGCGATATTTTAAAGGTTTTTGTGATGGTTGACAAGAATGCAAAGAAAGCTAAACTCATGATCAAAAGCCATAATCAAATGACCGAAGCAGTATTCATAAACCCAAAAAAGTCTAAAAGATACTCAAAATCCAAAAAACAAAGGTGAGTAGAACAAGCATGAATGCACACAAATTGCTCTGCACTAGCACTGAGGCTTCCCCAAACTCCCAGAGGCCTTGGATGGTCTCACAGCAGCAGTGGCAGGAGTCCCTGTCTATAAATGCAAAGGACAATGCCTAATAACATAGGATAATAAATGATGACTTATATGCAGGACAATATTAATTAGAAAACATCATGAAACAAAAAGAAAGAAAACAAAACGTATTTGATAAGATAAAACACAAAAGAATGTATAAAAAACATCAAAATGAACACATAAAAAGAAAAGAAACTGGAGCTAAAGTAAAAACCCTGGCAGTGGTTCTCAAGCTCGGTCCTGGGGTATCCCTGTGACTGTGGGTTTCACAATTAGCTGTAAGAAAAGATTGAAAGATTGCAGAACAAGTAAATATGAGCACTGCATGGAAGGAAAAAGAGTCAAGATTACATTAATAAATTTCATTCCAAAACCCATCAAACCTAGGGCCTGGGAAGAAAGGCCCAATTCATTGGGTCAAAAGCCTCTCTGAATCCAGGGAGAGAAGGGCAGTGTGTGATATTAGACATATATCCTGTGTGAATTGGACACAATTTTGCAATTGTTTTCTCACAGCTCCAAAGTATCTGTGTTTAATTCCCAGAGTCTTCTCGGCACTGTGCCCCTCTGTATACATGTAAAATATTTTGTCTAAATATTTTCATTTACTCGCTTATTGCAAAACCTGGGATGTTAGATGGGCTTGAACCTCAAAACCACCAAATGTGTGTGTGTTTTTGTATGGCTTGCAGAGGACAGTCAGGTTTGACTCACATCTTGCACCTCGTCTTACCAGGCACATTCTGACTCCCCATGTACCTCTGATGAATAAAATGCATTATGGAAATAGATAAATGAATAGATATTTTGGCAATTACGGCATAGGCAGATTAAGTGACTTTTTCGGAGTCACATGCAGTAAGCAAAGGATGCTACTGCAACCTTTGGTTATTTTCAGTTTTTGAAATAAAAATCAGACAGATTACTCAGAGATCATAACGTGCAGAAAGCATCAGTGCAAGAGGGGATTTGTCATCCTAGGCAAACTCATAATGGACTTTAGAGGACTGGACTTCAGTTCTAAGCTGATGAGTGCATGACTCATTTCACACAGCATACTGTATGCCAATGCTAGTAGGCACTAAATCATGAAAGATCATTTCAAAAAGGTTAATCTAATATTATACTTTGCAAAGTGCTCTTAGCCAAAATTACTGTATGTTGATTTTTTTTAAAGTATCTATCTGACATTACTGAAGCATGTGTAAGAATGAAATGACCCAGTAGAATTTTTCAGTTCCAGCCTGTTCATCCGTCATCCTTTTATCCATCCCTTGTCCAAACCTTCTCTGTCCAATTACAGAGTCAATGGGAAATTTTAGTCATCCAAGAAAACAGAAAAATATATACAGTATTTTGCATGTAAAAAAAACCCCAATAATAAAAATGTGATTTTTGGTATCTATTGTCTATTACATGATATTTACCATGCTGAAATATTTTGAATTAAAGATAAAACAGAAAGGCAATAGAAGTGCTGGGGTTCATTTTTTAAATGAAAAAATATCTAGAGGATATAAAAGGCACTTTTGTGTAAAAAAGTATGGCCGAGGTCACCACAGATGCTTTTTAAGCTTCTAACTGATGAGTTCTATCCTTCTCAGAATCTAGTCTATGACTTAACGTAAGGATGTTGAAATCTTAAATAATGGTGAGGCAGGAAGGGACAGGGCTTGTGGCAGAAGTGACATCACACATTATGAGGGTAGAAGACAGGTTAGTGACCATACAACCATTATTCTTCCACTGTATTTCCCTTCACCAGAGCCCACAAAACACTCTCCATGCTCACATACCCGATGATACACACTGTATGTTCTCTTTTATAAAATGAAACATACTATAGTATACTGTACAACACACACACACACACACGCACACACATACACACATGTGAGTGGGAGACAACTAAAGGACCTGATTAATAGTAATTCCACATCTGGCAAGGGAGCACTAACTGTCTTTTTCTATACCTTGCAGACTATTTTTGGGAAATTCTACAGGGTTCCGGCACCTCCAACGTTGTCACTTCCAGTCCCACCTCTGATGACGTAATTTCCTACACTGGCCTTAAAAGCGGCCATCTTGTCTCTATATTGGAAGTTCAGTTGTGGACTCCAATCTGTAAAGATCTTCAGGACATAATATATATATATAAAATTTAAAATATCTAGATATATAAAAGTTCATGTGTACATGTATGTTTCAGCATCAAGTCCAAACGGCTGGAGCAATTTTCATGAAACTTGGTACACATGTTCCTCATTGGTCCACTAAAAATACTGTAGGGTGAAATCAGCCGTGGGGAGTGATCTTCCGGTCTTGTATGCATGTTATCATCCAGTTGAACGACCACCAGAAGGCGAACTGGAGGCAACTTCCAGCATTCTTTATGTCTGAGCGCCACCGCACCCCTGTTGCTTTTCAAATTAAATAGAGTTCTATGCGTGGAAGTGTGTGTTCTGTCTGGCATGGAAGTGAGACTTAGAGTTCAGGGCTCCAGCTCCAAGGATACGCAATCGAGGCCAGTACACCGGCAAAAGGAAACCTCCTAAGAAAGACAGTCACTTAGCTGCTAATGCACAAACAATGCGAGCACTTCGGCAACATGAATCCTTCTAGCAAAGAGATGCCCAGATTAGTTCTGATGATTTAAATACTGTCTAGGATCCCATGCTTTTAACAGCATGGGCTTACACAGTTAGTATATACCAGGCGACTGCCAGCATTCTTTATTTTTGAGTAAAACCGCACCCCTGTTGCTTTTCAAATTAAACAGAGTTGGCCAGTTCCAAGCGTCAGCTAGATGATAACATACATGCAAGACCACAAGACAAGGACAATAGTGAGTCTTTGTTTCTTAATTTATTTTTATTTTTAATGTTATGATTTTTTAATTATGTTTCTCTCAAACAATTAAAAAAAACATGAGGGTGAACTGGAGGTGACTGCCAGAATTCTTTATGTTTGAGCACCACCACACCCCTGTTGCTTTTCAAATTAAATACAGTTGGCCAGTTCCGAGCATCAACTGGATGATAACATACATACAACACCGCAAGTCTAGCACATTAGTGAGTCTTTATCGATCCATCCATTATCCATCCATCCATTATCCAACCCGCTATATCCTAACTACAGGGTCATGGGGGTCTGCTGGAGCCAATCCCAGCCAACACTGGGCACAAGGCAGGAAACAAACCCTGGGCATGGCGCCAGCCCACCACAGAAAACCTACACAGACACAAGGAGAACATGCAAACTCCACGCAGGGAGGACCCGGGAAGCGAACCCAGGTTTATTGTTTGTTCATTTATTTTTATTTTTAAAGTTGTTTTTTTAATTATGTTTTTCTCAAAAAATTAAAAAAAAACTTTATTTTCCTCCTAAGCAATGTTAGGTATTTCAGCTAGTGTGTGTATATATATATATATATACTAGCAAAATACCCGCGCTTCGCAGCGGTGAAATACTGTCTGAATATTTTTATTAATAAAAAAGTAAACATTTTTAGACTGAACGAAAATATGTCAAAAATTAATTGTTAAGGATCTCTCTGTATACCACGTTGTCAGTTCGGCCCTCTGGTTGTAATATGACTAAGCTGTGTGCTGAGCTCACTCTTGAGCATGCAACATACAGTTGGCCATGTGAAAAGCAATCCCGCCTCAAATAAATGCCAACCTTTTGTAGTGTTTGTCCCTGAGACTTATTAATTGTCATTGCGAAGCAGAGCCTTACTGGAAATTGAACGCGTTTGAATTAAAATGGGAGATTAGATGGTATAACGGGGATGCGAGAAATAAAAACTGTGTCACTGAGGCACTGCCAGTAAATATAGTTGCTTCAATTAGGTTGTTTTATAGAGATGTGACCTGAAGTCTTGTGCGTTACAAAGTTTCGTGGTTGTAAGTTTCTGCTTCCTTGGCGAAGGTCGAAGCGAAAGAAGACACCGCAGTGACACACAGAAGAGAAACCGTGGATTAAATAAAACCTACACAATAACTGTAACAATCATAACAAATGAACAATAAAATAGAAGAGAACCCGTGAATTAAATAAAAGGTTGCTTGTTGGTGAAGCAAGGAAAAAGCACTTTCTTATATGTCGTTCGTTTTTAAAACAGTGCAGAAGCTGAGAAGCTGCTTCCTTGGCAAGCTCGTAAACGAAAGAAGACACCGCAGTGAACACAGAAGAGAACCCGTGGATTAAATAAAACCTACACAATAACTATAAAAATCGTAATAAATGAACAATGAAACAGCGGAGAACCCGTGGATTAAATAAAAGGCTGCTTGTTGGCGAAGCAAGGAAAAAGGACTTTCTTATATATCGTTCGTTTATAAAACAGTGCAGAAGCTCTGAAAAAGCTGCTTCCTTCGCAAAGTAAGGAAACGACTGAAGAGACGGCGGTGACGCGGTAAGTGTTCGGCAAGGCAGCTGAAGCCCTGCATTATGGGATCTGTAGTTTATTGTGTTACCAGTGCTTCATATCCCCGGGCCATTAATAACAATAATACAGTATATAAAATGATCTCGGGCGGATATAATTACACGCCGGGCCAGATGTTGCCTGGGGCCTTGAGTTTGACACATATGGAGTAAATAGAACTTGAAAAGATGTATTTTTTCGTACATCGAGCCAGCGTGCTATTGTGGTTTTGCTTGCATGCCTCAATAAGTCATCCTCCCTCGCTCTTACTTTTTACCGTTCATCTAATGAATACACTGAGTATGGCTTTACCAAAACAATCATTGATGGTGAATAAAGTATCCATTATTCGAGTATGTAGATTGGGATATATATATATACATATATATATATACCCGCGTATCGCAGGAGAAGTAGTGTGTTAAAAAAGCTAGAAAAAGAAAAGGGAACATTTTAAAAATAACGTAACATGACTGTCAATATACAGTATTTGTTTTGTGAGTGTTACTGAGTGTTGCTGTCATCAAGGATTTGATTATCATTATTTCTTTCAATCAGGTTCGTATTTGTAGGATGTGTTGTGTTCAAGTTACATTCCGTGTTTGTCAATCGTTGTAAAGATGACAGGTTTCTTTCATTGATTCGTTTCTTACTGCATCAATAAACAGCTCGTCTTCTTCTTTATCTGAGACCTGACACACTGCATGCACGGGTTTTTTTACACTGTCTTCCTTTAGCGGGACATTGACTTTTTCCACCGTGTGCTTTGTTTCCGCAGTAGCTGGATTTATGAATATGCTTATCAGACGCTTCATATTTTTGCTGCCTTTTCAATTGTGTAATTGGTTTTGTTCAGCGCTTTTGGAACTGTTGCTTTTATCTGTGCACTGCATCAGTTCACGTGAGCCACTCGGTGTACATGCATCGAAGGTTCCCAGCTGTGCTGGTGCCATCTCGTGCTATGTCCATGGCTGTATTTAATGTTACCTTAGTCCTGGCACTTAAAACTTTCTCTCGCAGTTTCGCTGAGTTTGTGTCAAACACCACCCTGACCATCTCATCTTCCTCTCCATAAGCACAGTCCTTCACCCGTGAATATTTACCCGTGGCAGTTTGCTATTGGATTGCCGCTGACGGACGGCCTTATATGGGCAGGCACTAAATTACAAACGCCAGCGGCAGCCTGTCTATGAACTTAATTTAAAGTGTAGGTTTACATCGTGCTTTGTTCCGAAGTAGCAGAACTCATGAATATGGTTGTATATGTCACTCGCTCGCTTCTTATTGTTTCGCTGCCTTCTCAATTATATAATGCATGTTTTCTTCAGCGCTTTTTTGAGCTCTTCCTGGTTTTCTATGTACTGCGTGATTACGTGGGAGGCGTGATGATGTCACACGAAACTCCGCCCCCACGCGTTGAAGCTCATCTCCATTACAGTAAATGGAGAAAAACAGCTTCCAGTTATGACCATTACGCGTAGAATTTCGATATAAAACCTGCCCAACTTTTGTAAGGAAGCTGTAAGGAATGAACCTGCCAAATTTCAGCCTTCCACCCACACGGGAAGTTGGAGAATTAGTGATGAGTCAGTCAGTGAGTGAGTGAGGGCTTTGCCTTTTATTAGTATAGATATATATATATTGTATATATATATATATATATATATATATATATATATATATTGTAAAAGATTCAACAACAACAGGCATAAAGGTTTGGGGTTTTCCGGCCCCGTATATTGTATTGTATCCACAATAAAGCAAAAAAAATCAGGTCAATGGTTACAAACTAAACAGTTCATAAGCGCGACGCCATACTAGGCGCCGGCGGCCATTTTTATAAGGGAGGAGCCAGAAGTGGAGGAATGCTGGGAAGGAACCGTGAGGGATGATGGGACTGCTGATGTCATGGAAGATGGCGGAGGAAGGGCGGAAGTAAACGTACTGTGGGCAAGAGTCATGGCGGAACGTCTTTGGTTCTGGAAAACAAAGAAGAAAGGTTAGTACCCCACCACTCCCCACCGGCGAACGTCCTTTGATGTGATTTAAGATCCTTCCGCGGCCTCCTAGTCTCACATGCGTGACAATATATATATATATATATATATATATACCTGTATATATACTGTATATATAAAATATATATATATACTGTATATATATATATAAATTGGTTCAGATATATATGTATTTGTTCAGATACTTTGGTTTGAATAGATCCATTCAGATATACACTATCAGTCAAAAAACACCTCAATTTGTCAAATTTGTTTTCAAATTTAATCAGTTGAAAAGCAATAAATGACCTAAAATGGCGAAACAGACAGAGATTTAAATTTAAAGTTTAGGTTAGCAAACACTGAAAAAAAAGAAATATCAGAATATTATTATATTATTCTTCAGGGAATGATTAGAGGTTACAACTTACAGATGTTTTGCAGCAATTAACGTACATTAAGCCTTGCAAATTGAAGCAAACAATTTGCACAAGTTTCCCAACTTCTGTTGATTACTTAAAAACCCTGTGTCGGTCTTAAATCTGTCTTAAGTTGAGAGTTGGAACTGACTGTGTTACTATACCCTCTGAAGTGCTACATTGACAATATTCCAGCAATAATGGCAAGAAAACAGCAATTAACAAATGAAATGATGCAAAGTATTATTACCCTTTGAAGTGTAGGCCTTTCATTTAGATGAATTGCAAAAAAGAATCTAATTATCACTTAGTATGGTATCTTGCACAATCCAAAGGTAATTGAAAATTGAAAGAAACTCTGATAGCAAGAGACCTGGCAGACCCAAAGTCACAACCCAATCAGAAGAAAAGTCATTAACGGTTACCAGCTTACATGATAGGCGCCTCTCAGCACAATGGCTTCAAGCACAGCTTAACAAGGGTTGAATAAAGCAAGTCTCAGTTTCTGCTGGGAAGAGAAGACTTTGTTCAGTCTGCAGTAGTCCATAACCAGTATTTCAAGGCCTTATTTTGTCCTTTAAGGATTGGCTTTCTTACTGCCACTTGCACTGTCAAATATGTCGCACAAACACATACAGTATATGGAGAAAGGTTCAGAAAGAGATTTCATATATATATATTTACAGTACTAGCCATCCCCCGTGGCTTCACCCATTAGTAAAACAGGACACTGAGGAGGGTCCTGCCCAGCTTCCCACTCTTGACGTCATGCTTCCCCCTCCCCTCGGCCTGCTGTCTCTGTCTCAGATTAGTGTGAATATATCGCTCCTGCAAGCAAAATATGATTCTTAGCGCAATGAGAGAAGTCGCAAAATCAGCCTGAATGTTTGAGCAAATTATAGAAAAAAAAAGATCTAAATCCGTTAAGTAGTTCTCTCATTTTCTAACTAAGCAGAGTTAAGGTTGTGCCCCATAGCAGACGCGTGAATGAGGAGGGCCCGATCCCCCTCTCCGCAGGCGTGAAAAGCGGACAGACATACAAACAAGTCTAAAAAACTATAAGAAATTTCATGCAAGGACCTCGAAATTTTTAAAACCGTTTCTTAGTGAGCACCTATGGGCCGAGGGTAACCTACATTCCAAATTTCAAATCTCAACTCCTCATGGTTCAGGAGATTTCATGATGAGTTAGTCAGTGGTATTTGGCTTTTATATATTATGACAATAGAGGGCGCTGTCACTCCTCTAAACCCCACAGACAAGCGTCCAGACACCAGGTGAAAGTACCAGAAATAATTTTAATTTCTTCTTTCTGATATTGTGCTACAGTAGACACCACAATCACCACCATAAGCAAATAATAATAACAATAATGATCCACCTCTCCTCCCAGCAGCTCCGTCACTCTACCATCCAACTCTGGCTCAGTCTGCTGCATTTCCCACAGTCCTTTAAATAGTCCTTGACCATCTAGCGTCTTGGATGTGTCGGTCAGGAGAAGCTGCAATAGAATATATAGATCAATAAATACATTAAATATATACATTTATTATAAATATACATGTATACAGTACAGGCCAAAAGTTTGGACACACCTCCTTATTCAATGTATTTTTATTTTCATGACCATTTACAGCACTCCATCACTCTCCTTCTTGGTCAAATAGCCCTTACACAGCCTGGAGGTGTGTTTGGGGTCATTGTCCTGTTGAAAAATAAATGATCGTCCAACTAACCTGACTTCTGCACAACACAACTGCTGGTCCCAACCCCATTGATAAAGCAAGAAATTCCACTAAATAACCCTGATAAGGCACACCTGTGAAGTGAAAACCATTTCAGGCGACTACCTGTTGAAGCTCATCGAGAGAATGCCAAGAGTGTGCAAAGCAGTAATCAGAGCAAAGGGTGGCTATTTTGAAGAAACTAGAATATAAAACATGTTTTCAGTTATTTCACCTTTTTTTGTTAAGTACATAACTCCAGATGTGTTCATTCATAGTTTTGATGCCTTCAGTGAGAATCTACCAATGTAAATGGTCATGAAAATAAAGAAAACACATTGAATGAGGAGATGTGTCCAAACTTTTGGCCTGTACTGTATATATATTATACATACAGTATACATATAGTATTAATACAGTATACATATGCATATATATTCTATATATATATTGAAGCGAAGGTCTGTGATACGGTTTGCATATTTGTTGCTAGTAATCCACACTATTATTTAGACATCCTTCTTTTTAAGCCCGCATATGTTGGGTTCATGTCCAAATGTCTGTTAATGGCGTTTTCATTTGAGAGCCATGATTCAGCAAGCTCTCTGCCACTTTAAGTATTATACCCGCATTTTATTTGCACCATGTCCCAGTTAAACATTGGTTTGAATACATCCGTTTAGACTAATAGATAGATAAATAGACAGACAGAAGTGAATTTGTCCCATTGTTGTGATTATTGCATATATTTTATACAACAAGCATATACCTGTTGGGCATGTTTAATTGTGAAAGTTATCTTGATTTGGAGTCATCGCTTTCAAGGCATTTTTCTTTTCTTTCATTATTATAACAATTGCACAGATCCCTACGTCCTTACCCTGCTCTGTCCCATCTTGCTCCTTACACTGCCTCTTTCTTGATGTGTATTTGTGTTGGGTAATTGTCGTAGGCATATTTTATAGAGATATACAGCAGTTATATTTTTAAAAGGGAATTTTGGCAAGATCAGATTATTCTGTAGCATTGATCAACGATCATCACATAGATTCAGGCAAGTAGGTCAAGTTTTCCGAACCCAAATAGAAGCTTTCAACTAAAGAAATAATGTTTCATCAGATGAATAAGTGATCACCATAACAGACACAATCATCAAAGGAAAAAAAAATGCAAGCAAATAGCTGCAGGGCTGTGTAAAAACATTTATTCTGCGTGATCTTGCATCTTAAAGTTAGAAAAAAAACGTCAAAGTGCGATCAAGGTCTATACGTGTTCTGCTGCTGAACCGGTGTATTGAGTTAAAGGCAAAGGCAATCAAACATTAAATGGTTTTGTAATTAAATATGTGAAGCTAGAGAGTTGGTATTATACAGTCATGCCTGATTTAATGTCTTCTGAATTAACAATTTTGATTTATTTTGAGCATATACGAAAATGTGGCTTCAAAGAGGGATCTGTAATTGAAGGATACTTTGAGAGAAAGGTGGGTGTAAGGAGCTGCGGAGGGACAGAGCAGGACAAGGAGGTGAGGATCTGTACAAATCTTATAATAATGAAAGAAAAGTCTTTTAGAAGTGAGGACTACAAAGCAGGATGGCTTTCAAAATAAAATGTGCCAAATACTGAGACACTAAACTCAGGAAGCCAAGCTGTGCCTGCCTGTAAATACAAATCATTTATTCAAATTGGCGTATATTTCTGAACCAAGCTATATATGTAAAGGGAAGTATCTAAACAAATGTACATATCTAAACCAATTTATTTCAACTTATATATATTTTAACAAATGCATATATCTGAATGGATGTATTCAAACCCATGTATCAAAACCAATATATACATCTGCACCAGTTTATATACTTAAACCAACCAATTTTTTTTCCTGAACTTCACCTTATAATATTTACACACCGTATTTATATATATATTTATATACACACACCTACTGTTTTCACTAATGGATTAATCTTATAGCTCTTCTTCTTTCGGCTGCTCCCGTTAAGGATTGCCACAGCGGATCATCCAAAATTGTTGTCTGCATATTGATGTGGCAAATTTTACACTGGATGCCCTTCCTGACATAACCCTCCCCATTTAGCCGGGCTTGGGACTGGCACAAAGAAACACACTGGTTTGTGCATCCCCTGTGGCTGGGTTGGATTAATCTTATAGCTCTGAGGCCCATAAAAATTCAACCTTTTGGAAAAAATATCAAGGAAAACCCATTGATGTCTGCATTTAAAAGAAGGCAATCTTGGGGTATGGATCTGCGGATGCAGAATAGATGAGACGGTAGCAGATCCAACTGCAAACTGGTTCAAGTCCTTATTTATGACCTTTTTGTGTTTCTCACACACACACAAAAAAAAAAGCAAATATCATACATAAATGATAACAAAAACCAACAATTAATTATTTATATAAAAGTATCTATTTTATTAGAAACAAATATTGCTCCACATTTTTATGAACACTTAAAGAGATTCACACTCTTCAGTCTTTAGTTCTGTTTTAAAGTATTAAGACATGAATTTATTTTACATTATTTTATCATCTGGAGTATAATAATGAATTTTGGTTTCTTTTGAATTTTAAATTGCTGTCTTTGACATTGTCTAATTTTAATTTATTTCCAATGTCCTTTAACAAATTGGAGCCATTGCTCTCTCTGTCTATCCTGCATTGTTCTTTATTAGTTTACATGTATGAGTTGCTCCCGCACAATTATTTAGCTGGTTATTATCACTCCAGTTCATAAGTAAGTCATTAGAATTCTATAAAGTTCTTTGTTCCTCAGTGCTCTATCAAGATAACTATTATTCATTTCATCAGAAAAATTAAATGGCAAGCCTTAATTACTTCTATTACCGGCTGGTCTCAGATTACAAATGAATATCAACAGGTTTTCTTATGAAACCTCACTACAGAGTACCGAACATAGGGCAAAGGTTGGTCATGCTAAATATTTGATTTAGAGTTCTTTACATTTTTTGATATTTTGAAAGTTTTCATTTATTTATTTACAAAATATTTTTAACATGCGCCTAAGACGTTTGCACACCACTGTGTATATGTATGTACAGTTAATATCTTACAGTATTTGGTTCCTTAAATCAAAACTTTAATGCTTATCTTGTAGGATTTGAATGGTCTTTGTATGTGTTTTTGCCAAGTCTTCACATTTCTCACTGGTTTTAAACCATACTGTCAAACTAATTGGTGGTGGTATGAATGAGTGGATAATAGCATTTGCATCATACTGGCATCAATCACTGAATAAATAATTAAGAAAGAGTAAGACACAAAAGAACTTTCATCCCTTAAGAACAACAAATTTTCTGATCCCTGGAGAATTCCAGCAACTACATCAAGCTATAATGCTCAATAATATGTAGATTAGCTAAAGAGCTAAATGGTTAAAAAACAGAATAATGGAGGCAACTTTAATATGATCTAGTAAAGAAATATGGATACTGCTTCAATATGTCACAAACACTAGCCCACATAAAGCCAAAGCTGAATCCAATTGTTAAGACAGCTGAGGAAGCAATAAAGATGCTAATTGCTTTCAATGGGGGATACTACTATAATGTACCTCTGATGCACTCTAATGGCCAGTTTTTAATTAAATACATTTTACACATGTCCTTTCAGCATTGCCAAACACCAATAAACTCTGACTTATTTACCACTTACATAATGTACAGTTTATGCATATATGCTTGTACTCTACAATGTTAAAAAGTATACTTGTTCAAACAAAAGCTGTCAATGATTCTAAATTATGGGTTCTCCATGTCTTATTTTATAGCAATACAAAATGATGTATACTCAAGTACAAGCACTTTGGGAACATCTTCAAGCCTGCCGTAAGGTAAGCAAAACCACCCCAAGTAACAAGGGGCAGCGTCAATTAACTTAAGAGCAACTAGGCTCATTCCAGGGCTACAGGTGATGAATTATGAAGAAAGATTAAAAGAGCTGAGCCTTTTAAGTTTAAGCAAAAGAAGATTAAGAGGTTACATGAAGGAAGTGTTTAAAATTATGAAGGGAATTAGCACAGTGGATCGAGACTGTTATTTTAATATGTTTTCATCAAGAACACGGGGACACAGCTGGAAACTTGTAAAGGGTAAATTTTGCATGAACATTAGGAGTTTTTTTTTTCTTTACATAGAGAACCATAGAGACATACTGTAAGTTACTTATAAGAGTGGTAGACAATAGGATATTACAGACTTTCAAACTTCAGTTTAATGTTATTTTGGAATAATTAAGTTGATAGAACTGGAAAACTTTGTTGGGCTGAATACTCTGCTCTCATTTAGATTGTTCTAATTTTCTAACTTCATCTTTTTTTTCACCTGTAGATCACAAGTTCACTGACCAAGTAATGAGTGAATTAGTTCCCACTTTTGTGGCAAACCTTTTCCCCTTCCACGATGGCAATATCAGACTCTCAAAGCCACTAGAAGCAGGTATTCAATAAATGACCTGATTTGGAGAAAGATAGAATGGCCCTCTGAGACTATGTTCTTTTGCATTGACTGATGCCTTTTTGCACCTGTGAGTGCATTCTCTTTCTGGTTTGAACCAAGTGGGTTATCAAATAAGGATTAAAGGCTGGAAACCCAAAATTTTACTGCCTAATCATAATTTTTCGTCTTCTTATATATAATATAAAAATATATAGAGCCATACGAAATTTTTCAGCACAGCCCCTTCTTTAACTCCTCGGTATGCTGCCTCCCTTATCTATGAGCCTGAGGCATAGCACACTGGCTGAGCAGAGGACAACGTGTGTAAGAGAGGTATCAGTTAGTAAAATCGCACCCATTAATTTAAAGGTAGATTTATTTTTTTAAGTCACACTTTAAATAAAGTGTTGCATCTCATCTTGTATAATCATGCATATCAGAACATGACAAGTAGTTTAATTAGCTGAGAAGTGTACTACCATGTTACACTTTCTCTGTTACTTGTGCTTACTGTAAATAAATATCTAAAACAATGTACTGTTCAGTGTAGATTTTTGGCATTGCTACTCTTCCCTTTTGCTAGAGTTCATTTGTAAATGAAAAAGTGTACTTTTATTCTGTTTCATTCCTTTAAATACTTTTAACATTATCAAGTCTGAATTTCCACCAGTGTGCAGATTTCCACTGATATTTCCATCAGTGTGCAGATTCCACATGGATGATGCGTGCATATACTCAATGCACATTACCTATTAGGTGGTAAAGTGATGAGAAATAGTCAAGTGTCGACAGGGGATGATTAGGCGGATTCAAGGACCAGGTCATAGTGTACAATTTGGTCTGGACATTGGGAAACACCCTGCGTTTTATGGAGGATGCTCAAGGACCTTTTATGACCACAGAGGATCAGGACCTTGGTGTTACATCTCATCTGAAGAACGGCACCTTTTTACAACAGAGTGTTCCTGTCACTACACTTGTGCATTGGGATCTACACACAAGATCACAGAGTAAGCACCCCCTGCTGGCCTAACCAACACCTCTTCCAGCAACAACCCTAGCTTTTCCTTGGTGATCTCCCATCCAAGTACTAGTTGGGCCAAACTAGTTGGATTCATTTGGATTATTTGTTCTGAATAAAATGGATAATTTTAAATAGGAACAGGAACAACAGCAGTTAGCTAAACTGTTTGCACACTGAATGCTGTGAAATGCAGAGCCTGTATTACATCTTTGTTATTCTCACCTGCATCAGTATGTTTAAACATACTGCATTTCACGTTCAAAAAAACGGCCTTTTGATCTTTCTTGGGCTTTTCCAACTCCCTGATAGTCTTTTTCACTTTTTGCTGTGGCTATGGTGATTAAACTTATCTGTAAGCAGTCAAGTCAGTCAATACATTAGGGTTAAGTGAGGCACTGCCTCCCCATTCTCAGCAGAAGGTGCTGTTTTGAAGAAATTAAACAAGTAATAAACGCCTTTCAATAATTTAACATATCGTTAAAATGCATACTAGCAAACCCAACTTTGTCGTTGTTTAATTTTTTCTGTCATCTACAATATGTTCAGTGCAATTTCGTATCTAGAAAACTATTCCTTTTTGAAGTTTGAGAAGCTTTCTTTGTGTCTGGTGCTGCTAGTCTGTTTCAATGTTACACAGTCAGGCTCTTTGACTGCACAGTACTGCCTTGGGACTTGAAGTATAAAACATTTTCAAACAAACTTCTTCCTCTTCTTTTTTCACAATTCCATTGTCTGAAATTTTTTCATGATTTAATTTAAAGGCTCTGTGATCTTGTACATCTTGTTGCATTGGAATAGTAGATTACAACATTATCATGAATCAAGTTGGTTATCTAAAAAACATTAGGATTTGGCATTTTGCATATTGAACAGAAACTGAAAATTAAACATTTGGAGCAATATCAGTCTGTTGAATTATATTCTATGTTCATGGAATTAAATTGTGAAACTGGTGAGAGTTGACTGTTATGTGTCAGCTGTGCAGTGAGACAGTTACTGAATTCCTTTGCATTTCTGATTTTAGTGTTTAGTATATGACGTATTTTGAAATATATTTAATACTGTCCTTTGGTAGTTTTACTGTTTAACAAAATAATATTTTCATATACAGCATGTATCTTCATTTTGTGTCATTTGGTTTTTTTTATGGCATGACTCAGCTGACATTTTCCCTATCTTCCACTCCTCCTTTCCATGCGGCACCAATGATTTTTTTCTCTGCCTTGTCCATTACAAACAACTTCACATCACTAGCTCCCCGTCACATTGCTTTCTTGAAGTCAGTGGCAACACCATCTACACTCACTTTCCTCAACTCTGTGTGTCGACCCAAGCCAGGACGCTTCCTAAGGGTCACCAGTAGTCACTTAACTTTGCCAAGTCAAATGAATTTAAGCAGAGGTGTGGATCTTGCAAGAGTCTCAACCACGGCTCTCATGTCTTTCATTTGTGCTTGCTTTCTCTCTTTCTCACCCTCTTCCTTTTGTACGTGCGCACGCACACACACACTGACTGCACAGAACCTTTTATGGATGGCTTCGGAGGATGATTCCAACCCTTCTGACAGTCTGCAGAATCTAAGCCCCACCACAATGTTCATTATGTAAATGCCACTATTTGTGAAAATGACTGGTGCTAATGGCACATGCATGAAAATTGTTCCAGTCTTCATTAACATGAAAATTGTGCTTCATTATTGTTTGAAACACAGAAGAAAAAATATTAGATGACTTTCTTCATGCATCCAAATTTTCATAATATTGGATCCAATGGCAATTAGAGGCACATTTTATCTCATTAGCCTTAAACATATATGGAAAAGTCAGTGATTCTCTTTACAATTACAAATGGCAAAACCTTTGAGCTAGTTTTGCGTGAACGTCTCTTCCAGTTACTTGTAAATTGCTTTAATTAAAATGATAACTGGCTAATTCAAACATTTGATTATCTTCATGACAGCTGTTATCATAAATGATGGATTGAGGAGAATTAGTCACGAAATGCTCAATGCCAAGCAGACCGCACAAAATTAGATTTGAGTGGAAAACAGAAAAGGCTGAGGAAATTCAACCTGCACATGCTACTCTCCCATTCAAATACCAGTTGGAGAAAAATCATTTGAAGGGCACGGATGTTACAGATGTGCTTGAGACATTATAAACCACTGTTAAATCACAGTCATCCACATATCCATTCAACCTTCTTAATGCAGTTCAGAGTGACAGGCGACAGAGCCTCTTCAGGAAGTAGTAGGTGCAGTCCTGGTATCAGTCCTATCACCCACACATCAAGTTATTAAAACACCTGAAACACACACATTGTTTTCATGTAGAAGTAAAATTAGAATACCTTGAAAATAACTCACATATCAATGGAAAAAGCATGCAAACACCACACATTGTTTGAAACCTAAAGTCTAACGCTAAAACTATGCCATTACACTGCTCTAAATCAAATTCTTTATATCATTTGTTAACAAATGTAGTACTTTTACTGCTGAAAATTCTTTTACAAAACCACCATACACATACATGTTACAAGTAGATGATTTGAAAGGTAGTTTTGAACTGGATTAAAGTCATGGAATACCCTGATTTTAATAAAAACTTTACAATTCCATGAATCCATTTATCTAGTTTAAAGTCACTCTTTCTATTACACAATCAAAGGGACTTGGAGGCACTCTTAGCAGTATCAGCTTCAAAGCTAGAAACAACTCTGGATAGCAGTTCACAAACACAGTGCACACTCCTGACTTAACTCATAGGTTCTTTAACTATAGGTTGGTTATCTGATTTTGGATCGCACAGAGTCATAATTCACAGTTATAATCACTGGTAAAGGATTGTGTATAGTTTGTAGAGTGTCTTGGGAAGTTTAGGCAAATGCCATTCCTCTGCTATCACCTGTGTCGGCGATTAACTGGATGACTGAAAGCGATGATTCAGGGTCTCGAAGATGCAAAAAAGGTATAATTGGGTCATTAAAAGTTTAAACTTTTTAAAGTTTAAAAGTTTGCTCACACACACACACATTAACCTAAAGTGACAAGACTGAGATAACTGGAAAAACCATTCATGGATACGCAAGGAAAACAGGCCAGCAATCTGACTAGTGTCCCTGGAGCTATGAAGAAGCAGAATAAATAACTGTTCTTCCATGTCAGTAAATCAGAAGGCTGAACAGAAAAATGGTTGGAAAAAAATAATTTACTTCTGATAAAATAATATTAAAAATTAACAAATGAATATACATTTCTTTATTATTTTTAACTTGTTGTACTTTAAGTGTGTCATTCCAAAGATGGCACCGTTTGTTTCTTTCAAACACTCATTGCAGAAGCCTTTCACTATTGTTGTTAAATGGGGACTGAAGAAAACAGAGGCTGCATAATGGCCGTTTAAGCTATGCTATAAACATTCGTCCATTGTCCAGGCCCACTTTTCTAGCACATCGCTGTGAGGAGCTAAAGCTTACCCTGATAACACTAGGTACAAGGCAGGGACCCTCCTGTCACAGACGGCACTTAGTCTCTCATATGATACAAAATTACTGGAATTAATTCGTTTAAAATGCAACTCCATGAGATGCTGGATGAAACTGGAGTGCACAAAGAAAATTGGTAAAGACAGTAATCAGGAAAAGTAATCAAACCTCAGCCCCTAGAGATGCTGTCATTTTATTTATAGGTAAAATTCAGCACATAAAACTGTAAAAATCACTTCGCATACTTCAAAGCCCTATTGCTCAATTTCAATAACATCTAACTGACAGTTTAACGATAAGGATTTTCTGCACTAGTTCATCAAAATTGAATCCTGTTTGTGGAATGCACTTCAAAATTTATAAAGCTGGTTCTGGTAGATTTCCTTCTCGTTGTCTCACACCCACTGACATCTTCTATGAGCACAGCTAATGCTCTGACCTTCCCCAAAGCAGCTTGCTGTCTGTGTCTGATGGCAGCTCTGTGCAAGATTAGACTAGATTTACAAATTTAAAGAGCAGTACGGAAGCCACCAGTAGCCAGTGGAAATGCTGTGAGTCCATCATAAGGGCTTTAAAGAAAACAGGAACAGAAAGAGAGAGAGAGAGAGAGAGAGAGATGTGTGCTTAGAAGAAACTTCAGGGGGATTTAAATGTCAAGCCTCCAGTTTTTTTACAGATCTCTTTTCTAAAATTCTCCAAGAGCTTTAGAAATCCCCTGTTTAGGAAATACTAATATACGGAAATTAAACTGCATACATTACTAATGCTGACACATAATTTCCCCTCATCATACACAATATTGCTGACATGGATATAGGGTTCAGTATGTGCTGACTGAGGTTGGGATCCAGTAAACATTGTTAAGTTGCATTCTTTAGGTTTTGGAATTTAGATACCGGTAAGCTTAAAATTCTCAAACTTGATTAACTTACTTCATCGTGTCATCGTGGGGCAGAATTTATCGCAACAGTATCAAGGTGAAGCAACGACCTACCCTGTACCAGCCTATAGGAGGGTCCACTCAGAGACACATCCACACTCAAAATTTAAATTTATCATTTAACCTAACATGTGCCTGTCTTTTTAATATGAGAAGATAAATGGAATACCAGGAGAGAAACGTATAAAGAATGCGTATACTACACAGAAAGAGCGCCTGTACACTATTACAGGGTGTGCCACACTGAAAAACAAGGATGAATTTCAAAACCAAAATATATGTAACAACTAATCAACCTATAATTTATATAGTACTTTTTCTATGGCAAGCACCATGCAAAGAAACTTGACATGTGTAGCTAGTTAATCATTTACATGCATTTTTTAGAGTTTGAGCAAAGGCAGTTTAAAGTAACTTGCTGAAGGTCACACAATGGGTCAAATGAGGAACAGTGCCAGCAAGTGTCTGGTTTTCAGGTGTGCAACAAAGTGGCATTGGCCTCTTTTTTGTAGCACTGCGGTAACAATCATACAGTGAAACCACTGATACCTGAATGCGCAAGCTTGTTGCGCTTTAGCTTTACAGGAGTTGTGATTGGATGCTGTGAACATAAGAAATCTGACAAACAAGAGGAGAGTCTCTCAAGCTAGTTTATTTAGATAATAGCAAAGCTGTTCCAGTATCTCATCCAGATACTTCTTAAAGTTTGTCAAGGTCTCTGCATCAACTATATGAATCAATAGTTTGTTCCAGATTCCCACAGCTCTTTGAGTAAAGCTTCTTGGTTTCCATCTTAAGTAATCTTCCTATTAATTTCCACTAGTGTCGTCTAGTATGTGATTTACACTTACTCTGAAAGAATTCTTTTGAATCTACTTTATTAATACCTTTGCTTATTTTGAAGACACGGATTAGATCCCCATACAGTCTCCTCTGCTAGAGACTAAACAGATTTAATTCTCTGAGTCTGTCAGAGTGGGACATGTCCTTAAGTCCTAGGATGTACTTAGTTGCTCTCTTCTGCACAGCTTCAAGTGCTGCTATATCTTTCTTGTAGCATGGAGACCAAAACTACACACAGTTCTCCAGATGTGGTCTCACTATTGCTTTATATAGTCTAAGCATAACGTCCCTTGACTTATATTCAACAGTTTTTTATGGTATTACCTAACATTTCATTTGCCTTTTTGATTGCTTCTGCATATTGCTTAGAGATGAATGCATTGTGTCAACATAAGCACTTAAATCCTTTTCAGAGGTTGCTTCCTGTACGACAGTGTCTCCCATCTTGAATTTATAATTGACATTCCTGTTGCCCACGTGTAGCACTTTGCACTTTTCAACATTAAAACAGTGAGACCAGTTTTTTGTTGGCCAAGCAAACTGTTATACCTCAAACAACCATTTGTATTACAGTTTATGCCTGGATATACCTGTTGGTTCTTCGTATTGTCCATGTGTATAAGGATCTACAGATATTCATCATCACATAATAGTAGGACTGATATGGTTTGTTTTGGGATTCTTAACTGTTCATAAATCATTGTTTCAAGTTTTCATTTTGTTGCATTCTGGGTTGTGTGTAGGGGTGTGCAATATTGGCAAAAAATATCTTGATATTTTCTAGGACTATGATAACAATATTTAAACAATATTTTGCATCCTTTAAAAATGTGCTTCTAGAAGTCTTATTGATCTAGCTAGGTTTTGTTAATAGGATATTAATTCTAGGTTACTAACGAGATTAATGGAAACAACAGTTAACGAAAACAGGTCTTATTTATTTACTTATTATATGTATTTATTACTGAGATAAAATAGTGCACGTATGAGTAAACCATTTCAAAGTGGCCTAATGGGTTTACACAAAAAAATACATTCAGACACAAAACTGTTATAATGAGAGCATTTTAAACTGACACTTACCCATAATATAAACAACATATGAATCCAAAGGGAATAAATTACTAATCTCTCTCTCTCTCTCTCTCTCTATATATATATATATATATATATATATACTGTATATATAAGTCAATATATGTGTGTATGTATGCATATTCCAGCATCACTTCCAAACAGCTGGAGTGATTTTTATATAACTTGGTACACATGTTTTTCATTGGTCGACTAAAAATCAACCCTAACCCACCCCCTTCTGGGTAGGGTGGGAGATGGGGTGATCTTGTGGTCTTGTATGCATATTATAATCCAGTTCACAATCGGAATGACCACCAGAGGGTGAACTGGAGGTGACTGCCAGCATTCTTTACGTTTGTGCACCACCACACCCCTGTTGCTTCCATCCATCCATTTTCTAACCCACTGAATCCGAATACAGGGTCACAGGGGTCTGCTGGAGCCAATCCCAACCAACACAGGGCAGGAACCAATCCCGGGCAGGGTGCCAACCCACCACAGGACACACACACACCAAGCACACACTAGGGCCAATTTAGAATCGCCAATCCACCTAACCTGCATGTCTTTGGATTGTGGGAGGAAACCGGCCCCAGAGGAAACCCACGCAGACACGGGGAGAACATGCAAACTCCACGCAGGGAGGACCTGGGAAGCGAACCCGGGTCTCCTAACTGTGAGGCAGCAGCGCTACCACTGCACCACCATGCCGCCCCCCTGTTGCTTTTGAAATTAAATAGAGTTGGCCGGTTCCAAGCGTCAACTGGATGATAACATACATACAAGACCGCAAGACAAGCACATTGGTGAGTCTTCATTATTTGTTAATTTATTTATATTTTTAAAGTTGTGTTTTTTTTTAATTACATTTTTCTCAAACAATTAAAAAAAAAAAAACACTTTATCTTCCTCCTGGGAAACGCAGGATATTTCAACTATTCATAACTGACCTGAATGTTAAAGTATGGATAAACATTAAATGCTATGCTATAAGGTGGATTGTGCAGCATACAAGAAAGAACAAAAATCTAACGTAGTGTACTATAGTGTAAAATTTCAAAGTTCTTCCAAATACTGCGCAGGAAAAAAAATATAGCATTTATAAATTTATAAATTCTGTCATACATTGCACAAATGTACAAAAAAACAAAACGTAACATTTATAAATAAATGACTAATTTCAAGTTATTGCACAAAGATATCAGAAAAAATGAAACAATTGTAAAATTCTACTGAGAAAATTTCATGTTGTGTGACAGAAACACCAACCTGTCCACAGCATCTGGCTTCAGAGCCGCACAGTTACATGTTACAACATTTTGTCCGGTGCTGAAAGTCCTCTCAGAAGGGCTGCTTGAGGCAGGGATGCACAGGCACTTTTTTGTAAGTTTCCCAATTTGGAGAACTTCAGGTATCATCAAGTAGCTCTTGATCTTTTTTTAATGCCAGTATTTCCTGTGTTTTCCTTTGAATTCTTGGTTTTTTTTTTTAATAGCTGCCAAAATACTTTTTTTTTTATTTTTTGCTCCCTCACTTGTGTCATCACCTGCTCCAGCTTCTGCAGCCACAGGGACAGGAAAGAGTGGGAGAAGGAGGCGGTGATCTGAGCGAGTGTTTTAAATAATGTAAAAAAAAAAGAGGACCCCCAACCAAGACGGCTTGTGGAATAAAATGTGCCCAATAAGCATATGCTTATTACGGAAATAAAAATAATTAATTTGAACAAATGACATAATTAGCTTGAACACATTAATAATTTATTTGAACTGATTTTTTTTTTTGTATGACACCTATGGGACTCCGAACTAGATCAATTTCACTTAAATTGCATTTTACCGAAGCACCCAAATTGCTCATCAATGGTAATATGGAGCCTATGTCCAAAAAAAGGAAGCCTCTTCCAGTTGTTAATCCATAGTGCACTGACAACGTTAGCCCTGCTGTCATCTGTCTTGCAAACCATGTGACCTTCTTGCAGCCATGTCGTGCCATGTGCTGCTTTTCTTGCAGAATGATTCCACCAAAGTTTGGTAAGTGGGTTTTTGTTCTTGTGCCTTGGGTGATTTACACCCATCCTAGACAGCTGACTCCTAAAGCTTTTTGTATTCTTCATATTCTGTCCGGTGGATAGTTTGCAGATTTTGAAACAAGTTAGTTGTTGAGCTGTTCTTTAATGGCAAACAATTTCTGAGACAGTTTGCAGATTTCTGTGTTTTGAGCAACATCAGTCTTTTTGAAACCAACCTACCTCCATGCGAGTGATGATAACTATGTCTTGCCATTGAATCTATTGACATGGATTGTTTTATCCCGCGCTGCTGTTTGTTCACTCACTGGCACCGTGTGTGCCAATGCACTCGCTATGCACACATGCAATAGTCTATACGTGATCTTCAATGAAATCTGACTCAGTTTTAGGCTTCTCAGATTTAATAAATTTACAAAGCATTTCCTTTAGGACTGGCCCTCCTAGTGTGAGAAACAGGGATGCCATATTCGAGACTGGGCAGAAAGACAGGAGCTCTGCAGCTGGGGAAAAGCATAATATCATTAGCAAGGCTCTCTTACTTTTATTACCATGACATATAAGAGTTGCATGTTAAGGCAGCTGACCTGTAGCTGATCCCTCAACTTTATAATGAATGTTTGTAAGAGTGTTTTGTTAAACCTTGACTAAGCAAGTACATTGTCTTTGTAAATACTAAATATTTTATCTTTAAAAACAATTTATATTTTAATTACATTTTTTGTTTTTTACATTCAGCATTTGCTTTGTGTGTCTGTGAGAAGGTTATATGGAATGGGTGAGGTATAAGGGTCCCTGGTTAATCTAGCTTTAAACTAAATAAATCACAGCACTAACGCTGTGTGAATCAATAGGGAGGGCACCTCCTCTACAGCACTGCATGTGAGACTTAAGGATGCAGCCGCTTCTTTTCTAGCAATTAACACCAAAATTCAATTCAGCCAAATTGTTCATTTCACAGATGATGCACTGTGCTTCTGTTTGGAATGCACTTTTAGGTCTATATCTGATAAGACTGCATCTGTCACAGGCAACTGACACTGGAATTGGCTCAAAGATGTCTCACTGTTGTACCATTTACTACCATGGTCAGTGAGCAAGATGATTATAATTTATTGTTTGCCAACCTTGATGGATAAAACTTTGCACTGATTACAGTACATATGCACCCAATGTAAGCACTATCTCTGTGCTTAGTGCTCTTTCTTTGCCTGATTTTAACCTCTGCTCTATAGCAGAACCCTTATTGTTTATACTGCTATTATAACAAAGACTACAGCAGCTTCTCTCAATGGTAACCTATTATAGGGCCATAAGATTGGGAAGCTGTCAGTGGCAGAGTCCAGCATCTTAGGGCAGACAGGTATACAAGGAAGAAAGATCCACATAAAAGCAAGTCATTTTTCTTGTTGAGAAAAGGAATTGCTTCATGACAAACTCCCAGTTGACATATTTGTATATTAGCAAAAGAAGACCACTGCATGTGAAACCTCAAAACTGCCGTAGGTCAGCAACCACAAGGTAAGACCAAGTCCAACAGGGAGAGAAAAGCATCAGGATAAAATAAAGACAAAGTCCACTCACTGTTCTCAGATTCACCACAGAAAAAGTCCCATCTTCTTCTTTTGACTACTCCCATTAAGGGTTGCCACAGCAGATCATCTTCTTTCATCTTTCTGTCCTCTGCAACTCGTTCTGTTACACACATCACCTGCATGTCCTCTTTCACCATATTCATAAACCTTCTCTTAGGCCTTTCTCTTTTCCTCTTCCCTGGTACCTCTATCCTTAGCATCCTTTTTCCAATGTACTCAGCATCTCTCCTCTGCACATGTCAAAAACCAATGTAATCTCGCCTCTCTGACTTTGTCTCCCAACCATCCAACTTCAGCTGACCCTCTAATGTACTCATTTCTAATCCTGTCCATTCTCATCTTGCCCAGTGCAAATTTTAGCATCTTTAACTCTGCTACCTCCAGCTCTGTCTCCTGCTTTCTGGTCAGTGCCACCGTTTCCAATCCATATAACATAGCAGGTCTCATTACCATCCCTTTCACTCTTGCTGATATCCATCTGTCACAAATTACTCCTGGCACTCTTCTCCACCCATTCCACCCTGCCTGCACTTTCTTTTTCACCTCTCTTCCACAATCCCCATTACACTGTACTGTTGATCCCAAGTATTTAAACTCATCCACCTTCGCCAACTCTATTGCTTGATCCTCACCATTCCACTGTCCTCCCTCTCATTCACATACATGTATTCTGTCTTGTTCCTACTTTCATTCATTCCTCTCCTCTCTAGAGCATATCTCCACTTCTCCAGAGTCTCCTCAATCTGCACCCTACTATTGCTACAGACCACAATGTCATCAGCAAACATCATAGTCCACGGGGACTCCTGTCTAATCTCGTATGTCAATCTGTTCATCATCATTGCAAAGAAGAAAGGGCTCAGAGCCGATCCCTGATGTAAACCTCCGCCTTGAATGCATCCATCACTTCTACCACAGATCTCACCACTATCACACTTCCCTCGTACATGTCCTGTACAACTCTTACATACTTCTCTGCCACTCCCGACTTCTTCATACAATACCACAGCTCCTCTCGAAGCACCCTGTCATATGCTTTCTCCAGGTCCACAAAGAGGCAATGCAACTCCTTCTGGCCTTCTCTAAGCTTATCCATCAACATCCTCGGAGCAAAAATTGCATCTGTGGTGCTCTTTCTTAGCATGAAACCATACTTCTGTTCACTAATCATCACCTCACTTCTTAGCCTAGCTTCCACTACTCTTTCCCATGACTTCATGCTGTGGCTCATCAATTGTATCCCCCTGCAGTTATTACAGTCCTGCACATCACCCTTATTCTTAAATATCGGCACCAGTACATTTCTTCTCTACTCCTCAGGCATCCTCTCCCTCTCCAAGGATCCATTAAACAATCTGGTTAAAAACTCCACTGCCATCTCTCCTAAACACCTCCATGCTTCCACAGGTATGTTGTTATGATGTATAAAATCTACAAATTATTCTCTATATTTTTATTATTATATTTTGCCCAATCCCAACAAGATGAATTCAGATGTAGGAATAAAAAGGCATATCCTCTTCCATTAAACCTCACTTTTATAGCAGTTGTTCACAGCATAGTGCTAAATTGGTATTACAGCCTGGGAAGGGAAGACTGAATCATGCCTCAAGCTATTGATTACTTTATGGAAGGACATCTGGGACAACAATTTGGTTTACAGCCTGAGAAAGGAGGACATGAGGCAATATCCATCCATTTTCCAACCCACTGAATCCAAACACAGGGTCACAGGGGACTGCTGGAGCCAATCCCAGCCAACAAGGAAGGAACCAATCCCAGGCAGGGTGCCAACCCACCACAGGACACACACAAATACACCCACCACACACTAGGGCCAATTTAGATATGCCAATCCACCTAACCTGCATGTCTTTGGACTGTGGGAGGAAACCCACGCAGACATGGGGAGAACATGCAAACTCCAGGCAGGGAGGACCCGGGAAGTGAACACAGGTCTCCTAACTGCGAGGCAGCAGCGGTACCACTGCACCACTGTGCCACCTGAGGATAGATTAAAGAGTTTGAGTAAAATTCATCCATCATATTGACAGCCAACCAATCAGGTGCATGCAACTATCATGTGTTGTGAAACCATGGCATGAAACTTTATAATAAATATGCCTCATTTTGAAAGCAACATCACAGGAAGAAGAAGAGAAACAGAGATGATGGAAGAGCGACATCAGAGAAGGAAAGCAAAGACATGTGTGACCAGTTTTCATCCAATCGTCAGCTAACAGCATTTTCATGAACATCGATTTCTAAATCAAACGCCGCCCTGGGACATTCATCCTTGTCATCTGTAACTTTTTTGTAAGCTTTTTCTAAAGACTATATATATCCAGACTTTCCTATCAGTACCTATGTTCTATTATTCTTTGTTCCAGTGGTATTATTATTATTCTTATAATAAATACCATGCTGCTTTTAACAGTCTATGCTTTGTCTTAATGTCTGTAGAGTGATTGAAATAATAAATTAGATTTCTTTGAGCATCTAGTGCAGCCAGAGATTTGCCATTACCTCTGTGCTGCGAGGTTTATTAAGGCTGCGAGTGAGAGCTACACTCAATAGTTGGCAACAGTATGTAAAGAAAATATTCTTGGCTGATAAATGGCCTATGGTCAAGAGTGCTGCATCTTTGTATGTTTACATGTATTCTTGTAGACCAAAAGTAATATTTAGATCTGAGATATCATTAAAACATTGTATGTTGTTCATGCTGATAATAAGTAAGTCTCTTGAAGTGCTGAGTGACAGGCTGTGTTATTCCTAAAGCACTTGTGTGGTTTAAAGTGCTAAAGGTTAATCAGCTGTGTGTGTGTCATTTATGGGGCACTGTTGTGATTAGGGTCTGTGTATATGCATATAGCTATGTATGTGTGTGTTCATCTTAAAGTGCAAAAGTAGACCAACCCAATAACAAATTTGACAAGTACACTTGCCCTTCAGAAAACAGGTAAAGGGTAAGTAGATGGAAATACTACGATAATACATATGTCATCTAGACCAAAGTTCTTTCCACCTTTCATCCTCTTCATAGCTGTCCTTACTTCCTCCTTGCTAATCTGTTGCATTTCCTGATTCACTATCTCCTCATCATCCAACTTGTTCTCTCTCTCATTCTCTTCATTAACATCTCAAAGTACTTTTTCCATCTGCTCAACACACCCTCCTTGCTTGTGAGTATGTTTACATCTTTATCCTTTATCACCCTAATCTGCTGCACATCTTTCCCAGCTTAGTCCCTCTGTCTAGCCAATTGGTATAGGTAATTTTCTTCATCCTTAGTGTCCAACCTTTCATACAACTCATCATACGCCTTTTCTGTAGCCTTTGCCATCTCTGTCTTCACCTTATCTCCTTGTACTTTTGTCTACTTTCTGCATTTCTCTGACTATCCCACTTCTTTGCCATCTTCTTCCTCTGTATACTCTCCTGTACTTCCCCATTCCACAACCAGGTTTCCTTTTCCTCCTTCCTCTGTCCAGATGTCACACCAAGCACTCTTCTTGCTGTCACCCTTACTACTTCTGCTGTAGTTTCCCAACTGTCTGGTAACTCTTCACTAACACCCAGTGCCTGTCTCACCTTCTCCCTAAACTCAACCTTGCAGTCTTCCTTTTTCAAATTCCACCATATGATCCTTGGCTCTGGCCTCACTCTCTTCCTCTTCTTGATCTCCAACGTCCTCCTACAGACCACCATCCTCTGCTGCTTAACTACACTTACTCCTGCCACTACTTTGCAGTCTTCAATCTCCTTCAGATTGACTCTTCTGCATAGGATGTAATCTTCCTGTGTGCATCTTCCTCCACTTTTGTACGTAACCCTATGTTCCTCCCTCTTCTTAAAATGCATATTCACCACAGCCATGCCCATCCTTTTGGCAAAATCCACTATCATCTGACCTTCTTCATTCCTCTCCTTGACACCATATCTACACATCACCTTCTCGTCTCCTCTGTTCCCTTCACCAACATGACCATTGAAATCCGCTTCAATCACCACTTTCTGTCCCTTGGGTACACTGTTCATCACTTCATTTAACTCACTCAGAAAAAGTCTATGGACCCTGTGCTCTGAGATGTGGTTTCTCATACATTTTTCTGAGTTTCCTTAAACATGTATAGGGATTATATATGCTTGTTTTATGGTTTTGGGGTCAAGTATTCATAAAATAACATTAGTTTCCTGTTTTAGGGTAATTTGAAAAAGCTGAAAATTAATACCATTATTCCAGGACAGCATATTAGATTTGTTATGGACACTGCCATTTTTAGCAGAATTCCCTTGTTCCCTTGCAGAATTTCCCACGAAGAGCAACACAAGTGACATTATCAGTTTGACCATATTTAAGTCAGCACAGGTGTTTTTCTGCATCCAAGGATAACAGATAAAAACTTAAAGCTCATGCATTAGAAACCTTACTAGAGTTTAGAATTAAAGCTTGTTTTTGG
The DNA here is from genome assembly GCF_016835505.1 of Polypterus senegalus. Taxonomy (NCBI): domain Eukaryota; kingdom Metazoa; phylum Chordata; class Cladistia; order Polypteriformes; family Polypteridae; genus Polypterus; species Polypterus senegalus. The sequence goes on along the minus strand of NC_053163.1, from coordinate 100,853,007 downwards.
TCTTTGAGTTCAGAATTGTGATATCAGTTTTGTTATTTTGATTGGTTTGATTTCTGGCTTTGACTACATTTATATCCTGGTCCTTATCAGTAAAAATACACTGCATCACCCCAAGTCCATAAACCCTGGTGGAATTCTGAGAAAATATTGCCTCTATCCCTTGAAATAACATGAATCAAACAAAATATAAATGCGCTGCTATACTCTAGATTCTGACACTTTATTGCATGGAACTTTATAAAGCCAGCGAATGCATTTATTTTAATTGGTATAGTTAAAACTGAAATCTACAGTCATGGCCAAACGTTTTGAAAATGACACAAGTATTGGTTTTCAAAAAGTTTGCTTCTTCACTGTTTTTCGATCTTTTTGTTAAATGTTTCGATATTTGCTTTGTTGGCGCTTCTTTTTCAAGACCTCTGCAATTCATCCTGGCATTCTGTCAATCAACTTCTGGGCCAAATCCTGACTGATGGTAGCCCATTCTTGCATAATCAATGCTTGGAGTTTGTCAGAATTTGTGGGTTTTTGTTTGTCCACCTGCCTCTTGAGGATTGACCACAAGTTCTCAATGGGATTAAGGTCTGGGGAGTTTCCTGGCAGGTCCATTTGTGGCAGGGCTGAAATGCAGTGAGAATGGGATTTTTGGGATTGCATTCATTTTCATGGCAAAGAGGGACTTTGCAATTAATGGCAACTAATCTGATCACTCTTCATAACATTCTGAAGTACAGTATATGAAAATTGCCATCATAAAAACTGAGGCAGAAAATTTAATATTTGTATAACCTGTGTGAAACATAAGTCTTTGTCTTTTAAGTTCCACCTACTAAATGTATTAAAGAAACTAAACTAACCTTTCATCAGTCACACAGCAGCTTTAAACAGCGTGTGACATGCACACATCATCACAGAAGAGCTGTGAGGAGACTAGAGTGCAGACGAGCTGTGGAGAAATACAATGCCACTTTTAAAGCAGATGCATTATTAAAGCAGAAAAACTTAAAAGTAGAAGAGGATTAATTTATTCTACCAACTGAAAGAAAAAAAAACAATTTTGAGAGCGTTTAAAAGCCAGTCCTAAATGAATCATGCTTTTGTGGATGATTGTTTAGGTAACAATTAAGGAATTACATGTTGATAAGTTTGTTCCTACTTCTTGTGAACGATAGGGTGCGCTCTCGCTCCCTTGAACCCCTGTCCACGACTCCAGACACCAGGTAAAAGTCCTCAAGTTGACTTTATTTTGTCGCCACAGTGCACAAAGCACACTCTCCACCACAATACTCATATAAATCACCAATGCAATCAATAAACAATCCTCCAGCTCCCAGACGCGTTGCCACCCTTCCACCCAGCTCAGCTCGCCATCTGGGAGCTCCCATAGTCCTTTTATATCTCCTGACCCGGAAGTGTTTCTGCCCAACAGTCCACAAGTCCTTATTCCTTTCAGGTCAGGATAAATAGTCCTTTTCGTCAACCCGGAAGTCTGTCGCTCTTCCTGTGACGAACCTCCGGGTCACAGGGCACGAAGAAGCCCTCGGTCCTCCCTGCAGCTCCCTCCTGTGGCCCCCACGGCATCCAGCAGGGCTTTGCATAAAAACTCCATTGTCCATGATGCCCTGCTGGTCTTCTGGGGACCTCCACGCTGCAAGGAGGGCTCCACCTGGCCTCTTGGGGGTATTGGCCGGGATAAATGGCCGGCCATCCTTCACATTCTATAGAGAAAGATGATAAAACCAAGCTAACATAGATCAGTGTTTTATGTTTTTGTTTATTGCCCTGTGTGTGTATACTTGCCGATAGAATATCCATTTCCTATTATCTTTATGTTAAGAATAAACTAGTATCTTCTTTATGAAAGTGAGTGCTTTTAGTGAAGTGAAGGCAAGTTTGTGTACACCTTCACCCAGTTTATTAAGAAACATACTTCTTCATTGTTCTGATGTCCCATCTTGAACAAGAAAAAGAAATCTATAGAGTACAGCACTTTATCTGCAACTCTGCACTGCATGTCCATTTCCACACTAATGTAAAGAACAACATAATAATACACCAGAGTACAGCAACACCCAGAGATGACAATATTGCAGTTTTATAATTATTACAGGCTATTACAGGTGTTTTTAACTCATACAGTAACCACAGGCAAGAGTTAGGAGCTGAATGAAATGTTGAACTCCCTTTAGGTTTACAGTATAATTGCTAAGTTAATGCAGAGACCAGTACTGTACAAAGCAGAAGAAAACTCCCAGTGGCATAATTATGCATTTCAAATTAGCAACTATTTATTCATTGATAGGTAATATGGTGAAAGGTATATTTTCTCTTTTGTAGTGTGATGGAAGTATAGAACATGTGGACAACTGTGGAGAATTTTCACTTCTGTAGTTATGTAACCGTGAGATGTTTATGCCATGAGGATGCCATTGGTTCAATTGCCCTTGTTTTCTCCATTTTCTTTGTATTGAATTATTGTTTGTTTCATAAAGTGCTTTTGGGACTATACTTGACACATGAATCCATATATAAAATAACAAATGATTGACTGACTGATTGTTTAACTCAAGTTTGCAGTTGCAGTAAATGATGTGGTTTAATTGATATGAAAACTTTTAATTAAAAAAATAAAGTACTTAACAGCTTCAAAGTGAAAAGTTCCATAATCATTATTTCTTTAGCTCACCTGATTTATTCTAACAGTACCTGCAATTACAACAAACTTAGGATAGATAAATTTCACTAATAACAGATCACTGAGTGAGTACCACACAGTTCTTTACATTTTATAATACACTGTCATTATTCCCTATATACTGTATATAGTCAGTCATACAACTGTGTTGGGAATTAAATAACATGGCGCCTCCAAGAAGAAATACAAATACAAAGAATAAAGAATGCACTTTGTAAACTTCTAAATATTTGATTTTACTATTGAGTTTTAACCATCATACATATCAAGAACTTCGACAAAAAAAGAATGAAGCCAAAACAAAGAAAAAAAAGCCTACAAAGCAAAAAATGACTCTTTGCTGTAAGAAAAACAGCAGTAGCAATGTGCTGTTTTAAGAAAATGAAAAGGTACAAGTACTGATTATATATTACTAGCCAACCCGCGGCGTACCATACGCCGCATAATCAGGCCGGTTTTTTAATAATTTTTAAGCACAGGGAGAAAATTTAACATTTGCAAAATCGGTAATGTAATAAATCAGCAAGAAAAGCAACATTGTAACAATGCACGGAACGAACCAACACACAATCGTCCATGCGGCGTAGCGAGGTGGGAGGGGAGTGTGTACAAAGTGCAGGAGCACCTAAGAAGACACATGTTTGTCACGGATGCGAATTTGCTGTATGTAGCGTGTAAAACACTTTGCTATGCTGCACGCGGTCGTGTGTCGTAACCGAAAACTCGTTTTTTAAAGACTGCTCACTTCATTGTGTTTTAACCTCAGTTGTAAAGGAATGTTTTAATGATCCCATGGGATACCCCTCGCAAACAGTTTTACACGCTGCATATGGCGATTCACCTCCGCGAGAAACATGCCTCTATTAACAGTCAACATGTGGGAGGGGGGTGTGTACAAAGGGTAGGGACAAAAACAGTGGGAGCGTATGAGTCGCACTTAGTGGCAGCCCGAATGGGGTTCAACGGCTTACCCACGCCAGTTAGACACACACTCAATCTCATGCATAATTATTTATTGAATGCTAAACACTTCTGGAAAGACACGGTTGTCTAAAACAGGTTAATGTGAGAATACAACAGTAAGTGAATGAAAAGATGGAACTCTGGCGAGAGCAAAATACAACACAATAGTGAACCCGCGGCATAACAAACGTCGCATAAATATTTATTGATGGTTGAACACTTCTGGAAAGACACAGGGACACCCCTCGCAAACTGTTCTACACGCCGCATACAGCGATTCACATCTGCGACAAACAAACTGTTTTACACACTGCATACAGCGAATCACATCCGCGACATGATTTTTCCTAGATGGTCCTGTCGCGTCCACCCTCGCACTCGAAGCATACACGCTGCCTGCTCATGTGTCCGCTCGCAAGAGAAACTCATGGAGAGCCGCCCACCAGCTGCCTGTGTGTGTGCCTCTGTCTGTCCCTGGCGCGGCTTTCTCTTGCGTTGCCTCTGTGTGAACCAGTCAGGCACAGAGAAGGTCGCTGTGTGTCGTCGCGTCCGAGTTGGTGGGCGTGGCCCTGCGAGTTGTCCTCGTATCCAATGGTCTTGGAGTTGGTGGGCGTGGCACCTTCCTGTGTGCGCCATAGGTGTCTCACTTGTCGGCGGCTTAGTGAATCCACGTCCCTTCCGGCGTGCTTTTCATGGTTGTCTTGCCTTAGTGAATTATATATATAGATAGTTGTGTGATATGCAGGTATTAAACAGAACCTTCTGCCTCGCACATCAAAAACTATGGCTACATTTATCTAACTAATAAGTTGATGCCTTTTTTAAATTAATTAATTCACCCTTTTTATATCAAGTGCACATATTTTCCCTGTGGCAGTCATGTATGGGAGGCAGCCAGTGAGCTTAACCAAATATAAAATGCCGGGTCAGGGGTTGACAAAGTGCATCTCCCTCCTCTGCAGATAATCAGAAGCAAAGACTACCTAAGCTCTTATCAGATTCCACTTCCGGCTCCAGTCGACACCCTGTTCCTGACCCCATGTCTGCCTGCATCCCCATGGACACTCCTCTTCCTTCCCTCCGTCTGTAAAGCCAGCCCATTTCCTTCCCCAGTCAGTCCCATCCTGGACTCAGTCTTTTGAGTCTACCCGGCGAATCAATGCACCTTATATTTTTGCAAGCTAACATTGACAACATAAGGGGTGGAACCCCAAACCTTTTTCTTGTTCTTTGTGCTTACTTTCACATCCACATGATGCAAAAGCACACTACTGTGCTACTCTAAGTTGCTCTATTAAGTGCAAAAGGAATTACAGTAATCCCTCCTCGATCACGGGGGTTGCGTTCCAGAATCCCACGCGATAGATGAAAATCCGTGAAGTAGAAACCATATGTTTGTATGGTTATTTTTATATATTTAAGCCCTTATAAACTCTCCCACACTGTTAACATTATTAGAGCCCTCTAGACATGAAATAACACCCTTTAGTCAAAAGTTTAAACTGTGCTGCATGACAAGACAGAGATGACAGTTATTTCTCACAATTAAAAGAATGCAAATAGATCTTCTTCTCTTCAGGAGCAGAGAATTTCAGAGAGAGAGAGAGAGAGAGAGCTTGCAAAGAAAAGCAAACAATCAAAAAATCAATACGTGTGCTTTTAAGTTTGCAGAGGCATTTTGAGGAGCGTCAGTATCTTCTAAGCAAACATCCTCTGTGCAAACAGCCCCTCTGCTCACATCTCCTCCGTCAGGCTCAGAGAACGTCAGAGAGAGAGAGAGCGAGATTAAAGCAAACAATGAAAAAATTAATAAGTGTGCTTTTGGAACCACCGCGATAAAGCGGCATTTCTTAGCGGTGCGTCCGTATCCAGTAGGCAAACAGGCGCAGAGAATGTCAGAGAGGGTGAGATAGAGGCAGAGACAAGCAAACAATCAAGCATATCTTATAGCATTGAGGAGTTTTAGTTAATATATAATACATGCTCTGAATGGGTAGCTTCTAAGCCATCCGCCAGTAGCATCCCTTGTATGAAATCAACTGGGCAAACAAACTGAGGAAGCATGTACCATAAGTTAAAAGACCCATTGTCCACAGAAATCCATGAACCAGCGAAAAATCTGTGATATATATTTAGATGTGCTTACATTTAAAATCCGCGATAGAGTGAAGCTGCGAAAGTCGAAGCGCGATATAGCGAGGGATTACTGTAACTCGACACACTTAAAAAGGTTTGGGGCAGCCACCTATATATTATTCCTGGCTGCAAAAGGTTCTTTGATAAATACAGAGATGTTCTCTATACCAAACTGACGATGGTTTGTCAAGATGGCGGCTTTAAGGGATAGGACAGGAAGTGATGTGAGGGAACCAGAAGTGACATTCTTTATTAGTCAGAGTAGGTGCTGGAAGTGATAATCTTCTAGGTGCCGGAACTGGAAGTGATATTCTTCTGGGCGCAGGAACCGGAATTGACATCATCTCTTTTAAATCAAGACTGGTTTTCCTCCGGCAGGTCTGTAGAGATAACAGGGGAAGGTTTAGTGCACCCCACCACCCCCTGGCCTGGTGTGGAATTACCTTTGTTTGGTCCATACAACATCTTCCTAGTCATACGTGTGACAATGTCTGAAGATGAAAATATTTGCATGAATATGCGCTGCTTTAGACTGCCATCTCCTTCTGGGTTATTTTATGTACACCTTCCAGCTGTTCCACCTGACCAAGGAAAATGTGCACAGATGAAAGAAATCAGTGAAACTGACCTTCATTCTTTACAACATTTACTAAATACCTCCGTCTAATCATCTAGTAGGGCAGCACGGTGGCACAGTGGTAGCACTGCTGCCTCACAGTAAGGAGACCAAGGTTCACATCTTGGGTCTTCCCTGTGTGGAACTGGCATGTTCTCCCTGTGTCCATGTGGGTTTCCTCCCACTTTTCAAAGACATAACGGTTAGGTGGACTGGCATCACGAAATTTTCCTTTGTGTATGTTTGGTGTGTGTGTGTGTGCTCACCATGTGCGATGGACTGGCACCCTGTTTAGAGTTTGCTCCTACCTTGTGGCCTATGCCTGCTTGGATAGGCCCCAGCCAACCACCACCACACACCACTTACTCCCCCATCAAACCGTGACCTTGGTCTAGATTAAGCGGGTTAGTAAATGACATGACAACACCTTTGAGTTGTCATTTAGTTTCATATCCTTGATCTGATTTGCATTGTTTAGTTTCAGTGTGGATGCACTAAGCTGTTTGAATATCTACCTAGAAATAAAATAATTTTCTGTAACAAACAAAATCTACTAAGAACAATTACCCCTAAAGGCCCCTGCTATATCACTTTTCGTTAATTCTGAGACTCGGTAAAGTTTGTCCTTGCTTGCACAACAGTCTTCAGATTTAAATTTATAGAAAAAGACAATTACCAGCACTTTTCCCTCAGGCAGACACAGGATGTTTTACATCACATATAAGCACAGAACACTCAAAAAGTACACAAATACTGGGGGGAAACAGAAAGAACTTGGAAAAAAAAACGAGATGGCATTACTGCATGAAATTAATTACAATATCTCTCCTTCAACGTGCAGGTGTTTGAAAATTGTTAACTTAAAAAGCGTCAGGGTACTTTTGTACTGTAAAGTGTAGGGTAAAATATTTAGCTTGCTAAAATACTCACACGCACACACACCCACACACACACAAAGAAATTGCAAGGATGAAAATGACGCACAAAATGTTTTCTTTTTTTTAATGTACTAAATATATGAGTTGCTTCTGGGCTATTTCTGTTAATAGTTCTGGACTCTGCTTCTAGCTGTCTTTGCTGGTTTACAGATTTGGCTATTTCTACATTCTTATTTAAGCAAAAATGTCAAAATCTGTTATTGGCATTGCTGTTTTACATCCCAAGTTTTCTCATTTGAAACACAGTTTTTGTGACCTTCCATTTGTGATGTTTCTCTCTCAATATTTTCAATATTCTGTCAACACTTCCTAATTACCTTCAGTGTACTGTACGTAGTATGTAAATTTAGTCACATTTGGGACTGTCATTACGGCTTGTTATGTGCTTGTCCAGATGGAGCAACAACATCAGTATGCCCCGGCAGGGTTGCCAATATGATAAATAAGGGAAGAATCCCTGAATGAACTATTGTATTAGTGCTGTTTGGATGCCGGGTGGCATATGGCCCTCTCCTCGGCCACCTGCTTTGTGTTATCAGACACTGGCAGGGTTGTCTGCCCCTTATGCACTTTGGGATTCAAGACTAAAGGGATATCCAGGGCTGCTGGGGTGGCTCTGGAAGTGCAGTGGTTTCACAAATCAAAGTGTCAGTCTTACTTCTAGTCGTTTAATTAGCTAGCCTTTATTCATCTTTTATTTTACATGCAGAATATCCATCCACCCATCCATTTTCTAACCCGCTGAATCCGAATACAGGGTCACGGGGGTCTGCCGGAGCCAATCCCAGCCAACACAGGGCACAAGGCAGGAACCAATCCTGGGCAGGGTGCCAACCCACCGCAGCATGCAGAATATGTACCAATATAATATTTATATTTAGAAGAAATTCAGAAAGTTGCAGTTTTTCTAAACCTTTAAATGCATAACTTTCTTTAACTATTTTTGATTCACTGCTTTCTGTGCAGTCTGCTTCTTTTATTGTATTCAAACACTGACAGTTAAACAATGAGCAATGCAAAAACAGGTGCAAATGACACCTAAATGCTAAAGGGGAGCAGCTACTTCAGTGTCATGTTTATTTATATGCTAATAGTAATGAAAGGAACATGATGAAAAGGGTGTCACAGCTCAAAAAAATTAATAAAGTAGCCCAGACTTTACCTTGCCAGCCCAGATGTGGCTCAACCCATGCCAGCCTGTCTCCAACTACCACCTGCAAGCTTCAGTCTAAGCAGGCCCAAAAATGTGGAGCGGGCTTTTAAAAGTTCAAAATGTTTGTAATGGTAATTTCATGTGCACTGGAAAAAGTGAGAGCATATGTGCGCATTTGTAATAATAGCACGTGCTTTCGATTATTATGATTTTGAGACTTAAAAATTAAGGAGCATTCTAGCAAGTGACAAACGGTGTATTTTGTAAACACAACATTTGGTAACAAGAATGGCTGAATTTTCGCTGCCACCACCACCTCCTTTCTTACCTTTACCTGGTGATCCTTCTGTGCCTTGGACTCTCTGGTTTGAATCTTTCAAACTTATCTGATTGTGCTTGGCTTGGACTCCGTACCTGACGCACGCAAGTGTGCCATCTTGCCCCATTGTTTGGGCACAGAAGGGCAGCATGTTTTTCATACATTGGGGGCAACTGACTCATACGATGTGGCAGTTCAGGCCCTCAAGAAGCACTTTTCTGGAACACAGAGTGTCCTTTTACAGCAGTCTCACTTTTGTCAGCATAACCAGTTGGCAGGTGAGTCAATCTGACAATATACAGCCGTGCTGCGGGAATTAGCAGGGCACAGTAATTTTGGTCCACTTCAGAACAAGACGATAAGAGATCAGATGATAGAAAAAATGCACAGTGCACCTGTGAGGGAGTGATTATTGATGGAATCTGACAAATCACACTGGAGAAAGCGATAGAGATTGTGTGCCAGTTTGAATTAGCAGTGCAGAGGTCCTGCTTTATCAGCGCAGATGTTACAGCCCACTTTCAGTGATAACTATGCGGAGACAGCTGCCCCAGTCCTGCAAGCATGGAGAAACCCCAATATTTCAGGACAATATTGTGAGAATCATGGATCTAACCATCACCAGCACAGGGACTCAAGCTGTCCAGCAAGAGGTCAGGGATGTAGAAAATGCAACAAATTAAACAATTTTGCAAGATGCTGTCGTTCATCCCAAGTACCTGCATCTGGGCAGCCCTCACCTTCACATTCAGCACCATCATCCATCCATGCAGTGCAGTCTCGTTCTCATAACTTTATGACTTGTGCTGTATATATACAGGATGTGTGCATATCTTTGCTTTTGGATGCAGACACTGAAGAGTCTCTTCTTAATTATGCTACATACAAGTAGTTTTATTCTCACTTACCTTTGCTGAGGCCATCTATAGCTCTGGCTGGTTATGGGTACACTAAGATTGATGATCTGGGAACTTTGCTGCTACATGTTTGCTATGGAACAAGATCTCTTTCTGAAATTTGCTTTCATGTTATAAAGAAAGGAGCCAATATTCTGGGTATTGACCTTTTCCTCAAACTCAGATTTACTGTTCTCGATTATGATGGTACAGAAATCCTACAAGTCACTTCTCCGTGGGTGCAGAAATGCCCTGCCCTGTTTAATGGCCTAGGATGCTTATTGGAGTTTGTGCACAAGCCCAGACTTAATCCGTCCATACCTCCTGTCATTCAGCCACTGCACTGAACACCCTAGCACTGAGAGATGATGTTACTGCACAGTTGAAACAGCTTCTGGATGAAGGGATTATAGAACCAGCTAGTGCATTGCCCTGGATCTCCAATCTAGTAACTGCACGTAAAAAGTCAGGCGGGTTGCTTCTTGTATTGACCTTCGTGCAGTTAACAAGGCTGTGGTCCCGGACAGATACCCACAACCAACAGCTGAGGAGATTACAACTCAATTTCATGGTTCCACTGTTTCCGCTAAACTGGACTTACGACAAGGCTACCTGCAGATACCACTACATCCATTTGTCACACACCTTGGGGTGTTACGTTATACCTGTATGCCATTTGGGCTTTGCTCAGGGCCCAGTTTTTTTCAGAAAATTAATGTCATCACTCTGGGATGTCAGGAGTATGTGTGTATATGGATGACATGGTAGTGTATGGAACAACACTCTGTCTATAATGAAAGACTATAACATGTGTTACAGCAGCTTACAAAGCACAACCTCGCCTTAAATGAGGAGAAGTGTGTCTTTGCAGCATCAGAAATGGATTTTGTTCGGTTGCACTTATAAGCTGAAGGTATTAAACCCTTGCAGTTCAATGTGGATGCTGTTTGCAGTCTTCCTGAACCCAGTTCAGCTGCACAAGTTGCTTCATTTTTAGGCATGACTTCCTATTACTTACTCTTTATGCCACAATATTCAGCTATCACAACCCCACTACGCAAGCTCATAAAAAAGGATGCACCCTGGGATTGGACCTCTGTATGCGATGAAGCATTCCATCTCCTGAAACAACAACTCACGACTGCACCAGTTCTCTCTCATTTTATCCCAGAGTGAACAGCAATTGTTACAGGTGAAGCCTCTGCCTTGGCCTTGGGGACTGTTTGGTCACAGATAGAAGAAGGGGTGGAAAAGCCAGTTGCATTTGACTCCAGAGCACTGAGCCTGACTGAACAAAAATAGTCTGCAGGGGAACGTGAAGCTTTAGCACCAGCACTGGAGCCACTTCACAACCAAGCTGCTGACATAGAAAATAACCTTATTCAGCTGCTGCATGGACTGCTACAGGATATTGTATCACTTACAGAGCTTCAGCAAGCTTCAGAAGAGGCTGTTTTCAAACTATTACACACTTATATTAGAGAGGGCTGACCCAAACATGTATCCGATGAGCTGATCCCATTTTCATGTGTGAAAGAGGAACTATCTTGTTGGAATGACACCTGCATTGCTCGGGGTTATTGTGCTGTGGTGCCACAAAGTTTGCGGTCTCGTATTTAGCCAATGGCTCATGAGGATCACCTAGGAATTGTCAAAATGAAACAGAAGTGCGAGATCAGGTTTGGTGGCCAGGTATTGACAACGATATAGAAGTCCTTGTTAAGGATTGCTCTGCTTGTCTGGTTAGTGGAAAGACAGGGTTACCTACTCCTCCACCACTTCAGCCCCTTCGGTGGCCAGCACACCCATGGGACCACCTGTAGCTAGACATTTGTGCTGAACTTCACAGCACTCCTCCCCATCATCGTTTTCTTGTGGTCATATATGATCTACACTCTAAGTGGCCTGACGTTGTTCCGGTGAGTACAGTCACTTCAAAGACTGTGATCGATGTACTGGTGGCTATGATAGCCTGTTTCGGACTTCCACGTGTAATCACAACTGACAATGGGCCGCAAATTATCTCAGCAGAAGTCACATCATTCCTAAAGAATCATGGCATTGAACACTGCTAGAAAGCTTACTTTAACCCACAGGAAAATGCAGGGGTAGAGAGATTTAATCAGTCACTTAAAAATTATATCCCGGCACATCTTGCTCAAGGTTGCAATTTTTATACTGCCATCAACCAAACGTTACTTCACTACTGGGCAACTCAACACTCAACCACTGGGAAATCACCAGCTAAGTTAATGATGGGTTGGGAACTCCCACTTCCACTAGATCGTCTTTGCCCAATGGCTTTAAGCCATTCTGCACCCTCAGAAATTGTAAAAGTCAGACAAGGGCAAAAGAAAATGAAAGAGTAATTTGATCAGTGCTACAGAGTGAAGTTGTCTAATATCCAGTGACTGGGTGAGAGTACGGAAGTCACATCGTGCTGATAAGCTGCACTCCTTTCTTTCTTCACCTCTTCAAATTACTAAGAAATTAGGGTGCACCACGTTTCTGTAAAGGGACGGCTCTCACTGTCATGCCCGTCGCCTGCATAAAGTGTCAGCAACTGACTTTACCATACCAAGGTCTCAGTTTCATATTACCTATTTCAGGTCAGCAGCTCCATCAGATGACAGCCGTAGCAATGCATCTGAAGTGGCACCCCAGATCTCTCAACCATCAGTTGCTCAACAGCAACGACCCCAGCAGGTCCGTCAACATCCAGTCATTTTTTGAATTTTGTCACATCCTTTAATACTTGACTTTTGGGAAGGTGAGGGAAATGCTGGAAAACATGATGTTTGTAATAGTAATGTGATTTCGAGACTTAAAAAATAAAGATCGTTCTAGCAGGTGAGAAATGGTGTACTTTGTAGACACAACAGTCTGCATACTTCTTGTTTTCCTTTGCGCTCTCGCAGTCACTTGGAGGTCTTATGTCTCGCTCGCCCCACTCCGCACGCTTAGTCAGTAGGGCAAACCAGCCCCTAGAGCACCTCAGCCTGCGCCTCGAGCAGCCTTCTCCAAACAGATGGCCCAATCTTCTCTCTCTGACTGCCCTTCACCATCTATTAACCTCCATCATCCATCCCATTCTTTCCCCTCTCTTTCTTTAACATATTTTATCTCTCTCTCCTTGTGCCAGCCCATATATCTATACACCCATCTCTGTGGGCGCACTGCCTTAATCACATGCCCACATGAGATTGACACAGCTTTATGGATTTAAAACCTAGCCATATTTTGTTGTAGCCGCGGACCCGGTACACCACAGTACATTTCACAAAAAATACACAAAGATTAGTAAATATGTGTTTTTTCAGAAGTCTGTCATTGATTGTTTTGTATGTGGGTGGGGACATAGTTTCTTAGGCAATAACCTAATGTTACTTGGGAAGCAGGTACAAGATGGCGGTATGAAAAAATGTCTTTTTGCACTAATGTGCTATGAGAGATGTAAGCTGACAAGCAGTGGCAAGCAATAATGACAGGTATATGGAAATAATTGTTGATCATTAAAGGAAAAAGTATATGTGATAAATGGGAATTGAACTGTAACGTATTGGTTGAGAGGCATGCACATGCTAACCGCTACACCACCAGTAAGCCTGGTCTACAGTTCTTTCTCAGTTGATACTGTATATCAGGCTATATTACTTGAACAAAGAGATAGAGGTAAAAGGAAAAAATGGAACTGTGCCTCATATGTGGATTGAGTTCTAAAACTCACTTTTACTCTGTTTTGGAGGCAGGAGTAGGACATTGTTTGACTTAGAATAATTAGAAAGGTGTGTAATGCTTCCAAAAAAACCGTGGCGCGGTGGTTAGCATAATTGCCCTGAAACGAAAAGTTTTGGGTTCAAATACTAGTCATGATGTATTCATTTTTAACATTATGAAATATTTCATAATACATAATGGCATAATTATATTTTCTCAGGTATTGCCCATTGTTATTTGAGGAGCAGCTACAAGATGTCAGCATGAAAACATTTCAATATCCTGGTGACAAGGTAAATATATAGTAATGTGTTGAAATCTGGATTTTCAATATATGTACAGTAGGTGTGATTCTGGGCCTTAACAATTGGACATTTTGAAAATGTTATGTGTCCATTGCCCTATGGTGTGTTTATGTGAAAATCACAAGGAACTGTATGCTGTGGAAGACAGCATACAGTTGGGGTCACACTATGACAGATGGTGTAGTGGTTAGTGGTAGTTGTGTGTTAGTAATTTCTGTGATGTCACCCTACAGGTTCCTGAGTCGTGGAGGAGCAGTAAACTGAGGTAACCACACGTATCAAATGCTTCTTTGTGAGAGTCCAAAAAGGATCATTTTATGCATTCCTCCGACATCACTAGACCCAGGTATGCTATGCAATTAAACATTTAAAGAGCATGGAAAAAAGAAAAATCTTTTTTTTCTGCATAAGTAAAATGTGCCACCTTGTTATGAAACCTGCAATTTTTTTGTGTTGTCTGTGTGGTAATAAATGGTCAGTGCAAGTTCTTGGGTGACTAGTGTTACTCTTTCTGACCACTGGAGAAATTCGTCAAAGTGTTTCTCACAGTAAATATGCCATGTTCGCCTGTGACTTTGCTTGCAGAATAATTTCCTGAAAATTCATTGTGCGGCCAGCTTAAACTCACTTTTATCTTCTAATACCCTTATCGTGATATAACAGGGCTTTAGCAGCCAATGTTGATGTTGGATGGGACAGCCCCTTTAGTATCCTAATAATTGAGTAAATATAGTGTAAAAATAGTACATTCATTTGAGAATCCTAAGAGTACACTTAAAATGACTGGAAAATTAAAAAAATATGCAAAACATATAAACACAAAACATGCAATCACAGGGCAACTGGAAATGTGTTGGTGTATTTGTGTCTTAAAGGTTGTTTCTTTTTGTATGGACTTGTGTGTGAGCTGTTTTGAATATGTATGTCTAGCCCTTTAATAGTATTACTGTTGTTGTAGTGCTGTTCAGTTGCCTAAACCAGGAAGGAGTGAAGAGTCCACATGCTTTAGTGTTGTGCCTATTTGGTAGCAGCAGCAGTGAACCAGCAAATCTATAAGGAAAAAGCAAAGAAACTGAATGTTTGAGAGATGAGTACCTGCTAACAAATCTGTCGAGGGTATCACTTAGTGAATTCATTCTTCCTGCCCTCATGAACGTTTCCTCTTCTGAAGTTAAATTCTATCAATTTTATCTCCAGGGGTGCCTGGTGGCGCAGTAGTTGGCACTGCAGCCTCACAACTCAAGTCACATTTTTGGACACAATTTTTGGTCCAGAATAATTTGTGTACACTTCTGTAGACTTCAGAAACTCTTAAAAGATTATTGCACCTTCATAATCCACTCAAGTTCAATTTATTCTTGCCTACTGACTTCAATGCATTTGACTGAATTCTGCAAAGTTCCCAAACATTTCCCCAATTTCACCGAACTTAAGAAAAAAACAATTCAGCCAGGTTTGATCATCACTAGTGAGCACCAACAACACATTGCTGATGCCAAACAAACAGAATAAGTACAAACATATTGTGCTAAAAATGCAATATAAGATATATATATATATATATATATATATATATATATATATATATATATATATATATATATATATATATATATATATATATATATATATATAAGCAGGATTTGGCTCCAAAAACAGATTAGTAAAGAAACGTTAGTCTGAGTGAATCTGCCATTCTGAGGAGATTTTCAGGAACTAATCATTTTCTTGAGACTCCTTTTGAGGAACAATGGGCACAATGATATCACAATTTTCATATCCCTATCTGGATGGCATGTCCGGTCATGGTCTTTGGAGCCAGGAAGATAATGGGAGATCACCAGACAGACAGAGAAATGTGAAAAACTATGGTAATAAATGATACAATTTTGTAAAAATTGAACTCAATTGTTTTTAGAACCAGATTATTTTCAAAGCAAAGAAAACTAGGACTGGGTTCTGTGCCAGATGTAAGGTGTGTGTAAGTTTGATTTCTTAAATTAGCAAGGATGAGGAGGTCCCACTTGGAGTGTAGAGCACTGTAATATTCAAACATTAAATTGGGGTGGAGGTTTCTCCCCCTTAAAGTTTCGAGCACAAAAATATATGTAGTGTTTTATGTATGGTATTGAATATTGTATCAGGTTTTCTCTCTGTTTGGGTTTGTGTGTATTTGTCCTGTGATGGACAGGCACCATGTCCTGCTTTGTGTCATTTGCTTTCTGTGACAGGCTGCAGCTGCCCCTTGACCCTGCCCTGGAAACACTTAGGAAGCTTAGGTTTGGAAGATGACTGGATGGATAAATGGAGGGATGGATGTTATGGTTGCGGTGGGCTGGCACCCTGCCTGGGGTTTGTTTCCTGCCATGCACCCTGTGTTGGCTGGGACTGGCTCCAGCAGACCCCTGTGACCCTGCAGTTAGGATATAGCAGGTTGGATAATGGATTGGACGGAT
Organism: Polypterus senegalus; assembly: GCF_016835505.1. Taxonomy (NCBI): domain Eukaryota; kingdom Metazoa; phylum Chordata; class Cladistia; order Polypteriformes; family Polypteridae; genus Polypterus; species Polypterus senegalus. The sequence goes on along the minus strand of NC_053163.1, from coordinate 100,836,813 downwards.
TGTATGGTAATACGATGTCCCACTCACATAGTAACTGTGATCTCTTAGCCTATGAACAGAGTGGACAAAAACTTCAGTTAACAGAAGTGAACAGGATTCATGTAGAAAATAAACCTAATGGGATTCCATGATTGGTTATGTCAGGAGAAATGCTCCGTAAATAAAGAATAGTCATGAGCCGCTGCTAAAAATGATTCCAAAGATGAATGTTCTTGTGTTACTTTAAAAAATGGTGCCACTTTCTGGTCTTGTTTAGTGCAGCATGGCAGACTCACTTGTCTCAACTGAGCAGCCTCTTTTACAAGTTGGATTCATTTACATTGCATATCTATGAAGCATTTTCATTACACTAATCAAAGAACAGATAAATGGTATAGTCTTCAAACAAACCTGTCTCATGTGTATTTTCTCAAAGTTACAAATAGTTATACAGAATAAAACTCTGGTAAATATCTGGTTCATAGAATAAGACTTATTTGTAAACTACAGTGTAGATCTATTTTGTAGCTTTGCCTGGGATATTTGATAAGAGAGTGGGTGTTAGTTGTAGTGCTGTTAATCAGATGTGTCAGAAGTGCTGTGTAAGTAAGAACTTTCTTTATACAATGTTTGTATATTTTGTTTTTTTATTTTTATCATTAGGCAAGTATTGTTTCTGCATCTACTTTTCTTTTCCTCCCTTTTTTGCTTCTAGTGACAAAATGTCTACACTCACAAGCACAGCACCTGGCACCATCACTGGAGCTTTACAGTGAGTACTAACCTTTGAGCTTTGTGTCTTCCTTCAGCTTCCATGCACTTTGTCCTTCCATTTCACACCTCCCTGTACATGCCAATCATGATCCTGTCTCTTTATTCCTGTCAAGAGCACCACCCCCTTCTTAGTTTTCATTCCAAACAACTGGTTAGCGGTGCTATTTATGTGGCCTATCCATCCCTTCATTTGCATGGATAGGCCCATTCTGAGTGCCTGAGTGCACGATAATAATAAATATTAAAATAAAAATGACATTTGAGTTTAGGAGGTGGAATTTGAATGTTCATCCTTAGTGTTCACTGGTGAAATTTAGCAAAGCATTTTTCAAATGAATATGCAATATTTTCCAGAGACCTTGTTCATTGAAGATATTCCTGGAAATGCATCATGTGGCGGGTTTAGGCAAACATTTGTTTCTAAGCGTTCTTGGTGTAGTTGATGGCAGTTGTAATATGAGGATGCCTAGATGATGGGCCATTAGTGATGCCACAGATGCCACTTACTGTTGGTTTGGCAGTTATTGTACTGGAGAATTGTGTGATGGTTGTAGTGATAAAGAGGGACAATTGCACACCTCAATATTGAAATGCGTTCAAGCTCATTATTATTTTTATAATAGTACATAAAGCTTTGTTTTGTCACTAAATATGATCTATTTTGTAATTGAGGATTTACCTGTAAAACCGAAGATCTCATTCCAAAATAGTGAAAAGTGTGGTCTGGTACACGCAGAGAAGACTTTCATAGAGATGGCTCTGGTTACATAAAATGCATATCAAATCACATTGATGTTAAGAGCTCTGTAGGATTGTGTATGGTCTGCCCATTTCTTGAAAATCCTTGAGGAACCTTAGACTGTGCTTAAGAAATATTGTTACAGTCATGGAAAATCCCAGAAGTGGCGTGGAGTAATTTTCTATTTACTAAAAATTTGTCAGTCGTGGATGGGAATTGAACTTACAATTACTGGTTGAAAGACAGGAACCCAACCCACTACACTACCATCCCTGGCCTGGGTTACTGTCTCAGTTGATCCTGTGGTATTTGAACAAAGAACAAGAAGAGACTGAGGTGGACGCTAATTGTTGAACTTTACCTCATATTTGTGTTAAGTTGTTACTCAACTCTCTTTCAGTCTGTTTGAAGGCAGATGGAGGCTTTTCTGTGTTTGACAAAAAATACAAATGTGTGAAATATCCCAACCCAAGCTAGCATTAAGATATGGTGAAGTGGGTAGAATATCTGCCCTTAAAGTAGTGGTAACGGGTCGATTCCCAGCTGTGATGTTAAAACTTGTTTTGTGTAAGAGGTTTTCATGATTGAGTAAGGACATGTTCAATCAGGAATTGCATATTGTTATTTGTGGAGCAGGTATGATGTTTCATCATATCATTGTAATTTTTTGGACACTAGGTAACTAAAGATTACATTTGTATCACTTGGATTTTCAATAGAATCTCTGTTATCCTGGACTGTTATTAAAATGTGACATGAAAACTGTGACAGGTACTGTGTGCTTGATGAGTGGTGTGCTTTTCTTCAAGTGACATTAAATATATTTAATAGATATGGAGAAATAGTGAAAAATCATGGTATCCAGGGGCCTCATGTATAAGGCCGTGCGTAGAATTTGCACTATAACATGGCGTAAGCACAAAAGTCGAAATGTGCTTACGCACAAAAAAATCCAGAGGCAGGAATCTGTGCGTACTCTAACTTCCACGTTCTTCCGCTACATAAATCCCGGTCAGCGTGAAAAGTAACGCTCGTGCACGTGCTTTATGTAACTCCTCCCAGAATTACGCCACTTTGAATATGCATATCAATATAAATCACCCTTAAGCTCAGCCTTCTGTGAAAAGGCAATGAGAAAAGCACGGGGGAAAATATAAAAATTTCAGCGAATACCAAGTGGAGGCAAAGGAAAAACATACTATTTGTTTAATTGAACCGTGGTATAATCAACAAAAGGAAGTTGATCGAGTGACATAACGTGTTGGAGAAACTTGAAAGCTCACGTTCACAAAGTCGCACAGTGCCGGAAATAAAAAAGAAGTCACATATCAAAGTCGCCGTGAAAAGGCGAGTTGTAGC